>NW_025726401.1:0-307175 GCF_021461395.2 Schistocerca americana
GCAATTTCTGTGTTTCATCGTCAATAAGAAGGTCCAAGGTATACAGTAAACGTGAAGTGAAGCAACGGATCCTAAAACGGGACTCACAAGAGTGGTTCAAATCATAGAATGTTAGAGTGTCAGTCATCTTGTACTTAAGTCGGCATTGTGCCTTTTGTATTAAATTGGGATACAATTTCTGTGTTTCATCGTCAATAAAAATTTCCAGGAGATACAGTATACCTGAAGTGAAGCATTCGAATCTAAAACTGGACTCACAGGAGAGGTTCAAATCATGGAAAGTTAGAGTGTCAGTCCTCTTGTACTTAAGTCGTCATTGTGCATTTGGTATTAAATTCGGATGCAATTTATGGTTTTCATCGTCAATAAGAAGGTCCTAGGTATACAGTAAACCTGAAGTGATGCATCGGAATCAAAAACTGGACTCACCAGAGAGGTTCAAATCATAGAAAGTTAGAGTGTCAGTCCTCTTGTACTTAAGTCGACATTGTGCCTTTTGTATTAAATTCGGATGCAATTTCTGTGTTTCATCCTCAATAAGAAGGTCCAAGGGATACAGTACACCTGAACTGAAGCATCAGAACCTAATACTGGACTCGCAGGAGAGGTTCAAATCATATAATGTTATAGTGTCAGTCCTCTTGTACTTAAGTCGGCATTGTGCTTCTTGTATTAAATTCGGATGCAATTTCTGTGTTTCATCGTCAATAAGAAGGTCCAAGGGATACAGTAAACCTGAAGTAAAGCATCGGAATCTAAAACTGGACTCACAGGCGAGGTTCAAATCATAGAAAGTTAGGGTGTCAGTCCTCTTCCACTTAAGTCGGCATTGTGCCTTTTGCATTAAATTCGGATGCAATTTCTGTGGTTCATCGTCAATAAGAAGATCCAAGAGATACAGTAAACCTGAAGTGTAGCATGTAAATCTAAAATTGGACTCACAGGAGAGGTTCAAATCATAGAAAGTTAGAGTGTTACCTCTTGTACTTATGTCGGCATTGTGCCTTTTGTATTAAATTCGGATGCAATTTCTGTGTTTCATCGTCAATAAGAAGGTCCTAGGTATACAGTAAACCTGAAGTAAAGCATCGGAATCTAAAACTGGACTCAGAGGCGAGGTTCAAATCATAGAAAGTTAGGGTGTCAGTCCTCTTCCACTTAAGTCGGCATTGTGCCTTTTGCATTAAATTCGGATGCAATTTCTGTGGTTCATCGTCAATAAGAAGATCCAAGAGATACAGTAAACCTGAAGTAAAGCATCGGAATCTAAAACTGGACTCAGAGGCGAGGTTCAAATCATAGAAAGTTAGTGTGTCAGTCCTCTTGTACTTAAGTCGGCATTGTGCTTTTTGTATTAAATTCGGATGCAATTTCTGTGTTTCATCGTCAATAAGAAGTTAAAATTGATACAGTAAACCTGAAGTAAAGCTTCGGAATCTAAAACTGGACTCACAGGAGCGGTTCAAATCATAGAAAGTTAGAGTGTCAGTCCTCTTGCACTTAAGTCGGCATTGTGCCTTTTGCATTAAATTCGGATGCAATTTCTGTGTTTCATCGTCAATAAGAAGGTCCAAGGGATACAGTAAACCTGAAGTGAAGCATCGGAATCTAAAACTGAACTCACAAGAGAGGTTCAAATCATAGAAAGTTAGACAGTCTGTTCTCTTGTACTTAAGTCGACATTGTGCTTTTTTTATTACATTCTGATGCAATTTCAGTGTTTCATCGTCAATAAGAAGGTCCAAGGGATACAGTACACCTGAAGTGAAGCAACGGAATCTAAAACTGGACTCACAGGAGCGGTTCATATCATAGAAAGTTAGAGTGTTACCTCTTGTACTTATGTCGGCATTGTGCCTTTTGTATTAAATTCGGATGCAATTTCTGTGTTTCATCGTCAATAAGAAGGTCCTAGGTATACAGTAAACCTGAAGTGATGCATCGGAATCAAAAACTGGACTCACAAGAAAGGTTCAAATCATAGAAAGTTAGAGTGTCAGTCCTCTTGTACTTAAGTCGACATTGTGCCTTTTGTATTAAATTCGGATGCAATTTCTGTGTTTCATCGTCAATAAGAAGGGCCAAGGGATACAGTACACCTGAACTGAAGCATCGGAACATAATACTGGACTCACAGGAGAGGTTCAAATCATATAATGTTAGAGTGTCAGTTCTCTTGTACTTAAGTCGGCAATGTGCCTTTTGTATTAAATTCGGATGCAATTTCTATGTTTCATCGTCAATAAGAAGGTCCAAGGGATACAGTAAACCTGAAGTGAAGCATCGGAATCTAAAACTGGACTCACAGGAGAGGTTCAAATCATAGAAATTTAGAGTGTCAGTCCTCTTGTACTTAAGTCGGCATTGTGATTTTTGTATTAAATTCGGATGCAATTTCTGTGTTTCATCGTCAATAAGAAGGTCCAAGGGATACAGTAAACCTGAAGTGATGCATCGGAATCTAAAACTGGGCCCACAGGAGAGGTTCAAATCATAGAAAGTTAGAGTGTCAGTCCTCTTGCACTTCAGTCGGCCTAGTGCCTTTTGTATTAAATTCGGATGCAATTTCTGTGTTTCATCGTCAATAAGAAGGTCCAAGGTATACAGTAAACCTGAAGTGAAGCATCGGAATCTAAAACTGGACTCACAAGAGAGGTTCAAATCATAGAAAGTTAGAGTGTCAGTCGTCTTGTACTTAAGTCGGCCTAGTGCCTTTTGTATTCAATTCGGATGCAATTTCTGTGTTTCATCGTCAATAAGAAGGTCCAAGGTATACAGTAAACGTGAAGTGAAGCAACGGATTCTAAAACGGGACTCACAAGAGTGGTTCAAATCATAGATTGTTAGAGTGTCAGTCATCTTGTACTTAAGTCGGCATTGTGCCTTTTGTATTAAATTGGGATACAATTTCTGTGTTTCATCGTCAATAAAAATTTCCAAGAGATACAGTATACCTGAAGTGAAGCATTCGAATCTAAAACTGGACTCACAGGAGAGGTTCAAATCATGGAAAGTTAGAGTGTCAGTCCTCTTGTACTTAAGTCGTCATTGTGCATTTGGTATTAAATTCGGATGCAATTTCTGGTTTTCATCGTCAATAGGAAGGTCCAAGGGATACAGTAAACCTGAAGAGAAACATCGGAAACTAAAACCGGACTCACAGGAGAGGTTGAAATCATAGAAAGTTAGACTATCAGTCCTTTTGTACTTACGTAGGCATTGTGCCTTTTGTATTAAATTCGGATGCAATTTCTGTGTTTCATCGTCAATAAGAAGGTCCAAGGTATACATTAAACCTGAAGTGAAGCATCGGAATCTAAAACTGGACTCTCAGGAGAGGTTCAAATCATGTAAAGTTAGAGTGTCAGTCCTCTTGTACTTAAGTCGACATTTTGCCTTTTGTACTAAATTCATACGCAATTTCTGTGTTTCATCGTCAATAAGAAGGTCCAAGGGATACAGTACACCTGAAGTGAACCATCGGAATCTAAAACTGGACTCTCAGGAGAGGTTCAAATCATGTAACGTTATAGTGTCAGTCCTCTTGTACTTAAGTCAGCATTGTGCCTTTTGTATTAAAATCCGATGCAATTTCTGTGTTTCATCGTCAATAAGAAGGACCGAGAGCTACAGTAAACCTGATGTGAGGCATCGGAATCTAAAACTGGACTCACAGGAGATGTTCAAATCATAGAAATTTAGAGTGTCAGTCCTCTTGTACTTAAGGTGGCATTGTGCCTTTTGTATTAAATTCGGATGCAATTTCAGTGTTTCAACGTCAATAAGAAGGTCAAAGGGATACAGTAAACCTGAAGTGAAGCATCAGAATCTAAAACTGGACTCACAGGAAAGGTTCAAATAATAGAAACTTAGAGTGTCAGTCGTCTTGTACTTAAGTCGGCCTAGTGCCTTTTGTATTAAATTCGGTTGCAATTTCTGTGTTTCATCGTCAATAAGAAGGTCCAAGGTATACAGTAAACGAGAAGTGAAGCATCGGAATCTAAAACTGGACTCAAAAGAGAGGTTCAAATCATAGAAAGTTAGAGTGTCAGTTCTCTTGTACTTAAGTCGGCATTGTGCCTTTTGTATTAAATTCGGATGCAATTTCTGTGTTTCATCGTCAATAAGAAGGTCCAAGGAATACTGTAATCCTAGAGGGAGGCATCGGAATCTAAAACTGGACTCGCAGGAGAGGTTCAAATCATAGAAAGTTAGAGTGTCAGTCCCCTTGTACTTAAGTCGGCTTTGTGCCTTTTGAATTAAAGTCGGATGCAATTTCTGTGTTTCATCGTCAATAAGAAGGTCCAAGGGATACAGTAAACCTGAAGTGAAGCATCAGAATCTAAAACTGGACTCACAGGAGAGGTTCAAATCATAGAAAGTTAGAGGGTCACTCTTCTTGTACTTAAGTCGGCATTGTGCCTTTTGTATTAATTTCGGATGCAATTTTGGTGTTTCATCGTCAATAAGAAGGTCCAAGGGATACAGTAAACCTGAAGTAATGCATAGGAATCTAAAACTGGACTCACAGGAGAGGTTCAAATCATAGAAATTAGAGTGTCAGTCCTCTTGCACTTTAGTCGGCATTGTGCCTTTTGCATTAAATTCGGATGCAATTTCTGTGTTTCATCGTCAATAAGAAGTTAAAATTGATACAGTAAACCTGACGTAAAGCTTCGGAATCTAAAACTGGACTCACAGGAGCGGTTCAAATCATAGAAAGTTAGAGTGTCAGTCCTCTTGCACTTAAGTCGGCATTGTGCCTTTTGCATTAAATTAGGATGCAATTTCTGTGTTTCATCGTCAATAAGAAGGTCCAAGGGATACAGTAAACCTGAAGTGAAGCATCGGAATCTAAAACTGAACTCACAAGAGAGGTTCAAATCATAGAAAGTTAGACAGTCTGTTCTCTTGTACTTAAGTCGACATTGTGCCTTTTGTATTACATTCTGATGCAATTTCAGTGTTTCATCGTCAATAAGAAGGTCCAAGGGATACAGTACACCTGAAGTGAAGCAACGGAATCTAAAACTGGACTCACAGGAGCGGTTCATATCATAGAAAGTTAGAGTGTTACCTCTTGTACTTATGTCGGCATTGTGCCTTTTGTATTAAATTCGGATGCAATTTCTGTGTTTCATCGTCAATAAGAAGGTCCTAGGTATACAGTAAACCTGAAGTGATGCATCGGAATCAAAAACTGGACTCACAAGAGAGGTTCAAATCATAGAAAGTTAGAGTGTCAGTCCTCTTGTACTTAAGTCGACATTGTGCCTTTTGTATTAAATTCGGATGCAATTTCTGTGTTTCATCGTCAATAAGAAGGTCCAAGAGATACAGTACACCTGAACTGAAGCATCGGAACCTAATACTGGACTCACAGGAGAGGTTCAAATCATATAATGTTAGAGTGTCAGTTCTCTTGTACTTAAGTCGGCAATGTGCCTTTTGTATTAAATTCGGATGCAATTTCTATGTTTCATCGTCAATAAGAAGGTCCAAGGGATACAGTAAACCTGAAGTGAAGCATCGGAATCTAAAACTGGACTCACAGGAGAGGTTCAAATCATAGAAATTTAGAGTGTCAGTCCTCTTGTACTTAAGTCGGCATTGTGATTTTTGTATTAAATTCGGATGCAATTTCTGTGTTTCATCGTCAATAAGAGGGTCCAAGGGATACAGTAAACCTGAAGTGATGCATCGGAATCTAAAACTGGGCCCACAGGAGAGGTTCAAATCATAGAAAGTTAGAGTGTCAGTCCTCTTGTACTTCAGTCGGCCTAGTGCCTTTTGTATTAAATTCGGATGCAATTTCTGTGTTTCACCGTCAATAAGAAGGTCCAAGGTATACAGTAAACCTGAAGTGAAGCATCGGAATCTAAAACTGGACTCACAAGAGAGGTTCAATTCATAGAAAGTTAGAGTGTCAGTCGTCTTGTACTTAAGTCGGCCTAGTGCCTTTTGTATTCAATTCGGATGCAATTTCTGTGTTTCATCGTCAATAAGAAGGTCCAAGGTATACAGTAAACGTGAAGTGAAGCAACGGATTCTAAAACGGGACTCACAAGAGTGGTTCAAATCATAGAATGTTAGAGTGTCAGTCATCTTGTGCTTAAGTCGGCATTGTGCCTTTTGTATTAAATTGGGATACAATTTCTGTGTTTCATCGTCAATAAAAATTTCCAAGAGATACAGTATACCTGAAGTGAAGCATTCGAATCTAAAACTGGACTCACAGGAGAGGTTCAAATCATGGAAAGTTAGAGTGTCAGTCCTCTTGTACTTAAGTCGTCATTGTGCATTTGGTATTAAATTCGGATGCAATTTCTGGTTTTCATCGTCAATAGGAAGGTCCAAGGGATACAGTAAACCTGAAGAGAAACATCGGAATCTAAAACCGGACTCACAGGAGAGGTTGAAATCATAGAAAGTTAGACTATCAGTCCTCTTGTACTTACGTCGGCATTGTGCCTTTTGTATTAAAGTCCGATGCAATTTCTGTGTTTCATCGTCAATAAGAAGGACCAAGAGCTACAGTAAACCTGATGTGAGGCATCGGAATCTAAAACTGGACTCACAGGAGATGTTCAAATCATAGAAATTTAGAGTGTCAGTCGTCTTGTACTTAAGTCGGCCTAGTGCCTTTTGTATTAAATTCGGTTGCAATTTCTGTGTTTCATCGTCAATAAGAAGGTCCAAGGTATACAGTAAATGAGAAGTGAAGCATCGGAATCTAAAACTGGACTCAAAAGAGAGGTTCAAATCATAGAAAGTTAGAGTGTCAGTTCTCTTGTACTTAAGTCGGCATTGTGCCTCTTGTATTAAATTCGGATGCAATTTCTGTGTTTCATCGTCAATAAGAAGGTCCAAGAGATACAGTAAACCTGAAGTGAAGCATCGGAATCTAAAACAGGACTCACAGGAGAGGCTCAAATCATAGAGAGTTAGAGTGTCAGTCGTCTTGTACTTAAGTCGGCATTGTGCCTTTTGTATTAAATTCGGATGCAATTTCTGTGTTTCATCGTCAATAAGAAGGTCCAAGGAAAACTGTAATCCTAGAGGGAGGCATCGGAATCTAAAACTGGACTCACCGGAGAGGTTCAAATCATAGAAAGTTAGAGTGTCAGTCCCCTTGTACTTAAGTCGGCATGTGCCTTTTGAATTAAAGTCGGATGCAATTTCTGTGTTTCATCGTCAATAAGAAGGTCCAAGGGATACAGTAAACCTGAAGTGAAGCATCAGAATCTAAAACTGGACTCACAGGAGAGGTTCAAATCATAGAAAGTTAGAGGGTCACTCTTCTTGTACTTAAGTCGGCATTGTGCCTTTTGTATTAATTTCGGATGCAATTTTGGTGTTTCATCGTCAATAAGAAGGTCCAACGGATACAGTAAACCTGAAGTAATGCATAGGAATCTAAAACTGGACTCACAGGAGAGGTTCAAATCATAGAAATTAGAGTGTCAGTCCTTTTGCAATTTAGTCGGCATTGTGCCTTTTGCATTAAATTCGGATGCAATTTCTGTGTTTCATCGTCAATAAGAAGGTCCAAGAGATACAGTAAACCTCAAGTGAAGCATGTAAATCTAAAATTGGACTCACAGGAGAGGTTTAAATCATAGAAAGTTAGAGTGTCAGTCCTCTGGTACTTAAGACGGCATTGTGCCCTTTGTATTAAATTCTGATGCAATTTCTGTGTTTCATCGTCAATAAGAAGGTCCAAGGGATACAGTAAACCTGAAGTGATGCATCGGAATCTAAAACTGGACTCACAGGAGAGGTTCAAATCATAGAAAGTTAGAGTGTCAGTCCTCTTGTACTTAAGTCGGCCTAGTGCCTTTTGTATTAAATTCGGATGCAATTTCTTTGTTTCATCGTCAATAAGAAGGTCCAAGTGATACAGTAAACCTGAAGTGAAGCATCAGAATCTAAAACTGGACTCACAGGAGAGGTTCAAATCATAGAAAGTTAGAGTGTCAGTCCTCTTGTACTTAAGTCGGCATTGTGCCCTTTGTATTAAATTCGGATGCAATTTCTGTGTTTCATCGTCAATAAGAAGGTTCAAGGGATACAGTACACCTGAAGTGAAGCATCGGAATCTGAAACTGGACTCACAGGAGAGGTTCAAATCATAGAAAGTTAGAGTGTCAGTCCTCTTGTAGTTAAGTCGGCATTGGGCATTTTGTATTAAATTCGGATGCAATTTCTGTGTTTCATCGTCAATAAGAAGGTCCAAGGGATACAGTAAACCTTAAGAGAAGCATCGGAATCTAAAACTGGACTCACAGGAGAGGTTCAAATCATAGAAAGTTAGAGTGTCAGTACTCTTGTACTTATGTCGGCATGTGCGTTTTGTATTAAATTCTGATGCAATTTCTGTGTTTCATCGTCAATAAGAAGGTCCAAGGGATACTGTAAACCTGAAGTGAAGCATC
The DNA here is from genome assembly GCF_021461395.2 of Schistocerca americana. Taxonomy (NCBI): domain Eukaryota; kingdom Metazoa; phylum Arthropoda; class Insecta; order Orthoptera; family Acrididae; genus Schistocerca; species Schistocerca americana. Next base: position 8,436 of record NW_025726401.1, read on the forward strand.
GGAATCTGAAACGGGACTCACAACAGAGGTTCAAATCATAGAAAGTTAGAGTGTCAGTCTTCTTGTACTTAAGTCGGCATTGTGCCTTTTGTATTAAATTCAGATGGAATTTCTGTGTTTAATCGTCAATAATAGGGTCCAAGGGATACAGTAAACCTGAAGTGAAGCATCGGAATCTAAAACTGGACTCACAGGAGAGGTTCAAATCATAGAAAATTAGAGTGTCAGTCCTCTTGTACTTAAATCGTCATTGTGCCTTTTGTATTAAATTCGGATGCAAAAACTGTCTGTCATCGTCAATAAGAAGGTCGAAGGGATACAATAAATCTGATGTGAGGCATAGGAATCTAAAACTAGCTCACAGGAGAGGTTCAAATGATAGAAACTTAGGGTGTCAGTCCTCTTGTACTTAAGTCGGCATTGTGCCTTTTGTATTAAATTCGGATGCAATTTCTGTGTTTCATCGTCATTAAGAAGGTCCATGGGATACAGTAAACCTGAAGTGAAGCGTCGGAATCTCAGTCTGGACTCACAGGAGAAGTTCAAATCATAGAAAGTTAGTGTGTCAGTCCTCTTATACTTAAGTCGGCATTGTGCCTTTTGTATTAAATTCGGATGCGATTTCCGTGTTTCTTCGTCAATAAGAATTTCCAAGGGATACAGCAAACTTGAAGTGAAGCATCGGAATCTAAAGCTGGACTCTCAGGAGAGGTTCAAATCATTCAGAGTTAGTGTGTCAGTCCTTTTGTACTTAAGTCGACATTGTGCCTATTGTATTAAATTCTGATGCAATTTCTGTGTTTCATCGTCTATAAGAAAGTCCTAGGGACTCAGTAAATATGAACTGAAGCATCGGAAGCTGAAATTGGACTCACAGGAGAGGTTCAAATCATAGATAGTTCGAGTGTCAGTACTCTTGTACTTATGTCGGCATGTGCGTTTTGTATTAAATTCTGATGCAATTTCTGTGTTTAATCGTCAATAAGAAGGTCCAAGAGATACAGTAAACCTGAAGTGAAGCGTCAGAATCTAAAACGGGACTCACTGGAGAGGTGCAAGTCATAGAATGTTAAACTGTGAGTCCTCTTGTACTTATGTCGGCATTGTGCCTTTTGTATTAAATTCGGATGCAATTACTTTGTTTCATCGTCAATAAGGAGGTCCAACGGATACAATAAACCTGAAGTGAAGCATAGGAATCTAAAACTGGACTCACAGGAGAGGTTCAAATGATAGAAAGTTAGAGTGTCAGTCCTATTGTACTTAAGTCGGCATTGTGCATTTTGTCTTAAATTCGGATGCAATTTCTGTGTTTCATCGTCAATAAGAAGGTCCAAGGGATACAGTAAACCTGAAGTGAAGCGTCGGAATCTAAGTCTGGACTCACAGGAGAGGTTCAAATCATAGAAAGTTAGTGTGTCCGACCTCTTGTACTTAGGACGGCATTGTGCCTTTTGTATTAAATTCGGATGCAATTTCTGCGTTTCATCGTCAATAAGAAGGTCCAAGGGATACAGTAAACCTGAAGTGAGGCATCGGAATCTAAAACTGGACTCACAGGAGAGGTTCAAATCATCGAAAGTTAGAGTGTCATCCGCTTGTACTTAAGTCAGCATTGTGCCTTTTGTATTAAAATCGGATGCAATTTCTGTGCATCATCGTCAATAAGAAGGCCGAAGGTATACAGTAAACCTGAAGTGAAGCATCGGAATCTAAAACTGCACTCACAGGAGTGGTTCAAATCATAGAAAGTTAGAGTGTCAGTCCTATTGTACTTCAGGCCGCATTGTGCATTTGGTATTAAATTCGGATGCAATTTCTCTGTTTCATCGTCAGTAAGAACGTCCAAGGAATACAGTAAACCTGAAGTGAAGCATCGGACTCTAACTCTCTTTGATTTGAGCCTCACCTGTGAGTCCAGTTTTAGAGTGTCATTCCTCTTGTACTTAAGTCAGCATTGTGCCTTTTGTATTAAATTCGGATGCAATATCTGTGTTTCATCGTCAATACGAAGGTCCAAGGTATACAGTAAACCTGAAGTGAAGCATCAGAATCTAAAACTGGACTCAGAGGAGAGGTTCAAATCATAGAAAGTTAGAGTGTCAGTACTCTTGTACTTAAGTCGGCATGTGCCTTTTGTATTAAATTCGGATGCAATTTCTGTCTTTCATCGTCAATAAGAAGGTCCAAGGGATACAGTAAACCTGAAGTGAAGCATCGGATTCTAAAACTGGACTCACAGGAGAGGTTCAAATCGTAGAAAGTAAGAATGTCACTCTTCTTGTACTTAAGTCGGCACTGTGCCTTTTGTAATAATTTCGGATGCAATTTCTGTGTTTCATCGTCAATAAGAAGGTGCAAGGGATACAGTAAACCTGAAGTGAAGCATCGGAATCTAAAACTGGACTCACAGGAGAGATTCAAATCATAGAAAGTTAGAGTGTCAGTACTCTTGTACTTAAGTCGGCATGTGCCTTTTGTATTAAATTCAGATGCAATTTCTGTGTTTCATCGTCAATAAGAAGGTCCAAGGGATACAGTAAACCTGAAGTGAAGCATCGGAATCTAAAACTGGACTCACAGGAGAGGTTCAAATCATAGGAAGTTAGAGTGTCCGTCCTTTTGTACTTAAGTCGGCATTGTGCCTTTTGTATTAATTTCGGATGCAATTGCTGTCTTTCATCGTCAATAAAAAGGTCCAAGGGATACAGTAAACCTGAAGTGAAGCATCGGAACCTAAAACTGGACTCACAGGAGAATATCAAATCATAGAAAGTTAGAGTGTCAGTCCTCTTGTACTTAAGTCGGCATTGTGCCTTTTGTATTATATTCGGATGCAATTTCTGTGTTTCATCGTCAATAAGTAGGTCCAAGGGATACAGTAAACCTGAAGTGAAGCATCGGAATCTAAAACTGGACTCACAGGAGAGGTTCAAATCATAGAAATTTAGAGTGTCAGTCCTCTTGTACTTAAGTCGGCATTGTGCCTTTTGTATTAAATTCGGATGCAATTTCTGTGTTTCATCGTCAATAAGAAGGTCCAAGGGATACAGTAAACCTGAAGTGAAGCATCGGAATCTGAAACTGGACTCACAGGAGAGGTTCCAATCATAAAAAGTTAGAGTGTCAGTCCTCTTGACTTAAGTCGGCATTGTGCCTTTTGTATTAAATTCGGATGCAATTTCTGTGTTTCATCGTCAATAAGAAGGTCCAAGGGATACAGTAAACCTGAAATGAAGCATCGCAAACCAAAACTGGACTCACAGGAGAGGTTCAAATCGTAGATAATTAGAGTGTCAGTCCTCTTGTACTTAAGTCGGCATTGCGTCTTTTGTATTAAATTCGGATGCAATTTCTGTGTTTCATCGTCAATACGAAGGTCCAAGGGATACAGTAAACCTGAAGAGAAGCATCGGAATCTAAAACCGGACTCAGAGGAGAGGTTCAAATCATAGAAAGTTAGAGTGTCAGTACTCTTGTACTTAAGTCGGCATGTGCCTTTTGTATTAAATTCGGATGCAATTTCTGTGTTTCATCGTCAATAAGAAGGTCCAAGGGATTCAGTAAACCTGAAGTGAAGCATCGGAATCTAAAACTGGACTCACAGGAGAGGTTCAGATCACAGAAAGTTAGAGTGCCAGTACTCTTGTACTTAAGTCGGCATGTGCCTTTTGTATTAAATTCACATGCAATTTATGTGTTTCATCGTCAATAAGAAGGTCCAAGGGATACAGTAAACCTGAAGTGAAGCATCGGAATCTAAAACTGGACTCACAGGAGATGTTCAAATCATAGAAAGTTAGAGTGTCAGTCCTCTTGCACTTAAGTCGGCATTGTGCCTTTTGTATTAAATTCGGATGGAATTTCTGTGTTTAATCGTCAATAATAGGGTCCAAGGGATACAGTAAACCTGAAGTGAAGCATCGGAATCTAAAACTGGACTCACAGGAGAGGTTCAAATCATAGAAAATTAGAGTGTCAGTCCTCTTGTACTTAAGTCGGCATTGTGCCTTTTGTATTAAATTCGGATGCAATTACTGTGTGTCATCGTCAATAAGAAGGTCCAAGGGATACAATAAAACTGAAGTGAAGCGTAGGAATCTAAAACTGGACTCACAGGAGAGGTTCAAATGATAGAAAGTTAGAGTGTCAGTCCTCTTGTACTTAAGTAGGCATTGTGCCTTTTGTCTTAAATTCGGAAGCAATTTCTGTGTTTCATTGTCAATTGGAAGGTCCAAGGGATACAGTAAACCTGAAGTGAAGCGTCGGAATCTAGGTCTGGACTCACAGGTGAGGTTCAAATCATAGAAAGTTAGTGTGTCAGTCCTCTTGTACTTAAGTCGGCATTGTGCCTATTGTATTAAATTGGGATGCAATTTCTGTGTCTCATCGTCAATAAGAAAGTCCAAGGGACTCAGTAAACCTGAAGTGATGCATCGGAATCTAAAACTGGTCTCACAGGAGAGGTTCAAATCATACAGAGTTAGAGTGTCAGTCCTTTTGTACTTAAGTCGGCATTGTGCCTATTGTATTAAATTCTGATGCAATTTCTGTGTTTCATCGTCTATAAGAAAGTCCTAGGGACTCAGTAAATATGAACTGAAGCATCGGAAGCTAAAATTGGACTCACAGGAGAGGTTCAAATCATAGATAGTTCGAGTGTCAGTACTCTTGTACTTAAGTTGGCATTGTGCCTTTTGTATTAAAATCGGATGCAATGTCCATGTCTAATCGTCAATAAGAGGGTCCAAGAGATACAGTAAACCTGAAGTGAAGCGTCGGAATCTAAAACGGGACTCACTGGAGAGGTTCAAATCATAGAATGTTGCAGTGTCAGTCCTCTTGTACTTAAGTCGGCATTGTGCCTTTTGTATTAAATTCGGATGCAATTACTTTGTTTCATCGTCAATAAGGAGTTCCAAGGGATACAATAAACCTGAAGTGAAGCACAGGAATCTAAAACTGGACTCACAGGAGAGGTTCAAATGATAGAAAGATAGAGTGTCAGTCCTCTTGTACTTAAGTCGGCATTGTGCATTTTGTCTTAATTTCGGATGCAATTTCTGAGTTTCATCGTCAATAAGAAGGTCCAAGGGATACAGTAAACCTGAAGTGAGGCATCGGAATCTAAAACTGGACTCACAGGAGAGGTTCAAATCATCGAAAGTTAGAGTGTCATCCGCTTGTACTTAAGTCAGCATTGTGCCTTTTGTATTAAAATCGGATGCAATTTCTGTGCTTCATCGTCAATAAGAAGGCCGAAGGTATACAGTAAACCTGAAGTGAAGCATCGGAATCTAAATCTGCACTCACAGGAATGGTTCAAATCATAGAAAGTTAGAGTGTCAGTCCTATTGTACTTCAGGCCGCATTGTGCATTTGGTATAAAATTCGGATGCAATTTCTCTGTTTCATCGTCAGTAAGAACGTCCAAGGGATACAGTAAACCTGAAGTGAAGCATCGGAATCTAAAACTGGACTCACAGGAGAGGTTCAAATCATAGAAAATTAGAGTGTCAGTCCTCTTGTACTTAAATCGTCATTGTGCCTTTTGTATTAAATTCGGATGCAAACTGTCTGTCATCGTCAATAAGAAGGTCGAAGGGATACAATAAATCTGAAGTGAGGCATAGGAATCTAAAACTTGCTCACAGGAGAGGTTCAAATGATAGGAACTTAGGGTGTCAGTCCTCTTGTACTTAAGTCGGCATTGTGCCTTTTGTATTAAATTCGGATGCAATTTCTGTGTTTCATCGTCATTAAGAAGGTCCATGGGATACAGTAAACCTGAAGTGAAGCGTCGGAATCTCAGTCTGGACTCACAGGAGAAGTTCAAATCATAGAAAGTTAGTGTGTCAGTCCTCTTATACTTAAGTCGGCATTGTGCCTTTTGTATTAAATTCACATGCAATTTATGTGTTTCATCGTCAATAAGAAGGTCCAAGGGATACAGTAAACCTGAAGTGAAGCATCGGAATCTAAAACTGGACTCACAGGAGATGTTCAAATCATAGAAAGTTAGAGTGTCAGTCCTCTTGCACTTAAGTCGGCATTGTGCCTTTTGTATTAAATTCGGATGGAATTTCTGTGTTTAATCGTCAATAATAGGGTCCAAGGGATACAGTAAACCTGAAGTGAAGCATCGGAATCTAAAACTGGACTCACAGGAGAGGTTCAAATCATAGAAAATTAGAGTGTCAGTCCTCTTGTACTTAAGTCGGCATTGTGCCTTTTGTATTAAATTCGGATGCAATTACTGTGTGTCATCGTCAATAAGAAGGTCCAAGGGATACAATAAAACTGAAGTGAAGCATAGGAATCTAAAACTGGACTCACAGGAGAGGTTCAAATGATAGAAAGTTAGAGTGTCAGTCCTCTTGTACTTAAGTAGGCATTGTGCCTTTTGTCTTAAATTCGGAAGCAATTTCTGTGTTTCATTGTCAATTGGAAGGTCCAAGGGATACAGTAAACCTGAAGTGAAGCGTCGGAATCTAGGTCTGGACTCACAGGAGAGGTTCAAATCATAGAAAGTTAGTGTGTCAGTCCTCTTGTACTTAAGTCGGCATTGTGCCTTTTGTATTAAATTCGGATGCGATTTCTGTGTTTCATCGTCAATAAGAATTTCCAAGGGATACAGTAAACATGAAGTGAAGCATCGGAATCTAAAACTGGACTCTCAGGAGAGGTTCAAATCATACAGAGTTAGAGTGTCAGTCCTTTTGTACTTAAGTCGGCATTGTGCCTATTGTATTAAATTCTGATGCAATTTCTGTGTTTCATCGTCTATAAGAAAGTCCTAGGGACTCAGTAAATATGAACTGAAGCATCGGAAGCTAAAATTGGACTCACAGGAGAGGTTCAAATCATAGATAGTTCGAGTGTCAGTACTCTTGTACTTAAGTTGGCATTGTGCCTTTTGTATTAAAATCGGATGCAATGTCCGTGTCTAATCGTCAATAAGAGGGTCCAGAAGATACAGTAAACCTGAAGTGAAGCGTCGGAATCTAAAACGGGACTCACTGGAGAGGTTCAAATCATAGAATGTTACAGTGTCAGTCCTCTTGTACTTAAGTCGGCATTGTGCCTTTTGTATTAAATTCGGATGCAATTACTTTGTTTCATCGTCAATAAGGAGTTCCAAGGGATACAATAAACCTGAAGTGAAGCACAGGAATCTAAAACTGGACTCACAGGAGAGGTTCAAATGATAGAAAGTTAGAGTGTCAGTCCTCTTGTACTTAAGTCGGCATTGTGCATTTTGTCTTAATTTCGGATGCAATTTCTGTGTTTCATCGTCAATAAGAAGGTCCAAGGGATACAGTAAACCTGAAGTGATGCGTCGGAATCTAAGTCTGGACTCACAGGAGAGGTTCAAATCATAGAAAGTTAGTGTGTCAGTCCTCTTGTACTTAGGACGGCATTGTGCCTTTTGTATTAAATTCGGATGCAATTTCTACGTTTCATCGTCAATACGAAGGTCCAAGGGATACAGTAAACCTGAAGTGAGGCATCGGAATCTAAAACTGGACTCACAGGAGAGGTTCAAATCATCGAAAGTTAGAGTGTCATCCGCTTGTACTTAAGTCAGCATTGTGCCTTTTGTATTAAAATCGGATGCAATTTCTGTGCATCATCGTCAATAAGAAGGCCGAAGGTATACAGTAAACCTGAAGTGAAGCATCGGAATCTAAAACTGCACTCACAGGAGTGGTTCAAATCATAGAAAGTTAGAGTGTCAGTCCTATTGTACCTCAGGCCGCATTGTGCATTTGGTATTAAATTCGGATGCAATTTCTCTGTTTCATCGTCAGTAAGAACGTCCAAGGGATACAGTAAACCTGAAGTGAAGCATCGGACTCTAACTCTCTTTGATTTGAGCCTCACCTGTGAGTCCAGTTTTAGAGTGTCAGTACTCTTGTACTTAAGTCGGCATGTGCCTTTTGTATTAAATTCGGATGCAATTTCTGTGTTTCATCGTCAATAAGAAGGTCCAAGGGATACAGTAAACCTGAAGTGAAGCATCGGATTCTAAAACTGGACTCACAGGAGAGGTTCAAATCGTAGAAAGTAAGAATGTCACTCTTCTTGTACTTAAGTCGGCATTGTGCCTTTTGTAATAATTTCGGATGCAATTTCTGTGTTTCATCGTCAATAAGAAGGTGCAAGGGATACAGTAAACCTGAAGTGAAGCATCGGAATCTAAAACTGGACTCACAGGAGAGATTCAAATCATAGAAAGTTAGAGTGTCAGTACTCTTGTACTTAAGTCGGCATGTGCCTTTTGTATTAAATTCAGATGCAATTTCTGTGTTTCATCGTCAATAAGAAGGACCAAGGGATACAGTAAACTTGAAGTGAAGCATCGCAATCCAAAACTGGACTCACAGGAGAGGTTCAAATCATAGAAAGTTAGAGTGTCAGTCCTCTTGTACTTAAGTCGCCATTGTGCCTTTTGTATTAAATTCGGATGCAATTTCTGTGTTTCATCGTCAATAAGAAGGTCCAAGGGATTCAGTAAACCTGAAGTGAAGCATCGGAATCTAAAACTGGACTCACAGGAGAGGTTCAAATCACAGAAAGTTAGAGTGTCAGTACCCTTGTACTTAAGTCGGCATGTGCCTTTTGTATATAATTCACATGCAATTTCTGTGTTTCATCGTCAATAATAAGGTCCAAGGGATACAGTAAACCTGAAGTGAAGCATCGGAATCTAAAACTGGACTCACAGGAGATGTTCAAATCATAGAAAGTTAGAGTGTCAGTCCTCTTGTACTTAAGTCGGCATTGTGCATTTTGTCTTAAATTCGGATGCAATTTCTGTGCTTCATCGTCAATAAGAAGGCCGAAGGTATACAGTAAACCTGAAGTGAAGCTTCGGAATCTAAAACTGGACTCTCACTAGAGGTTCAAATCATACAGAGTTAGAGTGTCAGTCCTTTTGTACTTAAGTCGGCATTGTGCCTATTGTATTAAATTTGGATGCAATTTCTGTGTTTCATCGTCAATAAGAAAGTCCAAGGGACTCAGTAAACCTGAAGTGAAGCATCGGAATCTAAAACTGGACTCACAGGAGAGGTTCAAATCATCGAAAGTTTGAGTGTCATTCGCTTGTACTTAAATCAGCATTGTGCCTTTTGTATTAAAATCGGATCCACATTCTGTGTTTCATCGTCAGTAAGAACGTCCAAGGGATACAGCAAACCTGAAGTGAAGCTTCAGAATCTAAAACTGGACTCACAGGAGAGGTTCAAATCACAGAAAGTTAGAGTGTCAGTCCTCTTGTACTTAAGTCGGCATTGTGCCTTTTGTATTAAATTCGGATGCAATTTCTGTGTTTCATCGTCAATAAGAAGGTCCAAGGGATACAGTAAACCTGAAGTGAAGCATCGGAATCTGAAACTGGACTCACAGGAGAGGTTCAAATCATACAAAGTTAGAGTGTCAGTCCTCTTGTACTTAACTCGCCATTGTGCCTCTTGTATTAAATTCGGATGCAATTTCTGTGTTTCATCGTCAATAAGAAGGTCCAAGGGATACAGTAAACCTGAAGTGAAGCATCGGAATGTAAAACTGGACTCACAGGAGAGGTTCAAATCACAGAAATTTAGAGTGTCAGTACTCGTGTACATAAGTCGGCATGTGCCTTTTGTGTTAAATTCACATGCAATTTCTGTGTTTCATCGTCAATAAGAAGGTCCAAGGGATACAGTAAACCTGAAGTGAAGCATCGGAATCTTAAACTGGACTCACAGGAGAGGTTCAAATCATAGAAAGTTAGAGTGTCAGTCCTCTTGTACTTAAGTCGGCATTGTGCCTTTTGTATTAAATTCGGATGGAATTTCTGTGTTTCATCGTCAATAAGATGGTCCAAGGCATACAGTTATCCTGAAGTGAAGCATCGGAATCTAAAACTGGACTCTCAGGAGAGGTTCAAATCATAGAAAATTAGAGTGTCAGTCCTCTTGTACTTAAGTCGGCATTGTGCCTTTTGTATTAAATTCGGATGCAATTACTGTGTGTCATCGTCAATAAGAAGGTCTAAGGGATGCAATAAACCTGAAGTGAAGCTTAGGAATCTAAAACTGGACTCACAGGAGAGGTTCAAATCATAGAAAGTTAGAGTGTCAGTCCTCTTGTACTTAAGTCGGCATTGTGCATTTTGTATTAAATTCGGATGCAATTTCTGTGTTTCATCGTCAATAAGAAAGTCCAAGGGATACAGTAAACCTGAAGTGAAGCATCGGAATCTAAAACTGGACTCTCAGGAGAGGTTCAAATCATACAGAGTTAGAGTGTCAGTCCTCTTGCACTTAAGTCGGCATTGCGAATATTGTATTAAATTCGAATGCAATTTCTGTGTTTCATCGTCAATAAGAAAGTCCAAGGGACTCAGTAAACCTGAAGTGAAGCATCGGAAGCTAAAATTGGACTCACAGGAGAAGTTCAAATCATAGAAAGTTCGAGTGTCAGTCCTCTTGTACTTAAGTCGGCATTGTGCGTTTTGTCTTAAATTCGGATGCAATTTCTGTGCTTCATCGTCAATAACAAGGTCCAAGGGATACAGTAAACCTGAAGTGAAGCGTCGGAATCTAAGTCTGGACTCACAGGAGAGGTTCAAATCATAGAAAATTAGTGTGTCCGTCCTCTTGTGCTTAAGACGGCATTGTGCCTTTTGTATTAAATTCGGATGCAATTTCTGCGTTTCATCGTCAATAAGAAGGTCCAAGGGATACAGTAAACCTGAAGTGAAGCATCGGAATCTAAAATTGGACTCACAGGAGAGGTTCAAATCATCGAAAGTTAGAGTGTCAGTCCTCTTGCACTTAAGTCGGCATTGTGCCTTTTGTATTAAATTCGGATGGAATTTCTGTGTTTAATCGTCAATAATAGGGTCCAAGGGATACAGTAAACCTGAAGTGAAGCATCGGAATCTAAAACTGGACTCACAGGAGAGGTTCAAATCATAGAAAATTAGAGTGTCAGTCCTCTTGTACTTAAGTCGGCATTGTGCCTTTTGTATTAAATTCGGATGCAATTACTGTGTGTCATCGTCAATAAGAAGGTCCAAGGGATACAATAAAACTGAAGTGAAGCATAGGAATCTAAAACTGGACTCACAGGAGAGGTTCAAATGATAGAAAGTTAGAGTGTCAGTCCTCTTGTACTTAAGTAGGCATTGTGCCTTTTGTCTTAAATTCGGAAGCAATTTCTGTGTTTCATTGTCAATTGGAAGGTCCAAGGGATACAGTAAACCTGAAGTGAAGCGTCGGAATCTAGGTCTGGACTCACAGGAGAGGTTCAAATCATAGAAAGTTAGTGTGTCAGTCCTCTTGTACTTAAGTCGGCATTGTGCCTTTTGTATTAAATTCGGATGCGATTTCTGTGTTTCATCGTCAATAAGAATTTCCAAGGGATACAGTAAACATGAAGTGAAGCATCGGAATCTAAAACTGGACTCTCAGGAGAGGTTCAAATCATACAGAGTTAGAGTGTCAGTCCTTTTGTACTTAAGTCGGCATTGTGCCTATTGTATTAAATTCTGATGCAATTTCTGTGTTTCATCGTCTATAAGAAAGTCCTAGGGACTCAGTAAATATGAACTGAAGCATCGGAAGCTAAAATTGGACTCACAGGAGAGGTTCAAATCATAGATAGTTCGAGTGTCAGTACTCTTGTACTTAAGTTGGCATTGTGCCTTTTGTATTAAAATCGGATGCAATGTCCGTGTCTAATCGTCAATAAGAGGGTCCAGAAGATACAGTAAACCTGAAGTGAAGCGTCGGAATCTAAAACGGGACTCACTGGAGAGGTTCAAATCATAGAATGTTACAGTGTCAGTCCTCTTGTACTTAAGTCGGCATTGTGCCTTTTGTATTAAATTCGGATGCAATTACTTTGTTTCATCGTCAATAAGGAGTTCCAAGGGATACAATAAACCTGAAGTGAAGCACAGGAATCTAAAACTGGACTCACAGGAGAGGTTCAAATGATAGAAAGTTAGAGTGTCAGTCCTCTTGTACTTAAGTCGGCATTGTGCATTTTGTCTTAATTTCGGATGCAATTTCTGTGTTTCATCGTCAATAAGAAGGTCCAAGGGATACAGTAAACCTGAAGTGATGCGTCGGAATCTAAGTCTGGACTCACAGGAGAGGTTCAAATCATAGAAAGTTAGTGTGTCAGTCCTCTTGTACTTAGGACGGCATTGTGCCTTTTGTTTTAAATTCGGATGCAATTTCTACGTTTCATCGTCAATACGAAGGTCCAAGGGATACAGTAAACCTGAAGTGAGGCATCGGAATCTAAAACTGGACTCACAGGAGAGGTTCAAATCATCGAAAGTTAGAGTGTCATCCGCTTGTACTTAAGTCAGCATTGTGCCTTTTGTATTAAAATCGGATGCAATTTCTGTGCAACATCGTCAATAAGAAGGCCGAAGGTATACAGTAAACCTGAAGTGAAGCATCGGAATCTAAAACTGCACTCACAGGAGTGGTTCAAATCATAGAAAGTTAGAGTGTCAGTCCTATTGTACCTCAGGCCGCATTGTGCATTTGGTATTAAATTCGGATGCAATTTCTCTGTTTCATCGTCAGTAAGAACGTCCAAGGGATACAGTAAACCTGAAGTGAAGCATCGGACTCTAACTCTCTTTGATTTGAGCCTCACCTGTGAGTCCAGTTTTAGAGTGTCAGTACTCTTGTACTTAAGTCGGCATGTGCCTTTTGTATTAAATTCGGATGCAATTTCTGTGTTTCATCGTCAATAAGAAGGTCCAAGGGATACAGTAAACCTGAAGTGAAGCATCGGATTCTAAAACTGGACTCACAGGAGAGGTTCAAATCGTAGAAAGTAAGAATGTCACTCTTCTTGTACTTAAGTCGGCATTGTGCCTTTTGTAATAATTTCGGATGCAATTTCTGTGTTTCATCGTCAATAAGAAGGTGCAAGGGATACAGTAAACCTGAAGTGAAGCATCGGAATCTAAAACTGGACTCACAGGAGAGATTCAAATCATAGAAAGTTAGAGTGTCAGTACTCTTGTACTTAAGTCGGCATGTGCCTTTTGTATTAAATTCAGATGCAATTTCTGTGTTTCATCGTCAATAAGAAGGACCAAGGGATACAGTAAACTTGAAGTGAAGCATCGCAATCCAAAACTGGACTCACAGGAGAGGTTCAAATCATAGAAAGTTAGAGTGTCAGTCCTCTTGTACTTAAGTCGCCATTGTGCCTTTTGTATTAAATTCGGATGCAATTTCTGTGTTTCATCGTCAATAAGAAGGTCCAAGGGATTCAGTAAACCTGAAGTGAAGCATCGGAATCTAAAACTGGACTCACAGGAGAGGTTCAAATCACAGAAAGTTAGAGTGTCAGTACCCTTGAACTTAAGTCGGCATGTGCCTTTTGTATATAATTCACATGCAATTTCTGTGTTTCATCGTCAATAATAAGGTCCAAGGGATACAGTAAACCTGAAGTGAAGCATCGGAATCTAAAACTGGACTCACAGGAGATGTTCAAATCATAGAAAGTTAGAGTGTCAGTCCTCTTGTACTTAAGTCGGCATTGTGCATTTTGTCTTAAATTCGGATGCAATTTCTGTGCTTCATCGTCAATACGAAGGCCGAAGGTATACAGTAAACCTGAAGTGAAGCTTCGGAATCTAAAACTGGACTCTCACTAGAGGTTCAAATCATACAGAGTTAGAGTGTCAGTCCTTTTGTACTTAAGTCGGCATTGTGCCTATTGTATTAAATTTGGATGCAATTTCTGTGTTTCATCGTCAATAAGAAAGTCCAAGGGACTCAGTAAACCTGAAGTGAAGCATCGGAATCTAAAACTGGACTCACAGGAGAGGTTCAAATCATCGAAAGTTTGAGTGTCATTCGCTTGTACTTAAATCAGCATTGTGCCTTTTGTATTAAAATCGGATCCACATTCTGTGTTTCATCGTCAGTAAGAACGTCCAAGGGATACAGCAAACCTGAAGTGAAGCTTCAGAATCTAAAACTGGACTCACAGGAGAGGTTCAAATCACAGAAAGTTAGAGTGTCAGTCCTCTTGTACTTAAGTCGGCATTGTGCCTTTTGTATTAAATTCGGATGCAATTTCTGTGTTTCATCGTCAATAAGAAGGTCCAAGGGATACAGTAAACCTGAAGTGAAGCATCGGAATCTGAAACTGGACTCACAGGAGAGGTTCAAATCATACAAAGTTAGAGTGTCAGTCCTCTTGTACTTAAGTCGGCATTGTGCCTATTGTATTAAATTCTGATGCAATTTCTGTGTTTCATCGTCTATAAGAAAGTCCTAGGGACTCAGTAAATATGAACTGAAGCATCGGAAGCTAAAATTGGACTCACAGGAGAGGTTCAAATCATAGATAGTTCGAGTGTCAGTACTCTTGTACTTAAGTTGGCATTGTGCCTTTTGTATTAAAATCGGATGCAATGTCCGTGTCTAATCGTCAATAAGAGGGTCCAGAAGATACAGTAAACCTGAAGTGAAGCGTCGGAATCTAAAACGGGACTCACTGGAGAGGTTCAAATCATAGAATGTTACAGTGTCAGTCCTCTTGTACTTAAGTCGGCATTGTGCCTTTTGTATTAAATTCGGATGCAATTACTTTGTTTCATCGTCAATAAGGAGTTCCAAGGGATACAATAAACCTGAAGTGAAGCACAGGAATCTAAAACTGGACTCACAGGAGAGGTTCAAATGATAGAAAGTTAGAGTGTCAGTCCTCTTGTACTTAAGTCGGCATTGTGCATTTTGTCTTAATTTCGGATGCAATTTCTGTGTTTCATCGTCAATAAGAAGGTCCAAGGGATACAGTAAACCTGAAGTGATGCGTCGGAATCTAAGTCTGGACTCACAGGAGAGGTTCAAATCGTAGAAAGTTAGTGTGTCAGTCCTCTTGTACTTAGGACGGCATTGTGCCTTTTGTATTAAATTCGGATGCAATTTCTACGTTTCATCGTCAATACGAAGGTCCAAGGGATACAGTAAACCTGAAGTGAGGCATCGGAATCTAAAACTGGACTCACAGGAGAGGTTCAAATCATCGAAAGTTAGAGTGTCATCCGCTTGTACTTAAGTCAGCATTGTGCCTTTTGTATTAAAATCGGATGCAATTTCTGTGCAACATCGTCAATAAGAAGGCCGAAGGTATACAGTAAACCTGAAGTGAAGCATCGGAATCTAAAACTGCACTCACAGGAGTGGTTCAAATCATAGAAAGTTAGAGTGTCAGTCCTATTGTACCTCAGGCCGCATTGTGCATTTGGTATTAAATTCGGATGCAATTTCTCTGTTTCATCGTCAGTAAGAACGTCCAAGGGATACAGTAAACCTGAAGTGAAGCATCGGACTCTAACTCTCTTTGATTTGAGCCTCACCTGTGAGTCCAGTTTTAGAGTGTCAGTACTCTTGTACTTAAGTCGGCATGTGCCTTTTGTATTAAATTCGGATGCAATTTCTGTGTTTCATCGTCAATAAGAAGGTCCAAGGGATACAGTAAACCTGAAGTGAAGCATCGGATTCTAAAACTGGACTCACAGGAGAGGTTCAAATCGTAGAAAGTAAGAATGTCACTCTTCTTGTACTTAAGTCGGCATTGTGCCTTTTGTAATAATTTCGGATGCAATTTCTGTGTTTCATCGTCAATAAGAAGGTGCAAGGGATACAGTAAACCTGAAGTGAAGCATCGGAATCTAAAACTGGACTCACAGGAGAGATTCAAATCATAGAAAGTTAGAGTGTCAGTACTCTTGTACTTAAGTCGGCATGTGCCTTTTGTATTAAATTCAGATGCAATTTCTGTGTTTCATCGTCAATAAGAAGGACCAAGGGATACAGTAAACTTGAAGTGAAGCATCGCAATCCAAAACTGGACTCACAGGAGAGGTTCAAATCATAGAAAGTTAGAGTGTCAGTCCTCTTGTACTTAAGTCGCCATTGTGCCTTTTGTATTAAATTCGGATGCAATTTCTGTGTTTCATCGTCAATAAGAAGGTCCAAGGGATTCAGTAAACCTGAAGTGAAGCATCGGAATCTAAAACTGGACTCACAGGAGAGGTTCAAATCACAGAAAGTTAGAGTGTCAGTACCCTTGAACTTAAGTCGGCATGTGCCTTTTGTATATAATTCACATGCAATTTCTGTGTTTCATCGTCAATAATAAGGTCCAAGGGATACAGTAAACCTGAAGTGAAGCATCGGAATCTAAAACTGGACTCACAGGAGATGTTCAAATCATAGAAAGTTAGAGTGTCAGTCCTCTTGTACTTAAGTCGGCATTGTGCATTTTGTCTTAAATTCGGATGCAATTTCTGTGCTTCATCGTCAATACGAAGGCCGAAGGTATACAGTAAACCTGAAGTGAAGCTTCGGAATCTAAAACTGGACTCTCACTAGAGGTTCAAATCATACAGAGTTAGAGTGTCAGTCCTTTTGTACTTAAGGCGGCATTGTGCCTATTGTATTAAATTTGGATGCAATTTCTGTGTTTCATCGTCAATAAGAAAGTCCAAGGGACTCAGTAAACCTGAAGTGAAGCATCGGAATCTAAAACTGGACTCACAGGAGAGGTTCAAATCATCGAAAGTTTGAGTGTCATTCGCTTGTACTTAAATCAGCATTGTGCCTTTTGTATTAAAATCGGATCCACATTCTGTGTTTCATCGTCAGTAAGAACGTCCAAGGGATACAGCAAACCTGAAGTGAAGCTTCAGAATCTAAAACTGGACTCACAGGAGAGGTTCAAATCACAGAAAGTTAGAGTGTCAGTCCTCTTGTACTTAAGTCGGCATTGTGCCTTTTGTATTAAATTCGGATGCAATTTCTGTGTTTCATCGTCAATAAGAAGGTCCAAGGGATACAGTAAACCTGAAGTGAAGCATCGGAATCTGAAACTGGACTCACAGGAGAGGTTCAAATCATACAAAGTTAGAGTGTCAGTCCTCTTGTACTTAACTCGCCATTGTGCCTCTTGTATTAAATTCGGATGCAATTTCTGTGTTTCATCGTCAATAAGAAGGTCCAAGGGATACAGTAAACCTGAAGTGAAGCATCGGAATGTAAAACTGGACTCACAGGAGAGGTTCAAATCACAGAAATTTAGAGTGTCAGTACTCGTGTACATAAGTCGGCATGTGCCTTTTGTGTTAAATTCACATGCAATTTCTGTGTTTCATCGTCAATAAGAAGGTCCAAGGGATACAGTAAACCTGAAGTGAAGCATCGGAATCTTAAACTGGACTCACAGGAGAGGTTCAAATCATAGAAAGTTAGAGTGTCAGTCCTCTTGTACTTAAGTCGGCATTGTGCCTTTTGTATTAAATTCGGATGGAATTTCTGTGTTTCATCGTCAATAAGATGGTCCAAGGCATACAGTTATCCTGAAGTGAAGCATCGGAATCTAAAACTGGACTCTCAGGAGAGGTTCAAATCATAGAAAATTAGAGTGTCAGTCCTCTTGTACTTAAGTCGGCATTGTGCCTTTTGTATTAAATTCGGATGCAATTACTGTGTGTCATCGTCAATAAGAAGGTCTAAGGGATGCAATAAACCTGAAGTGAAGCTTAGGAATCTAAAACTGGACTCACAGGAGAGGTTCAAATCATAGAAAGTTAGAGTGTCAGTCCTCTTGTACTTAAGTCGGCATTGTGCATTTTGTATTAAATTCGGATGCAATTTCTGTGTTTCATCGTCAATAAGAAAGTCCAAGGGATACAGTAAACCTGAAGTGAAGCATCGGAATCTAAAACTGGACTCTCAGGAGAGGTTCAAATCATACAGAGTTAGAGTGTCAGTCCTCTTGCACTTAAGTCGGCATTGCGAATATTGTATTAAATTCGAATGCAATTTCTGTGTTTCATCGTCAATAAGAAAGTCCAAGGGACTCAGTAAACCTGAAGTGAAGCATCGGAAGCTAAAATTGGACTCACAGGAGAAGTTCAAATCATAGAAAGTTCGAGTGTCAGTCCTCTTGTACTTAAGTCGGCATTGTGCGTTTTGTCTTAAATTCGGATGCAATTTCTGTGCTTCATCGTCAATAACAAGGTCCAAGGGATACAGTAAACCTGAAGTGAAGCGTCGGAATCTAAGTCTGGACTCACAGGAGAGGTTCAAATCATAGAAAATTAGTGTGTCCGTCCTCTTGTGCTTAAGACGGCATTGTGCCTTTTGTATTAAATTCGGATGCAATTTCTGCGTTTCATCGTCAATAAGAAGGTCCAAGGGATACAGTAAACCTGAAGTGAAGCATCGGAATCTAAAATTGGACTCACAGGAGAGGTTCAAATCATCGAAAGTTAGAGTGTCATTCGCTTGTACTTAAGTCACCATTGTGCCTTTTGTATTAAAATCGGATGCAATTTCTGTGCTTCATCGTCAATAAGAAGGCCGAAGGTATACAGTAAACCTGAAGTGAAGCATCGGAATCTAAAACTGCACTCACAGGAGTGGTTCAAATCATAGAAGGTTAGAGTGTCAGTCCTATTGTACTTCAGGCCGCATTGTGCATTTCTTATTAAATTCGGATGCAATTTCTGTGTTTCATCGTCAATAAGAAGGTCCAAGGGATACAGTAAATCTGAAGTGAAGCATCGGCATCTGAAACTGGACTCACAGGAGAGGTTCAAATCATTGAAAGTTAGAGTGTCAGTCCTCTTGTACATAAGTCGGCATTGTGCCTTTTGTATTAAATTCGGATGCAATTACTGTGTGTCATCGTCAATAAGAAGGTCTAAGGGATGCAATAAACCTGAAGTGAAGCTTAGGAATCTAAAACTGGACTCACAGGAGAGGTTCAAATCATAGAAAGTTAGAGTGTCAGTCCTCTTGTACTTAAGTCGGCATTGTGCATTTTGTATTAAATTCGGATGCAATTTCTGTGTTTCATCGTCAATAAGAAAGTCCAAGGGATACAGTAAACCTGAAGTGAATCATCGGAATCTAAAACTGGACTCTCAGGAGAGGTTCAAATCATACAGAGTTAGAGTGTCAGTCCTCTTGCACTTAAGTCGGCATTGCGAATATTGTATTAAATTCGAATGCAATTTCTGTTTTTCATCGTCAATAAGAAAGTCCAAGGGACTCAGTAAACCTGAAGTGAAGCATCGGAAGCTAAAATTGGACTCACAGGAGAGGTTCAAATCATAGAAAGTTCGAGTGTCAGTCCTCTTGTACTTAAGTCGGCATTGTGCGTTTTGTCTTAAATTCGGATGCAATTTCTGTGCTTCATCGTCAATAACAAGGTCCAAGGGATACAGTAAACCTGAAGTGAAGCGTCGGAATCTAAGTCTGGACTCACAGGAGAGGTTCAAATCATAGAAAATTAGTGTGTCCGTCCTCTTGTGCTTAAGACGGCATTGTGCCTTTTGTATTAAATTCGGATGCAATTTCTGCGTTTCATCGTCAATAAGAAGGTCCAAGGGATACAGTAAACCTGAAGTGAAGCATCGGAATCTAAAATTGGACTCACAGGAGAGGTTCAAATCATCGAAAGTTAGAGTGTCATTCGCTTGTACTTAAGTCACCATTGTGCCTTTTGTATTAAAATCGGATGCAATTTCTGTGCTTCATCGTCAATAAGAAGGCCGAAGGTATACAGTAAACCTGAAGTGAAGCATCGGAATCTAAAACTGCACTCACAGGAGTGGTTCAAATCATAGAAGGTTAGAGTGTCAGTCCTATTGTACTTCAGGCCGCATTGTGCATTTCTTATTAAATTCGGATGCAATTTCTGTGTTTCATCGTCAATAAGAAGGTCCAAGGGATACAGTAAATCTGAAGTGAAGCATCGGCATCTGAAACTGGACTCACAGGAGAGGTTCAAATAATAGAAAGTTAGAGTGTCAGTCCTCTTGTACTTAAGTCGGCATTGTGCCTTTTGTATTAAATTCGGATGCAATTTCGGTGTTTCATCGTCAATAAGAAGGTCCAATGGGATACAGTAAACCTGAAGTGAAGCATCGCAATGCAAAACTGGACTCGCAGGAGAGGTTCAAATCATAGAAAGTTAGAGTGTCAGTCCTCTTGTACTTAAGTCGGCATTGTGCCTTTTGTATTAAATTCGGATGCAATTTCTGTGTTTCATCGTCAATAAGAAGGTCCAAGGGATACAGTAAACCTGAAGTGGAGCATCGGAATCTAAAACTGGACTCACAGGAGCGGTTCAAATCACAGAAATTTAGAGTGTCAGTACTCTTGTACTTAAGTCGGCATGTGCCTTTTGTGTTAAATTCACATGCAATTTCTGTGTTTCATCGTCAATAAGAAGGTCCAAGGGATACAGTAAACCTGAAGTGAAGCATCGGAATCTAAAACTGGACTCACAGGAGAGGTTCAAATCATAGAAAGTTAGAGTGTCAGTCCTCTTGTACTTAAGTCGGCATTGTGCCTTTTGTATTAAATTCGGATGGAATTTCTGTGTTTCATCGTCAATAAGATGGTCCAAGGCATACAGTAATCCGGAAGTGAAGCATCGGAATCTAAAACTGGACTCTCAGGAGAGGTTCAAATCATAGAAAATTAGAGTGTCAGTCCTCTTGTACTTAAGTCGGCATTGTGCCATTTGTATTAAATTCGGATGCAATTACTGTGTGTCATCGTCAATAGGAAGGTCTAAGGGATACAATAAACCTGAAGTGAAGCTTAGGAATCTAAAACTGGACTCACAGGAGAGGTTCAAATCATAGAAAGTTAGAGTGTCAGTCCTCTTGTACTTAAGTCGGCATTGTTCATTTTGTATTAAATTCGGATGCAATTTCTGTGTTTCATCGTCAATAAGAAGGACCGAGGGATACAGTAAACTTGAAGTGAAGCATCGCAATCCAAAACTGGACTCACAGGAGAGGTTCAAATCATAGAAAGTTAGAGTGTCAGTCCTCTTGTACTTAAGTCGCCATTGTGCCTTTTGTATTAAATTCGGATGCAATTTCTGTGTTTCACCGTCAATAAGAAGGTCCAAGGAATTCAGTAAACCTGAAGTGAAGCATCGGAATCTAAAACTGGACTCACAGGAGAGGTTCAAATCACAGAAAGTTAGAGTGTCAGTACCCCTGTACTTAAGTCGGCATGTGCCTTTTGTATTAAATTCACATGCAATTTCTGTGTTTCATCGTCAATAAGAAGGTCCAAGGGATACAGTAAACCTGAAGTGAAGCATCGGAATCTAAAACTGGACTCACAGGAGATGTTCAAATCATAGAAAGTTAGAGTGTTAGTCCTCTTGTACTTAAGTCGGCATTGTGCATTTTGTCTTAAATTCGGATGCAATTTCTGTGCTTCATCGTCAATAAGAAGGCCGAAGGTATACAGTAAACCTGAAGTGAAGCTTCGGAATCTAAAACTGGACTCTCACTAGAGGTTCAAATCATACAGAGTTAGAGTGTCAGTCCTTTTGTACTTAAGTCGGCATTGTGCCCATTGTATTAAATTTGGATGCAATTTCTGTGTTTCATCGTCAATAAGAAAGTCCAAGGGACTCAGTAAACCTGAAGTGAAGCATCGGAATCTAAAACTGGACTCACAGGAGAGGTTCAAATCATCGAAAGTTTGAGTGTCATTCGCTTGTACTTAAGTCAGCATTGTGCCTTTTGTATTAAAATCGGATGCAATTTCTGTTTTTCATCGTCAATAAGAAGGCCTAAGGTATACAGTAAACCTGAAGTGAATCATCGGAATCTAAAACTGCACTCACAGGAGTGGTTCAAATCATAGAAGGTTAGAGTGTCAGTCCTATTGTACTTCAGGCCGCATTGTGCATTTTGTATTAAATTCGGATTCACATTCTGTGTTTCATCGTCAGTAAGAACGTCCAAGGGATACAGCAAACCTGAAGTGAAGCTTCAGAATCTAAAACTGGACTCACAGGAGAGGTTCAAATCACAGAAAGTTAGAGTGTCAGTCCTCTTGTACTTAAGTCGGCATTGTGCCTTTTGTATTAAATTCGGATGCAATTTCTGTGTTTCATCGTCAATAAGAAGGTCCAAGGGATACAGTAAACCTGAAGTGAAGCATCGGAATCTGAAACTGGACTCACAGGAGAGGTTCAAATCATAGAAAGTTAGAGTGTCAGTCCTCTTGTACTTAAGCCGGCATTGTGCCTTTTGTATTAAATTCGGATGCAATTTCTGTGTTTCATCGTCAATAAGAAGGACCAAGGGATACAGTAAACCTGAAGTGAAGCATCGGAATCTGAAACTGGACTCACAGGAGATGTTCAAATCATAGAAAGTTAGAGTGTCAATCCTCTTGTACTTAAGTCGGCATTGTGCCTTTGGTATTAAATTCGGATGCAATTACTGTGTGTCATCGTCAATAAGAAAGTCTAAGGGATACAATAAACCTGAAGTGAAGCATAGGTATCTAAAACTGGACTCACAGGAGAGGTTCAAATCATAGAAAGTTAGAGTGTCAGTCCTCTTGTACTTAAGTCGGCATTGTGCATTTTGTATTAAATTTGGATGCAATTTCTGTGTTTCATCGTCAATAAGAATGTCCAAGGGATACAGTAAACCTGAAGTGAAGCATTGCAATCCAAAACTGGACTCACAGGAGAGGTTCAAATCATAGAAAGTCAGAGTGTCAGTCCCCTTGTACTTAAGTCGGCATTGTGCCTTTTGTATTAAATTCGGATGCAATTTCTGTGTTTCATCGTCAATAAGAAGGTCCAAGGGATACAGTCAACCTGATGTGAAGCATCGGAATCTAAAACTGGACTCACAGGAGAGGTACAAATCATGGAAAGTTAGAGTGTCAGTACTCTTGTACTTAAGTCGGCATTGTGCCTTTTGTATTAAATTCGGATGCAATTACTGTGTGTCATCGTCAATAAGAAGGTCTAAGGGATACAATAAACCTGAAGTGAAGCATAGGAATCTAAAACTGGACTCACAGGAAAGGTTCAAATGATAGAAAGTTAGAGTGTCAGTCCTCTTGTACTTAAGTCGGCATTGTGACTTTTGTATTAAATTCGGATGCAATTTCTGTGTTTCATCGTCAATAAGAATGTCCAAGGGATACAGTAAACCTGAAGTGAAGCATCGGAATCTAAAACTGGACTCTCAGGGGAGGTTCAAATCATTCAGAGTTAGAGTGTCAGTCCTCTTGTACTTAAGTCGGCATTGTGCCTATTGTATTAAATTCGGATGCAATTTCTGTGTTTCATCGTCCATAAGAAAGACCTAGGGACTCAGTAAACCTGAAGTGAAGCATCGGAAGCTAAAATTGGACTCACAGGAGAGGTTCAAATCATAGATAGTTCGAGTGTCAGTACCCTTGTACTTAAGTCGGCATTGTGCCTTTTGTATTAAAATCGGATGCAATTTCTGTGTTTAATCGTCAATAAAAAGGTCCAAGTGATACAGTAAAGCTGAAGTTAAGCATCGGAATCTAAAAGTGGACTCACAGGAGAGGTTCAAATGATAGAAAGTTAGAGTGTCAGTCCTCTTGTACTTAAGTCGGCATTGTGCCTTTTGTCTTAAATTCGGATGCAATTTCTGTGTTTCATCGTCAATAAGAAGGTCCAAGGGATACAGTAAACCTGATGTGAAGCGTCGGAATCTAAGTCTGGACTCCCAGGAGAGGTTCAAACCATAGAAAATTAGACTGTCATTCCGCTTGTACTTAAGTCAGCATTGTGCCTTTTGTATTAAAATCGGATGCAATTTCTGTGCTTCATCGTCAATAAGAAGGCCGAAGGTATACAGTAAACCTGAAGTGAAGCATCGGAATCTAAAACTGGATTCACAGGAGAGGATCAAATCATCGAAAGTTAGAGTGTCATTCGCTTGTACTTAAGTCAGCATTGTGCCTTTTTTATTAAAATCGGATGCAATTTCTGTGCTTCATCGTCAATAAGAAGGCCGAAGGTATACAGTAAACCTGAAGTGAAGCATCGGAATCTAAAACTGCACTCACAGGAGTGGTTCAAATCATAGAAGGTTAGAGTGTCAGTCGTATTGTACTTCAGGCCGCATTGTGCATTTTGTATTAAATTCGGATCCACATTCTGTGTTTCATCGTCAGTAAGAACGTCCAAGGGATACAGCAAACCTGAAGTGAAGCTTCAGAATCTAAAACTGGACTCACAGGAGACGTTCAAATCATAGAAAGTTAGAGTGTCAGTCCTCTTGTACTTAAGTCGGCATTGTGCCTTTTGTATTACATTCGGATGCAATTTCTGTGTTTAATCGTCAATAAGAAGGTCCAAGGGATACAGTAAACCTGAAGTAAGGCATCGGAATCTGAAACTGGAATCACAGGAGAGGTTCAAATCATAGAAAGTTAAAGTGTCAGTCCTCTTGTACTTAAGTCGGCATTGTGCCTTTTGTATTAAATTGGGATGCAATTTCTGTGTTTCATCGTCAATAAGAAGGACCAAGGGATACAGTAAACCTGAAGTGAAGCATCGCAATCCAAAACTGGACTCACAAGAGAGGTTCAAATCATAGAAAGTTAGAGTGTCAGTCCTCTTGTACTTAAGTCGGCATTGTGCCTTTTGTATTAAATTCGGATGCAATTTCTGTGTTTCATCGTCAATAAGAAGGACCAAGGGATACAGTAAACCCGAAGTGAAGCATCGCAATCCAAAACTGGACTCACAGGAGAGGTTCAAATCATCAAAAGTTAGAGTGTCATTCGCTTGTACTTAAGTCAGCATTGTGCCTTATGTATTGAAATCGGATGCAATTTCTGTGCTTCATCGTCAATAAGAAGGCCGAAGGTATACAGTAAACCTGAAGTGAAGCATCGGAATCTAAAACTGCACTCACAGGAGTGGTTCAAATCATAGAAGGTTAGAGTGTCAGTCCTATTGTACTTCAGGCCGCATTGTGCATTTTGTATTAAATTCGGATCCACATTCTGTGTTTCATCGTCAGTAAGAACGTCCAAGGGATACAGCAAACCTGAAGTGAAGCTTCAGAATCTAAAACTGGACTCACAGGAGAGGTTCAAATCATACAGAGTTAGAGTGTCAGTCCTCTTGCACTTAAGTCGGCATTGTGAATATTGTATTAAATTCGGATGCAATTTCTGTGTTTCATCGTCAATAAGAAAGTCCAAGGGACTCAGTAAACCTGAAGTGAAGCATCGGAAGCTAAAATTGGACACACAGGAGAGGTTCAAATCATAGAAAGTTCGAGTGTCAGTACTCTTGTACTTAAGTCGGCATTGTGCCTTTTGTATTAAAATCGGATGCAATTTCTGTGTTTCATCGTCAATAAAAAGGTCCAAGTGATACAGTAAACCTGAAGTGAAGCATCGGAATCTGAAACTGGACTCAAAAGAGAGGTTCAAATCATAGAAAGTTAGCGTGTCAGTCTTCTTGTACTTAAGTCGACAATGTGCCTTTTGTATTAAATTCGGATGCAATTTCTGTGTTTCATCGTCAATAAGAAGGTCCAAGGGATACAGTAAACCTGAAGTGAAGCGTCGGAATCTAAGTCTGGACTCCCAGGAGAGGTTCAAATCATAGAAAGTTAGTGTGTCAGTCCTCTTGTACTTAAGACGGTATTGTGCCTTTTGTATTAAATTCGGATGCAATTTCTGCGTTTCATCGTCAATAAGAAGGTCCAAGGGATACATTAAACCTGAAGTGAAGCATCGGAATCTAAAACTGGACTCACAGGAGAGGTTCAAATCATAGAGAGTTAGAGTGTCATTCCGCTTGCACTTAAGTCAGCATTGTGCCTTTTGTATTAAAATCGGATGCAATTTCTGTGCTTCATCGTCAATAAGAAGGCCGAAGGTATACAGTAAACCTGAAGTGAAGCATCGGAATCTAAAACTGGACTCTCACTAGAGGTTCAAATCATACAGAGTTAGAGTGTCACTCCTCTTGTACTTAAGTCGGCATTGTGCCTATTGTATTAAATTTGGATGCAATTTCTGTGTTTCATCGTCAATAAGAAACTCCAAGGGACTCAGTAAACCTGAAGTGAAGCATCGGAATCTAAAACTGGACTCACAGGAGAGGTTCAAATCATCGAAAGTTAGAGTGTCATTCGCTTGTACTTAAGTCAGCATTGTGCCTTTTTTATTAAAATCGGATGCAATTTCTGTGCTTCATCGTCAATAAGAAGGCCGAAGGTAATCAGTAAACCTGAAGTGAAGCATCGGAATCTAAAACTGCACTCACAGGAGTGGTTCAAATCATAGAAGGTTAGAGTGTCAGTCCTATTGTACTTCAGGCCGCATTGTGCATTTTGTATTAAATTCGGATCCACATTCTGTGTTTCATCGTCAGTAAGAACGTCCAAGGGATACAGCAAACCTGAAGTGAAGCTTCAGAATCTAAAACTGGACTCACAGGAGAGGTTCAAATCATAGAAAGTTAGAGTGTCAGTCCTCTTGTACTTAAGTCGGTATTGTGCCTTTTGTATTAAATTCGGATGCAATTTCTGTGTTTAATCGTCAATAAGAAGGTCCAAGGGATACAGTAAACCTGAAGTGAAGCATCGGAATGTGAAACTGGAATCACAGGAGAGGTTCAAATCATAGAAAGTTAGAGTGTCAGTCCTCTTGTACTTAAGTCGGCATTGTGCCTTTGTATTAAATTCGGATGCAATTTCTGTGTTTCATCGTCAATAAGAAGGACCAAGGGATACAGTAAACCTGAAGTGAAGCATCGCAATCCAAAACTGGACTCACAGGAGAGGTTCAAATCATAGAAAGTTAGAGTGTCAGTCCTCTTGTACTTAAGTCGGCATTGTGCCTCTTGTATTAAATTCGGATGCAATATCTGTGTTTCATCGTCAATAAGAAGGTCCAAGGGATTCAGTAAACCTGAAGTGAAGCATCGGAATCTAAAACTGGAATCACAGAAGAGGTTCAAATCACAGAACGTTTGAGTGTCAGTACTCTTGTACTTAAGTCGGCATTGTGCCTTGTGAATTAAAATCGGATGCAATTTCCGTGTTTAATCGTCAATAAGAAGGTCCAAGGGATATATTAAACCTGAAGTGAAGCATCGGAATCTAAAACTGGACTGATAGTAGAAGTTGAAATCATAGAAAGTTAGAGTGTCATTCCGCTTGTACTTAAGTCAGCATTGTGCCTTTTGTATTAAAATTGGATGCAATTTCTGTGCTTCATCGTCAATAAGAAGGCCGAAGGTATACAGTAAACCTAAAGTGAAGCATCGGAATCTAAAACTGGACTCTCAGAAGAGGTTGAAATCATACAGAGTTAGAGTGTCAGTCCTCTTGTACTTAAGTCGGCATTGTGCCTATTGTATTAAATTGGGATGCAATTTCTGTGTTTCATCGTCAATAAGAAAGTCCAAGGGACTCAGTAAACCTGAAGTGAAGCATCGGAATCTAAAATTGGACTCACAGGAGAGCTTCAAATCACAGAAAGTTAGAGTGTCAGTCCTCTTGTACTTAAGTCGGCATTGTGCCTTTCGTATTGAAATCGGATGCAATTTCTGTGTTTCGTCGTCAATAAAGAGGTCCAAGTGATACAGTAAACCTGAAATGAAGCATCGGAATCTAAAACTGGACTCACAGGAGAGGTTCAAATGATAGAAAGTTAGAGTGTCAGTCCTCTTGTACTTAAGTCAGCATTGTGCATTTTGTCTTAAATTCGGATGCAATTTATGTGTTTCATCGTCAATAAGAAGGTCCAAGGGATACAGTAAACCTGAAGCGAAACGTCGGAATCTAAGTCTGGACTCACAGGAGAGGTTCAAATCATAGAAAGTTAGTGTGTCCGTCCTCTTGTACTTAAGACGGCATTGTGCCTTTCGTATTGAAATCGGATGCAATTTCTGTGTTTTATCGTCAGTAAGAAGGTCCAAGGGATACAGTAAACCTGAAGTGAAGCATCGGCATCTGAAACTGGACTCACAGGAGAGGTTCAAATCATAGAAAGTTAGAGTGTCAGTCCTCTTGTACTTATGTCGGCATTGTGCCTTTTGTATTGAATTAGGATGCAATTTCTGTGTTTCATCGTCAATAAGAAGGTCCAAGGGATACAGTAAACCTGAAGTGAGCATCGCAATCCAAAACTGGACTCACAGGAGAGGTTCAAATCATAGAAAGTTAGAGTGTCAGTCTTCTTTTACTTAAGTCGGCATTGTGCCTTTTGTATCAAATTCGGATGTAATTTCTGTGTTTCATCGTCAATAAGAAGGTCTAAGGGATACAGTAAACCTGAAGTGAAGCATCGGAATCTAAAACTGGACTCACAGGACAGGTTCAAATCACAGAAAGTTAGAGTGTCAGTTCTCTTGTACTTAAGTCAGCATGTGCCTTTTGTATTAAATTCACATGCAATTTCTGTGTTTCATCGTCAATAAGAATGTCCAAGGGATACAGTAAACCTGAAGTGAAGCATCGGAATCTAAAACTGGACTCTCAGGAGAGGTTCAAATCATACAGAGTTAGAGTGTCAGTCCTCTTGTACTTAAGTCGGCATTGTGCCTATTGTATTAAATTCGGATGCAATTTCTGTGTTTCATCGTCAATAAGAAAGTCCAAGGGACTCAGTAAACCTGAAGTGAAGCATCGGAAGCTAAAATTGGACTCACAGGAGAGGTTCAAATCATAGAAAGTTCGAGTGTCAGTACTCTTGTACTTAAGTCGGCATTGTGCGTTTTGTATTAAAATCGGATGCAATTTCTGTGTTTAATCGTCAATAAGAAGGTCCAAGAGATACAGTAAACCTGAAGTGAAGCGTCGGAATCTAAACGAGACTCACTGGAGAGGTTCAAATCATAGAATGTTAGAGTGTCAGTCCTCTTGTACTTAAGTCGGCATTGTGCCTTCGTATTGAAATCGGATGCAATTTCTGTGTTTCGTCGTCAATAAAGAGGTCCAAGTGATACAGTAAACCTGAAATGAAGCATCGGAATCTAAAACTGGACTCACAGGAGAGGTTCAAATGATAGAAAGTTAGAGTGTCAGTCCTCTTGTACTTAAGTCAGCATTGTGCATTTTGTCTTAAATTCGGATGCAATTTCTGTGTTTCATCGTCAATAAGAAGGTCCAAGGGATACAGTAAACCTGAAGTGAAACGTCGGAATCTAAGTCTGGACTCACAGGAGAGGTTCAAATCATAGAAAGTTAGTGTGTCCGTCCTCTTGTACTTAAGACGGCATTGTGCCTTTTGTATTACATTCGGATGAAATTTCTGCGTTTCATCGTCAATAAGAAGGTCCAAGGTATACAGTAAACCTGAAGTGAAGCATCGGAATCTAAAACTGGACTCACAGGAGAGGTTCAAATCATAGAAAGTTAGAGTGTCAGTCCTCTTGTACTTAATTCGCCATTGTGCCTTTTGTATTAAATTCGGATGCAATTTCTGTGTTTCATCGTCAATAAGAAGGTCCAAGGGATACAGTAAACCTGAAGTGAAGCATCGGAATCTAAAACTGGACTCACAGGACAGGTTCAAATCACAGAAAGTTACAGTGTCAGTTCTCTTGTACTTAAGTCGGCATGTGCCTTTTGTATTAAATTCACATGCAATTTCTGTGTTTCATCGTCAATAAGAATGTCCAAGGGATACAGTAAACCTGAAGTGAAGCATCGGAATCTAAAACTGGACTCTCAGGAGAGGTTCAAATCATACAGAGTTAGAGTGTCAGTCCTCTTGTACTTAAGTCGGCATTGTGCCTATTGTATTAAATTCGGATGCAATTTCTGTGTTTCATCGTCAATAAGAAAGTCCAAGGGACTCAGTAAACCTGAAGTGAAGCATCGGAAGCTGAAATTGGACTCACAGGAGAGGTTCAAATCATAGAAAGTTCGAGTGTCAGTACTCTTGTACTTAAGTCGGCATTGTGCGTTTTGTATTAAAATCGGATGCAATTTCTGTGTTTAATCGTCAATAAGAAGGTCCAAGAGATACAGTAAACCTGAAGTGAAGCGTCGGAATCTAAACGAGACTCACTGGAGAGGTTCAAATCATAGAATGTTAGAGTGTCAGTCCTCTTGTACTTAAGTCGGCATTGTGCCTTTTGTATTAAATTCGGATGCAATTTCTGTGTTTCATCGTCAATAAAAAGGTCCAAGTGATACAGTAAACCTGAAGTGAAGCATCGGGATCTGAAATTGGACTCACAAGAGAGGTTCAAAACATAGAAAGCTAGAGTGTCAGTCTTCTTGTACTTAAGTCGACAATGTGCCTTTTGTATTTAATTCGGATGCAATTTCTGTGTTTCATCGTCAATAATAGGGTCCAAGGAATACAGCAAACCTGAAGTGAAGCATCGGAATCAAAAATTGGACTCACAGGAGAGGTTCAAATGATAGAAAGTTAGAGTGTCAGTCCTCTTGTACTTAGGTCGGCATTGTGCCTTTCGTATTGAAATCGAATGCAATTTCTGTGTTTCGTCGTCAATAAAGAGGTCCAAGTGATACAGTAAACCTGAAATGAAGCATCGGAATCTAAAACTGGACTCACAGGAGAGGTTCAAATGATAGAAAGTTAGAGTGTCAGTCCTCTTGTACTTAAGTCAGCATTGTGCATTTTGTCTTAAATTCGGATGCCATTTCTGTGTTTCATCGTCAATAAGAAGGTCCAAGGGATACAGTAAACCTGAAGTGAAACGTCGGAATCTAAGTCTGGACTCACAGGAGAGGTTCAAATCATAGAAAGTTAGTATGTCCGTCCTCTTGTACTTAAGACGGCATTGTGCCTTTTGTATTAAATTCGGATGAAATTTCTGCGTTTCATCGTCAATAAGAAGGTCTAAGGGATACAGTAAACCTGAAGTGAAGCATCGGAATCTAAAACTGGACTCACAGGACAGGTTCAAATCACAGAAAGTTAGAGTGTCAGTTCTCTTGTACTTAAGTCGGCATGTGCCTTTTGTATTAAATTCACATGCAATTTCTGTGTTTCATCGTCAATAAAAATGTCCAAGGGATACAGTAAACCTGAAGTGAAGCATCGGCATCTGAAACTGGACTCACAGGAGAGGTTCAAATCATAGAAAGTTAGAGTGTCAGTCTTCTTGTACTTATGTCGACAATGTGCCTTTTGTATTAAATTCGGATGCAATTTCTGTGTTTCATCGTCAATAATAGGGTCCAAGGAATACAGCAAACCTGAAGTGAAACATCGGAATCAAAAATTGGACTCACAGGAGAGGTTCAAATGATAGAAAGTTTGAGTGTCAGTCCTCTTGTACTTAAGTCGGCATTGTGCATTTTGTCTTAAATTCGGATGCAATTTCTGTGTTTCATCGTCCATAATAAGGTCCAAGGGATACAGTAAACCTGAAGTGAAGCGTCGGAATCTAAGTCTGGACTCACAGGAGAGGTTCAAATCATAGAAAGTTAGTGTGTCAGTCCTCTTGTACTTCAGACGGCATTGTGCCTTTTGTATTAAATTCGGATGCAATTTCTGCGTTTCATCTTCAATAAGAAGGTCCAAGGGATACATATAAACCTGAAATGAAGCATCGGAATCTAAAACTGGACTCACAGGAGAGGTTCAAATCATAGAAAGTTAGAGTGTCATTCCGCTTGTACTTAAGTCAGCATTGTGCCTTTTGTATTAAAATCGGATGCAATTTCTGTGCTTCATCGTCAATAAGGAGGCCGAAGGTATACAGTAAACCTGAAGTGAAGCATCGGAATCTAAAACTGCACTCACAGGAGTGGTTCAAATCATAGAAGGTTAGAGTGTCAGTCCTATTGTACTTCAGGCCGCATCGTGCATTTTGTATTAAAGTCGGATGCAATTTCTGTGTTTCATCGTCAGTAAGAACGTCCAAGGGATACAGTAATCCTGAAGTGAAGCATCAGAATCTAAAACTGGACTCACAGGAGAGGTTCAAATCATAGAAAGTTAGAGTGTCAGTCCTCTTGTACTTAAGTCGGCATTGTGCCTTTTGTATTAAATTCGGATGCAATTTCTGTGTTTCACCGTCAATAAGAAGGTCCAAGGGATACAGTAAATCTGAAGTGAAGCATCGGAATCTGAAACTGGACCCACAGGAGAGGTTCAAATCATAGAAAGTTAGAGTGTCAGTCCTCTTGTACTTAAGTCGGCATTGTGCCTTTTGTATTAAATTCGGATGCAATTTCTGTGTTTCATCGTCAATAAGAAGGTCCAAGGGATACAGTAAACCCGGAGTGAAGCATCGCAATCCAAAACTGGACTCACAGGAGAGGTTCAAATCATAGAAAGTTAGAGTGTCAGTCCTCTTGTACTTAAGTCGGCATTGTGCCTTTTGTATTAAGTTCGGATGCAATTTCTGTGTTTCATCGTCATTAAGAAGGTCCAATGGATACAGTAAACCTGAAGTGAAGCATCGGAATCTAAAACTGGACTCACAGGAGGGGTTAAAATCATAGAGAGTTAGAGTGTCAGTCCTCTTGTACTTAAGTCGGCATTGTGCGCTTTGTATTAAATTCGGATGCAATTTTTGTGTTTCATCGTCAATAAGAAGGTCCAAGGGATACAGTCAACCTGAAGTGAAGCATCGGAATCTAAAACTGGACTCACAGGAGAGCTTCAAATCATAGAAAGTTAGAGTGTCAGTCCTCTTGTACTTAAGTCGGCATTGTGCCTTTTGTATTAAATTCGGATGTAATTTCTGTGTTTCATCGTCAATAAGAAGGTCCAAGGCATACAGTAATCCTGAAGTGAAGCATCGGAATCTAAAACTGGACTCTCAGGAGAGGTTCAAATCATACAGAGTTAGAGTGTCAGTCCTCTAGTACTTAAGTCGGCATTGTGCCTATTGTATTAAATTCGGATGCAATTTCTGTGTTTCATCGTCAATAAGAATGTCCAAGGGACTCAGTAAACCTGAAGTGAAGCATCGGAAGCTAAAATTGGACTCACAGGAGAGGTTCAAATCATAGAAAGTTCGAGTGTCAGTACTCTTGTACTTTAGTCGGCATTGTGCCTTTTGTATTGAAATCGGATGCAATTTCTGTGTTTAATCGTCAATAAGATGGTCCAAGAGATACAGTAAACCTGAAGTGAAGCGTCGGTATGTAAACGGGACTCACTGGAGAGGTTCAAATCATAGAATGTTAGAGTGTCAGTCCTCTTGTACTTAAGTCGGCATTGTGCCCTTTGTATTAAATTCGGATGCAATTTCTGTGTTTCATCGTCAATAAAAAGGTCCAAGTGATACAGTAAACCTGACGTGAAGCATCGGATTCTGAAACTGGACTCACAAGAGAGGTTCAAATCATAGAAAGTTAGAGTGTCAGTCTTCTTGTACTTAAGTCGACAATGTGCCTTTTGTATTAAATTCGGATGCAATGTCTGTGTTTCATCGCCAATAATAGGGTCCAAGGGATACAGTAAACCTGAAGTGAAGCATCGGAATCTAATACTGGACTCACAGGAGAGGTTCAATTGATAGAAAGTTAGAGTGTCAGTCCTCTTGTACTTAAGTCGGCATTGTGCATTTTGTATCAAATTCAGATGCAATTTCTGTGTTTCATCGTCAATAAGAAGGTCCAAGGGATACAGTAAACCTGAAATGAAGCATCGCAATCCAAAACTGGACTCACAGGGAAGGTTCCAATCATAGAAAGTTAGAGTGTCAGTCCTCTTGTACTTAAGTCGGCATTGTGCCTTTTGTATTAAATTCGGATGCAATTTCTGTGTTTCATCGTCAATAAGAATGTCCAAGGGATACAGTAAACCTGAAGTGAAGCATCGGAATCTAAAACTGGACTCACAGGAGAGGTTCAAATCATAGAAAGTTAGAGTGTCAGTACTCTTGTACTTAAGTCGCCATGTGGCTTTTGTATTAAATTCACATGCAATTTCTGTGTTTCATCGTCAATAAGAAGGTCTAAGGGATATAATAAACCTGAAGTGAAGCATAGGAATCTAAAACTGGACTCACAGGAGAGGTTCAAATCATAGAAAGTTAGAGTGTCAGTCCTCTTGTACTTAAGTCGGCATTGTGCCTTTTGTATTAAATTCGGATGCAATTTCTGCGTTTCATCGTCAATAAGAATGTCCAAGGGATACAGTAAACCTGAAGTGAAGCATCGGAATCTAAAACTGGACTCTCAGGAGAGGTTCAAATCATACAGAGTTAGAGTGTCAGTCCTCTTGTACTTTAGTCGGCATTGTGCCTATTGTTTTAAATTCGGATGCAATTTCTTTGTTTCGTCGTCAATAAGAAAGTCCAAGGGACTCAGTAAACCTGAAGTGAAGCATCGGAAGCTAAAATTGGACTCACAGGAGAGGTTCAAATCATAGAAAGTTAGTGTGTCAGTCCTCTTGTACATCAGACGGCATTGTGCCTTTTGTACTAAATTCGGATGCAATTTCTGCGTTTCATCGTCAATAAGAAGGTCCAAGGGATACATTAAACCTAAAGTGAAGCATCGGAATCTAAAACTGGACTCACAGGCGAGGTTCAAATCATAGAAAGTTAGAGTGTCATTCCACTTGTACTTAAGTCAGCATTGTGCCTTTTGTATTAAAATCGGATGCAATTTCTGTGCTTCATCGTCAATAAGAAGGCCAAAGGTATACAGTAAACCTGAAGTGAAGCATAGGAATCTAAAACTGGACTCACAGGAGAGGTTCAAATCATAGAAAGTTATAGTGTCAGTCCTCTTGTACTTAAGTCGGCATTATGCCTATTGTATGAAATTGGGATGCAATTTCTGTGTTTCATCGTCAATAAGAAAGTCCAAGGGACTCAGTAAACCTGAAGTGAAGCATCGGAATCTAATATTGGACTCACAGGAGAGCTTCAAATCATAGAAAGTTAGAGTGTCAGTCCTCTTGTACTTATGTCGGCATTGTGCCTTTTGTATTAAATTCGGATGCAATTTCTGTGTTTCATCGTCATTAAGAAGGTACAATGGATACAGTAAACCTGAAGTGAAGCATCGGAATCTAAAACTGGACTCACAGGAGAGGTTCAAATCATAGAAAGTTAGAGTGTCAGTACTCTTGTACTTAAGTCGGCATGTGCCTTTTGTATTAAATTCAGATGCAATTTCTGTGTTTCATCGTCCATAAGAAGGTCCAAGGGATACAGTAAACCTGAAGTGAAGCATCGGAATCTAAAACTGGACTCACAGGAGAGGTTCAAATGATAGAAAGTTCGAGTGTCAGTACTCCTGTACTTAAGTCGGCTTTGTGCCTTTTGTATTAAAATCGGATGCAATTTCTGTGTTTAATCGTCAATAAGAAGGTCCAAGAGATACAGTAAACCTGAAGTGAAGCGTCGGAATCTAAAACGGGACTCACTGGAGAGGTTCAAATCATAGAAAGTTAGAGTGTCACTCTTCTTGTACGTAAGTCGGCATTGTGCCTTTTGTATTAATTTGGGGTGCAATTGCTGTCTTTCATCGTCAATAAGAAGGTCCAAGGGATACAGTAAACATGAAATAAGGCATCGGAATCTAAAACTGGACTCACAGGAGAAGATCAAATCATAGAAAGTTAGAGTGTCAGTCCTCTTGTACTTAAGTCGGCATTGTGAATTTTGTATTATATTCGGTTGCAATTTCTGTGTTTCATCATCAATAAGAAGGTCCAAGGGATACAGTAAACCTGAAGTGATGCATCGCAATCCAAAACTGGACTCACAGGAGAGGTTCAAATCATAGAAAGTTAGAGTGTCAGTCCTCTTGTACTTAAGTCGGCATTGTGCCTATTGTATTAAATTCGGATGCAATTTCTGTGTTTCATCGTCAATAAGAAGGTCCAAGGGATACAGTAAACCTGAAGTGAAGCATCGGAATCTAAACCTGGACTCACAGGAGAGGTTCAAATCATCGAAAATTAGAGTGTCATCTGCTTGCACTTAAGTCAGCATTGTGCATTTTGTAATAAAATCGGATGCAATTTCTGTGCTTCATCGTCAATAAGAAGGCCGAAGGTATACAGTAAACCTGAAGTGAAGCATCGGAATCTAAAACTGCACTCACAGGATTGGTTCAAATCATAGTAGGTTAGAGTGTCAGTCCTATTGTACTTCACGCCGCATTGTGCATTTTGTATTAAATTCGGATGCAATTTCTGTGTTTCATCGTCAGTAAGAACGTCCAAGGGATACAGTAAACCTGAAGTGAAGCATCAGGATCTAAAACTGGACTCACAGAAGAGGTTCAAATCATAGAAAGTTAGAGTGTCACTCTTCTTGTACTTAAGTCGGCATTGTGCCTTTTGTATTAATTTGGGATGCAATTGCTGTCTTTCATCGTCAATAAGTAGGTCCAAGGGATACAGTAAACCTGAAATAAGGCATCGGAATCTAAAACTGGACTCACAGGAGAAGATCAAATCATAGAAAGTTAGAGTGTCAGTCCTCTTGTACTTAAGTCGGCATTGTGAATTTTGTATTATATTCGGTTGCAATTTCTGTGTTTCATCGTCAATAAGAAGGTCCCAGGGATACAGTAAACCTGAAGTTAAGCATCGGAATCTAAAACTGGACTCACAGGAGAGGTTCAAATCATAGAAAATTAGAGTGTCAGTCCTCTTGTACTTAAGTCGGCATTGTGCCTTTTGTATTAAATTCGGATGCAGTTTCTGTGTTTCATCGTCAATAAGAAGGTCCAAGGCATACAGTAAAGCTGAAGTGAAGCATCGGAATCTGAAACTGGACTCACAGGAGAGGTTCAAATCATAGATAGTTAGAGTGTCAGTCCTCTTGAACTTAAGTCGGCATTGTGCCTTTTGTATTAAATTCGGATGCAATTTCTGTGTTTCATCGTCAATAAGAAGGTCCATGGGATACAGTAAACCTGAAGTGATGCATCGCAATCCAAAACTGGACTCACAGGAGAGGTTCAAATCATAGAAAGTTAGAGTGTCAGTCCTCTTGTACTTAAGTCGGCATTGTGCCTTTTGTATTAAATTCGGATGCAATTTCTGTGTTTCATCGTCAATAAGAAGGTCCAAGGGATACAGTAAACCTGAAGTGAAGCATCGGAATCTAAAACTGGACTCACAGGACAGGTTCAAATCATAGAAAGTTAGAGTGTCAGTACTCTTTTACTTAGGTCGGCATGTGCCTTTTGTATTAAATTCACATGCAATTTCTGTGTTTCATCGTCAATAAGAAGGTCCAAGGGATACAGTAAACCTGAAGTAAAGCATCGGAATCTAAAACTGGACTCACAGGAGAGGTCCAAATCATAGAAAGTTAGAGTGTCAGTCCTCTTGTACTTAAGTCGGCATTGTGCCTTTTGTATTAAATTCGGATGGAATTTCTGTGTGTCATCGTCAATAAGAAGGTCCAAGGCATACAATAAACCTGAAGTGAAGCATAGGAATCTAAAACTGGACTCACTGGAGAGGTTCAAATCATAGAATATTAGAGTGTCAGTCCTCTTGTACTTAAGTCGGCATTGTGCCTATTGTATTAAATTCGGATGCAATTTATGTGTTTCATCGTCTATAAAAAAGTCCTAGGGACTCAGTAAACCTGAAGTGAAGCATCGGAAGCTAAAAAAGACTCAAAGGAGAGGTTCAAATCATAGATAGTTCGAGTGCCAGTACTCTTGTTCTTAAGTCGGCATTGTGCCTTTTCTATTAAAATCGGATGCAATTTCTGTGTTTAATCGTCAATAAGAAGGTCCAAGAGATACATTAAACCTGAAGTGAAGCATCGGAGTCTAAAACTAGACTCACAGGAGAGGTTCAAATCATAGAAAGTTAGAGTGTCATTCCGCTTGTACTTAAGTCAACATTGTTCCTTTTGTATTAAAATCGGATGCAATTTCTGTGCTTCATCGTCAATAAGAAGGCCGAAGGTATACAGTAAACCTGAAGTGAAGCATCGGAATCTAAAACTGGACTCTCACTAGAGGTTCAAATCATACAGAGGTAGAGTGTCAGTCCTCTTGTATTTAAGTCGGCATTGTGCCTAATGTATTAAATTGGGATGCAATTTCTGTGTTTCATCGTCAATAAGAAAGTCCAAGGGACTCAGTAAACCTGAAGTGAAGCATCGGAATCTAAAATTGGACTCACAGGAGAGCTTCAAATCATAGAAAGTTCGAGTGTCAGTACTCTTGTACTTAAGTCGGCATTGTGCCTTTTGTATTAAAATCGGATGCAATATCTGTGTTTAATCGTCAATAAGAAGGTCCAAGAGATACAGTAAACCTGTACAGGATGGCGGGTATGGGCAGGCGGTGGGCGTTTTGGAATAATAGTGTAAATTTTAGAGAAAGGCCATTTATTGGCTAAAGCATGATGAAAGGGGCTACATAGACCTAGGGAGGTGAGGGTGAGCCAGAGCTTACAATTTGGCGAACATTGTTCGCGAAGCTACCGAAAGTGGTTGTCTGCCAAAACTAAGTCCACAGTGCCGCAGCACCGGGAGAAGCGGGGGGATGTTCAAAGCTGCAGGGCGCGCATCCGACTCGCGGGTCAGCAAGAATACAAGAGAGCCGGCTCGGCGACGGGCGGCCGGGTATATTCGACGCACCACGCGGATTCCTCCACCGTCATTGTTCAGGACCGAGCAAACCGTGCGGGCGGCATGGAATTTTCCAGAGCGTTGCCTGCTAAGCGACGCCTGGGGCGGCGTTACCTCGTCAGCACACGAGAGAGGCGCGTGAACAAGGCGCCCTTCGTCGGTGCTGACTTCCTGTTACTAGACCGTGGGATGAAAGAATTTACAGGCAGCTAACACTGCCGGCCGTTGCTTGGCCGTAATGGAAAAATGAAGTTACTGGTTGGAGGCTCATATAATAAAGTAAAATCTCCTATTCTCTGGCTCATCCTTTACATTCCTCCCCCTTCCGTGGGAGCGGAGAACGTACGTGAATTCGCTCAATGTAATTATTATTTGAATGTAAACAAATTTAGCTTGTAAAGCAAAGTAAAAATTACTTGATTAAGAATGGCCCTCACGGAAGACGGCAGGGGTCTTAATCTATGGGAGGGTATAGAGACTCTAAAGACCTCCTAAGGGTCGCAAGGGAACTTACACATGTCAACAATATTGTGTGTATACAAGAATCATCATAAAACATCAAAACATCGTAAAACATCAGAACATCATAAAATATCATAGAATATCAAAACAAAATTAGAACAAAACATAACAGTGTGAATTAGGTAAACATGCTAAGTGTTCTTGTTGCTAAGATGAGGAAAAAATGTCTTTTTTTTTTGCTTTTGTTTGAATTAGTTGAAAATTTAAACACATCACCACTGATGAGTCACGGCGAGGGCGACAGACGCTAGGCGGCGTGGGGTGTTGTTCTCAGCGGGCAGCGCGCAGGCTGCCGGCAGGAAGGGGGCGTGGCCGTGGCCAGGTCCGTGCGCTGGAACTCAGTGCAGGGGGAGTATGAGGGGAGATTCACACGTTTCAAAACACAGTTGAAAAGGGAGTTATTACTAAGGGAACACTTCACTACACTACACTAATTTCTCCAATATTAGAATTGCACTCTTAAAACTAAGGGAGGGCACATGCCTGATAGGTTCTTGTTTTCTCTTTATTGTTGAGTTTAGTTTGTGGCTGTTTACCATTCATTTAAGTGCCAGCAGGCGAACGTAAGAAATTTGTCCTTTTTCATGTTTTAGCAAATCATCAATTGACGTTAGGATGTGATTATTTGATTTTTTAGGTAAAACTTGAACGTTAGCTGACAAGGGAATCATGAATGAGCTTTCAGGTATAAAAGCATAATTAAATGGGTGCGAATACTAAGTAAGGCGTAGTGGCATGAAAGGTTATAAGTGGTGTTCCAACGGTAACCGTTTGCTAAAGACCTGCGCGGAGGCTACGTCAGAAAGGCGCGGCAGATAACTTCAAAAGCCAGCGCGTCGTCAGGGCTGCACGCGGCAGCTGAGGGGTCTATGACTGTCAAATGCCGACTGTCAAATGCAACAAAATAGAAGTGGGATTACGCGTGACATAAAGCTAGATGAGCTGTTACAGTGGGTTCTGTTTAAAATTACATTAACATACATAAATATAGAAATGAAGCACACAAGTATCATATCAAATTGTTGCAAATACCATATCAATAACTAAAAAAAAGTTAACTGTCTCCTTGGGCTAACCATCCAAGTGTAACAACATTCACATTTTGAGAAGAATTTTCTCGTAACTCAATATATTTGCTGAACACCATTAAGTGAGACTGACAAAGAAAAGTGACACCAGATTGGTGCAGGTGGGGCGTAGATTGTGTCGTAGGATGTCAAAGTTGTAGCTAACGAGAGGAGAGAAATAAAACTCGACGGGAAGCTAGAGATTTTCGTAGTGCAAACAGAAAGCGTAAGGAATTGGATTAGAAAAGACTAAGTTGAGCGTAATTTCTGAAGGACTTTCCCTTTATGAAGGTACAGTGCAAGGCGCATCGTTGACACGACATTATCGCCTACTTAACTGTGTAAATGACAATTCCGCGACTCCAAGACAGTTGCTTCATATTTCTTGCTCAAACTCTACATATCTTACATAAAATACCTTACTGTGCGACCAAATTCGCCGTCTTTATCCTCTCAACATTTTGCGGCTAACTTTGCGACCAAATTCGCCGTCTTTATCCTCTCAGCATTTTGCGACTAACTTTACTTTGCTACCAAATTCGCCGTCTTTATCCTCTCAACATTTTGCGACTAAACTCGCCGTCTCTGTAACTCCGTAGTGCTGGCCTCCTTGGGCCCAGCTGATTGCTTAAAACTCCGTCTATCCTTGCTTGTATCGCAGTGTCCTGGGACACGTCATACAGTTAAATGCTACTACTTCAATAGTCGGTATTCCTTCGGAAACTACAACGAGAAAACAAAGAAGGCTCAAGGTTTTGAACAGAGATTTCCACTTACTGGCGTTTAGCTGCGGGCTAGACGCGGTTCGCGTCTGACGTTGCCTGATCAGCTGTCGTCAGAGAGCACGGAACACTGTTCTCGTGAACTCTTCTTGGAGATGGAAGATCAAAGTCTGGGCTGAATAGTTTTGTGTCTGTGACAGATCAAAGTGGGTAGAACGGACTATGCCGCGAAACGGAAAAGTGAAGGAACGACACAGACAGCTAAGGGACCGCGCGGGTGCCAGCCGCGTCACGTAAGATACGTGCCCTTGCGGGTGTAGCATGACTCTTCAAGGGTTGTTCTGTTGATAGTGGAAAGATGAAAGTGGGTAGAACAGACTATGTCGCGGAACGGAAAAGTGAAGAAACGACACAGACAGCTAAGGGACCGCGCGGGTGCCAGCCGCGTCACGTAAGGTACGTGCCCTCGCGGGGTGGTGTATGTGGTATGTCCCTCCAGATAAACATTCAAATACAAATCAAAATAAAGCATGGTTACATCCTAAACTACTCTTCTAAAACAATTTGTCACCTAAGACATCATCATTATTATTAACCAGATAATTGGCAGTACTCGGGAACTTACTCTAGCATGCTTGAAATCCTACAAAATTATTATCCTCATCAGTATAGTAACACAGCGACACATGGAAACACTAGGTTGATACAAATACTAAATTACTGGTGCTGGCAAAACTTTAGCAAAATTCTCTAAATAGGTAGTAATAAAACAGTCAAAATGAACAACAATAAGATAATACATGGACTTAAGTAATTGGACACAAGTAATTAGACATAAGTAATTGGACATAATCAATTAGACACAAGCAATTTGACATAAGTAATTGGCAACTCGTCATAGTGATATAAGCGGTGGCAAAACCGTAACAAAAGCAAAAGTTTAAAATATTATTTCCTTCAAACAAAACTTCCTTACTCTCCAGTTACATTTCATAGCAAAATGAATGTAAGCATCCCTATTATTCCTTTATGCTCTCGTTTGTGTCTTCATACCAACTAATAGACTTTGGTACTTTTACCTAGAAGAAAACTGTCGTTAAGTCATGGCAATGTTATGTGTAATGCTGTGGAATAGAGTAATGTCCCGTTAATACTTCCTGTAACGAGATTCTGACGAAAAATTATTTTATGTCTCCTTAAATGAACAGCCCAAAAATTATTAAACGTGCGATAAACCGTTTCCTGTGTTGATTTGTATTTGCAAATATTGACGATCATCAGTCACCCAGTCAATCGTTCAGGGATATGATTGTTGTTCCTTTTGTTAATTCCCTCACTTACCTGCTTCCATATAATCAATATTGGCGGCTCGACGAAGCTGGTTGCATCTCGAAGATGTCGATATGACTTACCTGTCGGTGCTTTGGTTTTTAATAAAATTAGAGTTCATCTGTCATATAAAGAGTGTGTAGGGAGCAAAGTATGTTCCTTACTATTGAAAATGTGCGCAAAGTTATTCAAAGGGTTCGTTATATAATGGTTAAGAATTTCTGTGTTAAGATTCAGTGCAGCTTGAGGTGCTAAGGTGCGACACGCGTCGCGCTCGTGAGATTGTAAGTCGCTGACAGCACAGCTGACAGTACGGCTGCGTCCGGTTTCACTGGCTGGGCGGCAGAACTCGCGTTCACGCTGGGTCCGTCCTCTTGCTACGCGTGGAGTTTATCTCTCGGTACAGTCACAAAATTTCCTTCCAAAGTTATCTTATGTTGTTCACGACAGTTATGCATGGAGGATGTTCTTTTCTAAAGGACTCTAATAACTTCAATCGCTAGAGGTCACAAAACTATCGGCTTACAACTATTTTACTTAAACACTCTGTTCTTCAAAATTTAGGTAAATGGCAGGTGTTAGGCTTCTATATAAACTATATTTTGCAATGGCATTCCAAACCCAACTCCTTGGCTAACGCGTTCCCCACACAGCGGTCGTTTACAGGACAGATATAGCGGCAAGTGCCGGCTTTCTTGACGCCATATAGATCCCTTTATTAACCGTGGTGGTGATACAACATAGCCGGAGATCTATCTGAAATTCCAACATTTACCAATCCTGATGGTTTAGACAATGCGTACCAGGAAAAGTTCTCTCTCACGATTTTTGTTCCATACTGAAAATTCAAATAGACAATACACATAGATTCCCGTCTTTAGATAAGACTAATAAAATCTGTAGGGCAATATTAAGCTGGTGATTTTATTTCTACAACTATCACTTTAGGTTTGCTGTTTAAACTGCAACGTACGAATGTAGGAATGTGTAGCGTGGCTGAGGCACGTGGCCTGCAGGGTGATGGAGGGGGGTGAGGAGGGGCGAGGGGAGAGGTGCAGATTCTGCACGCACCAAAGACAGAGGCGGCGGGTGGGGAAGGGAGAACTGCAATGGCCGCTCTCTCTGCAGGCTGGTGAGAGGGAAGGGCAGGGAAGGGGGCCGCGTCGCCAGCTGACAGAGAGGGGCGGGGCTCGGCGCATGTGAACAGCTGTAAACAACAGCGGCGGTATTTACGCGACTCCTTCCGTGGCATTTGATAAACAGAAATACGTGGTACCAAAAAACTTACCTTGTTGTCTGTTCAACATCGCATCATGAAAACAATAAAACAGTACTTGAGGAAGACTCCTTTTACTTTAGAGTAGCCTATTTGTTGTTTAACTTGGACGTATTTATTCATGTTTTTATCGTTGTGTGATCATTTAGCAAAACATACATGTAATAGGGCATCTTTCAAAGGACAGGTAGACGGCAGCATGTAGTCATTGATCTACTGGCATTCGCGAAGGCGTGTTACTATCAAGTTTTTATGGTAAAGCTTTAATACCTGTGTTCGTGCACTATTCACTAAATTAACAGGTGAAATATGAATCCCTTTGATATATTCTAGATTAACTGATTCTTTCTCTAAGTGTTCTGTTGAAAAGGACAATTTTCCCCTTAATTCCATGATTAAAGAATGTTTGTGGTTTTAATTCTCGACTGCTACGATAACATTACTGGAGACGTTAAATGACAAGACAAAATGATTACATAACTTCAGTCACTTCCATTAACATGTGACGTCATAAATTCTATTACCAGTTACCAACAGTTGCCAATTCTTATGTCTACTTATAACTAACATGCACAATTTAATTAAATGTATAGTAACTACGGTGTTTTCCGTCAATTAATTCTCTTGCTGCATGCAGGACTTTTCCAACTGTTTACATACCATTCCAGACCTACTTTCAGGAACGCAAATCATAGGGGTTTGACCTTAGAGCATATCTACGTTGCTGTCTAGGCGGTTGTATTACATTCTTTCTTGCTTTTTTGGGTGGAACTACTGGCGTAATAGGCCCGGTTTCACTGTTAGGTGGGGGTGGCTCGGGTCCTTTATACAGTTTCAATCTGTCAAAATGAACGATCACTGTGCGTTCCGCTAACTGAATTTCCGCATTTACTGGTGAAGTAAGCCGGATGATACGGTACGGTCCTTCATAAGTAGGTGTAAACTTTTTGGTTCTTCCCTTTTTTACTACTGGATTGCTCAACATAACTAGGTCTCTTACTTTGTACTCAGGCATTTTTGCTTTTTGATTACTTATCTTTAACTGTTGGGCGGTGGCTCGGGCATTGTTCCCTCTTACTTTTTTCCAAATGGATTTTAGACGTCGAGCTAGACCTTTCACATCTTTGGATTTAATTCCAGGGGGCAGTTTGTCAATTTCAAAAGGCGAATTCATAGGGCGGCCATATACTGCTTCATAAGGTGAGTACCCTGTAGCTTCATGGACACGGCTGTTATATGCTGACGTAACGTATTGAACATACTTATCCCAGTCAGAGTGATGTTTATTAAC
Organism: Schistocerca americana; assembly: GCF_021461395.2. Lineage (NCBI taxonomy): Eukaryota > Metazoa > Arthropoda > Insecta > Orthoptera > Acrididae > Schistocerca > Schistocerca americana. Next base: position 53,028 of record NW_025726401.1, read on the forward strand.
ATAGTAAGACAGCATGCGCATAACGGTGCGGTGGACTCGTTCCAGGCGTCCGTTTGCTTTTGGGTGGAACGTTCGCCACTTTTTAATTCGCAATAACCGACAAACTTCGGTAAATACCGCAGACATGAAATTCGTACACTGGTCTGTGAGTACAGCTTCAGGGCTTCCGTATGGTAACACCAAATGGGTGACAAAAGCACGCGCTACTGTTTCAGCGGACATATCTGGTATAGCAATGAGAATCAAGAACCTAGAGAAATGATCTATAAGGGACAGAATATACCGATTATTTTGGGGGCTCACAGGGAAAGGACCGACAATATCTGCTGCTACTACTGCCCAGGGATAAGTGGCTTCTGGTACCTGCTGTAAAGGCACTTTCGTTCGAGGTGGTAATGACCTCTTAACACAAGGTAGACAATTTTGTATATACTTTTGCACGTCTTTCCGTCTTCCTGCCCAGAAATAACGGGCGGCTATTCGGCAGTTTGTGGCGCGAAGGCCGTTATGACATGCCTGCAGGCTATCGTGACACTATGCGATAATCTCAGAACGTAATTCTTTCGGGATTACTGCCTGTTTACCCAAGTGGGTCTTTCGATATAAAATTCCTTCTTCAACGGAAAATTCAGGCAAAGCCACATATTTCTGACATTCGACGTCTCTTTGCTGTGCCTCCCTTAATTCTTCAATAGAAACGTCATTAGCTACGATCACTCTGACCTTTCGGCTTAATGCGTCGGCGTTCTGATGTAACTTGCCCGGTTTGTGTTTCACCTCATACTCAAATTCGCTCAGTTTCAAAGCCCAACGAGTTAGCCTACTACTAGGGTCTTTTAAGCTCAACATCCACTGTAACGCGGCGTGATCAGTGATGACAGTGAATTTTCTCCCATACAAATAACATCGGAAATAAGTTACACCAAACATGAGTGCTAGAAGCTCCTTCTCAGTTGTGCTGTAATTTGACTCTGCTTTATTAAGCTGTCGAGACGCATAACCAAATGGTCGTTCTTCGCCATCTATTTCTTGTGACAGGATGGCTCCTACAGCATAATCCGAAGCGTCCACTGACAGTATGAATGGTTTTTCAAAATCCGGGTACGCTAGTACAGGGGCTCTAGTTAAAACATGTTGAATTTGTTGCATAGCTTTATCACATTCTTTGGTCCAAATAAAACTAACTCCTTTTTTCAATAAATTAGTCAGGGACTTAGCAAGGGTGGCATAATTATTCACAAAACGTCTGTAGTAGTTTGCAAGGCCTAAAAATGACTGTAGTTCTTTGACATTTGTCGGTGCTGGAAATTCCTTTACTGCGGTGGTCAAACGGGGGTCCGGTTTGACACCTTCTCCACTTATAATATGACCTAAATATTGTACTTGTGACTGAGCGAAAGCACACTTTTCTAATTTTACACTCAAATGAGCTCCTTTTAACCTTTGCAAAACATCCCTCAGTCTTTCTGCATGTTCTTTTATCGTTTTAGAAAAAATAATAATGTCATCTAAATACACCAAGCAGGTTGTAGGTTTCAACCCACGCAGCAGCAAGTCTGCAAATCTTTGAAAAGTGGCAGGGGCGTTTCTCAATCCAAATGGCATCCTTACAAATTCATACAATCCTGTAGGTACAACAAAAGCAGTTTTATGGCGGTCCTGGGGTGCAACAGGGATCTGATGGTACCCAGAACGCAAATCAAGGGTGGTAAAATACTTACAGTTGCCCAGTCGGTCCAATGTTTTATCAATGCGCGGTAACGGATATGTGTCTGGTGTCGTTACCCGATTTACTGTCCGCATATCGACACATAGGCGATAGGCTTTCTCCCCATTTACTGATTTCTTTGGCACAACGACCACGGGGGACGCCCACGCACTCGAGGAGGGTTGTATGATTCCTGCAGCTAATTGCTGCTGAATCGTATCTTCAACTACAGACTGCAAATGATATGGTATACGGTAAGGTTTTTGTGCAATTGGCCGAGCTTCTCCGGTCGGAATTTCGTGCTGAACCAAATCCGTAGCCGGTAGAAATTGCCTCCCTTCAAACAACCACGAAAATTCCTCTAATACCGGCTGCAACATCCTTTTCTCCTCACTGTTTAAATGACCTAACTTCTCTGCTAACTGACTCCTTATCGTCGACGCGACATATCGCACTTCTCTAACTGAACATTTCTTTCCTTTCCTTCCTTTCTTATCTTTATTTCGCTGCTTCTCAGCTCCTCTTATTTCCTCAAAAATTTCCTGACCACTGGCAACAATAGTACCCTTCGGTATCACAACATCTTCTACACCAAAATTATCTATACTTACTGGTATCGCAAAACCCTTCTGTCTCCTTTCCGGTCGGCAGATACTTCTCTTTATATGTACTGACTGACGATCTAAAACATCAATCTGGGTGAGCGGGTCAACCAGAATGTCTGTATTATGCTGTTCTTGATTTTTGACATCTATCCTGAGAATCTTTCCACTTCCGCCTTTTATCCTCACAGGGTCAGTGGTTTTTATCGCCCACATCTGCGGTTTTATGGGAGACTGTGAACGGCGCCTTTCGCAGCTCCCTCGCGTCTGACGGGGGTGCGCACTGCCAAATCGGTGAATTGCTTCGCCGAACTGCACAGTTCGCGTTCGATAATCCACTCTCCCCTGATAACGGTGCAGGAAGTCATTCCCTAGTATGATGTCAAATTCACCCTTCTTTAGCCTCACTACCTCAATCCTCTGACTGAATTTACCACCGTCTATTTGCAGATTCACTACACACGAACCTGCAGGGACAATTACTTCCTCTCCAAGGCCACTGATATTGTACCGGGGTGGCTGTAACACCCTTCGATCATTTTTCTCCACAAACAATACACTAACTTGAGCACCAGTATCAACTAAAATTCTAACTGATTTGTTCCCGAGTACGCCAAATAGACTAACGTGTTCCTCCTCTTTACATTTTTCGGTCCTAACCGGGTGTATTATTTTTTTCGGGGGCGCGGGTGGGTGGCGGAACCTGCCCGCCAAGCGTTTCCCTGATTCGACCCCACGTTGCGGCGGTGGCCTCGCATCTGATTAGAAAATGGAGACTTTGTGGGGCAAACATTATTAGCATGACCTACTGTCTTGCAAATAGTGCAATACGCGACAGCGCATTGCCGTATGGTTGGGCTTCCCACAACGCTGACAAAATACTTCTTGTGCTGGGACCGGTACTGGGTACGTTGGGCGCGGGGCGGCAGCGCAAAAACGCAACACCCCATCACGTAGCATTGCCAAACGAACAGCTTCAAACAGAGAAGTGGGGGAGGCAGCTTTGACTTCGCCTCCGATGCGGGGGTCAATACCGCGAACAAATGCATCAATTGCACGCGCTTCGGCTTCTGAGCGCAAAATTCGGTTTTCACTGGCATTTTCACCTAGCTTGTAGGTACGACAAGACACTGCTCGTATGCGATCTGCAAAGGCATCAAAATCCTCATTAGGCTTCTGCCTAAGGGTTGATAATTGATCTCTGTAATATGCGGTACCTCTGGTATCGGAATAACGCGTAGTCAATCCGCGGGCCAATACTTCAAATTCGTGCGTGTCACGCAATTCGTCCACTGTTTCTATGAACATTCGGGCTTCCCCTGTCAACTTGAGTCTGGCTACATTGACCAATAGATCATCCGGCCAGGCACACGTGCGACCCACATCACGAATATTTTGTAAGAACATAGCTACATTTTCGTGCGACTTCCCAGAAAAGGTGGGAATGAAATCAGCCGCAGGAAAATTGCTTACAGTCGCCATGTTAGCAGAAATTGTGGCGTTTGTATTAGAGACAGAATTAGTGTTAGTTGTCTCTGTTCGAGCATTTGTTACAGGGGTGGAGCTAGCTACAGGTATGGAAGTTCGCGCACTAGCTTCCAGCGTCTGTTTCAAGACGCGGTTTTGCTCAAGAAGCTCCTGATTTTGTGCGAATAACTGGCGCATTTGCGAATTTATGGCCTCGAGCGGGTCTTGCGAGGCGGGTGCCTCTACGGGGGTATCCCGTTCCGTCGCTCGTGTTCCCATCGGCATGTTTACAATTTTATGGGACGCTAGTGACCAGAAAAAAGTAATGATTGTTACAAAAATAGGACGGCCACAAAGATTCTCAATCCAGCGGCGGAAGATCGTCGAAGATATAGTTGTAAGCATCGCGGCGACTTACATGGTGATGGCGATGGTGCGACGCATTGGTGGCGGCGACGGCATGGTGCAGTGGCGGCGAGCGGTGGTCGGCGGGCGGCGGCGACGGCTTCCGGACCCGTGGGCGGCGCCAAATGTGTTGGCGGCGGACGGCGCTGGCTCGACCGGTCGGCGATGGCGGCAGGCCCCAGGCGCGTCGTTGACAGCGGCGGGCGACGGTGGGCGGCGCGGCGACGGCGGATGACGGCGCCCCGGCCCTGTCGCGCAGTGCAGCGCAGGGCAGGCCCCTCCAACTCAAGCAGCGGGCAGCGCGGCGGCGTCCAGCTCCCGTGGCTGACTAGCGTGGGCTGCCTCGCTGCAGCGCGCGCCCTGTGCGTGTTTAGTGGAGCAGCCACGGCCCACGTGGAGCAAACGTGGCGGCCGGTTGGCGCATTCCATGCGCGAAGTGTACGGCGTCTTGCCGGGAAAAATTTAGCGTAGCGACAAAGTCACTACGGGAGCGCATCCCACTCCTGACACCAATTGTACAGGATGGCGGGTATGGGCAGGCGGTGGGCGTTATGGAATAATAGTGTAAATTTTAGAGAAAGGCCATTTATTGGCTAAAGCTTGATGAAAGGGGCTACATAGACCTAGGGAGGTGAGGGTGAGCCAGAGCTTGCAATTTGGCGAACATTGTTCGCGAAGCTACCGAAAGTGGTTGTCTGCCAAAACTAAGTCCACAGTGCAGCAGCACCGGGAGAAGCGGGGGGATGTTCAAAGCTGCAGGGCGCGCATCCGACTCGCGGGTCAGCAAGAATACAAGAGAGCCGGCTCGGCGACGGGCGGCGGGGTATATTCGACGCACCACGCGGATTCCTCCACCGTCATTGTTCAGGACCGAGCAAACCGTGCGGGCGGCATGGAACATTCCAGAGCGTTGCCTGCTAAGCGACGCCTGGGGCGGCGTTACCTCGTCAGCACACGAGAGAGGCGCGTGAACAAGGCGCCCTTCGTCGGTGCTGACTTCCTGTTACTAGACCGTGGGATGAAAGAATTTACGGGCAGCTAACACTGCCGGCCGTGGCTTGGCCGTAATGGAAAAATGAAGTTACTGGTTGGAGGCTCATATAATAAAGTAAAATCTCCTATTGTCTGGCTCATCCTTTACATGAAGCGTCGGAATCTAAAACGGGACTCACAGGAGAGGTCCAAATCATAGAATGTTAGAGGGTCAGTCCTCTTGTACTTAAGTCGGCATTGTGCCTTTTGTATTAAATTCGGATGCAATTTCTGTGTTTCATCGTCAATAAGAAGGTCCAAGGGATACAGTCAACCTGAAGTGAAGCGTCGGAATCTAATCTGGACTCACAGGAGAGGTTCAAATCATAGAAAGTTTGTGTGTCAGTCCTCTTGTACTTAAGTCGGCATTGTGCCTCTTATATTAAATTCGGATGCAATTTCTTTGTTTCATCGTCCATAAGGAGGTCCAAGGGATACAATAAACCTGAAGTGAAGCATAGGAATCTAAAACTGGACTCACAGGAGAGGTTCAAATGATAGAAAGTTAGAGTGTCAGTCCTCTTGTACTTAAGTCGGCATTGTGTATTTTGTCTTAAATTCGGATGCAATTTCTGTGTTTCATCGTCAATAAGAAGGTCCAAGGGTACAGTAAATCTGAAGTGAAGCGTCGGAATCTAAGTCTGGACTCAAAGGAGAGGTTCAAATCATAGAAAGTTAGTGTGTCAGTCCTCTTGTACTTAAAACGGCATTGTGCCTTTTGTATTAAATTCGGATGCAATTTCTGCGTTTCATCGTCAATAAGAAGGTCCATGGGATACAGTAAACCTGAAGTGAAGCATCGGAATCTAAAACTGGACTCACAGGAGAGGTTCAAATCATAGAATGTTAGAGTGTCATTCCACTTGTACTTAAGTCAGCATTGTGCCTTTTGTATTGAAATCGCATGCAATTTCTGTGCTTCATCGTCAATAAGAAGGCCGAAGGTATACAGTAAACCTGAAGTGAAGCATCGGAATCTAAAACTGCACTCACAGGAGTGGTTGAAATCATAGAAAGTTAGAGTGTCAGTCCTATTGTACTTCAGGCCGCATTGTGCATTTTGTATTAAATTCGGATGCAATTTCTGTGTTTCATCGTCAGTAAGAACGTCCAAGGAATACAGTAAACCTAAAGTGAAGCATCGGACTCTAAAACTGGACTCACAGGTGAGGTTCAAATCATCGAGAGTTAGAGTTTCATTTCTCTTGTACTTAAGTCGGCATTGTGCCTTTTGTATTAAATTCGGATGCAATATCTGTGTTTCATCGTCAATAAGAAGGTCCAAGGTATACAGTAAACCTGAAGTGAAGCATCGGAAACTAAAACTGGACTCACAGGAGAGGTTCAAATCATAGAAGGTTAGAGTGTCAGTCCTCTTGTACTTAAGTCGGCATTGTGCCTTTTGTATTAAATTCGGATGCAATTTCTGTGTTTCATTGTCAATAAGAAGGTCCAAGGTATACAGTAAACCTGAAGTGAAGCATCGGAAACTAAAACTGGACTCACAGGAGAGGTTCAAATCATAGAAGGTTAGAGTGTCAGTCCTCTTGTACTTAAGTCGGCATTGTGCCTTTTGTATTAAATTCGGATACAATTTCTGTGTTTCATCGTCAATAGGAAGGTCCAAGGGATACAGTAAACCTAAAGAGAAGCATCGGAATCTAAGACTGGACTCACAGGAGAGGTTCAAATGATAGGAAGTTAAAGTGTCAGTCCTCTTGTACTTAAGTCGGCATTGTGCCTTTTGTATTAAATTCGGATGCAATTTCTGTGTTTGATCGTCAATAAGAAGGTCCAAGCGATACAGTAAACCTGAAGTGAAGAATCGGAATCCAAGTCTGTACTCACAGGAGAGGTTCAAATCATAGAAAGTGAGAGTGTCTGTCCTCTTGTACTTAAGTCTTCATTGTGCTTTTTGTATTAAATTCGGATGCAATTACTGTGTGTCATCGTCAATAAGAAGGTCAAAGGGATACAATAAACCTGAAGTGAAGCATAGGAATCTAAAACTGGACTCACAGGAGAGGTTCAAATCATAGAAAGTTACAGTGTCAGTCCTCTTGTACGTAAGTCGGCATTGTGCCTTTTGTATTAAATTCGGATGCAATTTCTGTGTTTCATCGTGGATAAGAAGGTCTCAGGGATACAGTAAACCTGAAGTGTAGCCTCGGAATCTAAAACTGGACTCACCGGAGAGGTCAAATCATAGAAAGTTAGAGTGTCAGTCCCCTTGTACTTAAGTCAGCATTGTGCATTTTGTATTAAACTCGGATGCAATATCTGTGTTTCATCGTCAATAGGAAGGTCCAAGGGATACAGTAAACCTGTAGTGGAGCATCGGAATCTAAAACTGGTCTCACAGTAGAGGTTGAAATCAAAGAAGGTTAGAGTGTCAGTCCTCTTGTACTTAAGTCGGAATTGTGCCTTTTGTATTAAATTCGGATGCAATTTCTGTGTTTCATCGTCAATAAGAAGGTCCAAGGTATACAGTAAACCTGAAGTGAAGCATCGGAATCTAAAACTGGACTCACAAGAGAGGTTCGAATCATAGAAAGTTAGACTGTCTGTCCTCTTGTACTTAAGTCGACATTGTGCGTTTTGTATTAAATTCTGATGCAATTTCTGTGTTTCATCGTCAATAAGAAGGTCCTAGGTATACAGTAAATATGAAGTGATGCATCGGAATCTAAAACTGTACTCAAAAGAGAGGTTCAAATCATAGAAAGTTAGAGTGTCAGTCCTCTTGTACTTAAGTCGACATTGTGCCTTTTGTATTAAATTTGGATGCAATTTCTGTGTTTCATCGTCAATAAGAAGGTCCAAGGGATACAGTAGACCTGAAGTGAAGCATCGGATCCTAAACTGGACTCACAGGAGGGGTTCAAATGATAGAATGTTAGAGTGTCAGTTCTCTTGTACTTAAGTCGGCAATGTGCCTTTTGTATTAAATTCGGATGCAATTTCTGTGTTTCATCGTCAATAAGAATGTCCAAGGGATACAGTAAACCTGAAGTGAAGCATCGGAATCTATAACTGGACTCACAGGAGAGGTTCAAATCATAGAAAGTTAGAGTGTCAGTCCTCTTGTACTTAAGTCGGCATTGTGCTTTTTGTATTAAATTCGGATGCAATTTCTGTGTTTCATCGTCAATAAGAAGTTCCAAGGGATACAGTAAACCTGAAGTAAAGCATCGGAATCTAAAACTGGACTCACAGGTGAGGTTCAAATCATAGAAAGTTAGAGTGTCAGTCCTCATGCACTTAAGTCGGCATTGTGCCTTTTGCATTACATTCGGATGCAATTTCTGTGTTTCATCGTCAATAAGAAGGTCCAAGGGATACAGAAAACCTGAAGTGAAGCATCGGAATCTAAAACTGAACTCACAAGAGAGGTTCAAATCATAGAAAGTTAGACAGTCTGTTCTCTTGTACTTAAGTCGACATTGTGCCTTTTGTATTACATTCTGATGCAATTTCTGTGTTTCATCGTCAATAAGAAGGTCCAAGGGATACATTACACCTGAAGTGAAGCAACGGAATCTAAAACTGGACTCACAGGAGCGTTCATATCATAGAAAGTTAGAGTGTCAGTCCTCTTGTACTTATGCCGGCATTGTGCCTTTTGTATTAAATTCGGATGCAATTTCTGTGTTTCATCGTCAATAAGAAGGTCCTAGGTATACAGTAAACCTGAAGTGATGCATCGGAATCAAAAACTGGACTCACAAGAGAGGTTCAAATCATAGAAAGTTAGAGTGTCAGTCCTCTTGTACTTAAGTCAACATTGTGCCTTTTGTATTAAATTCGGATGCAATTTCTGTGTTTCATCTTCAATAAGAAGGTCCAAGGGATACAGTACACCTGAAATGAAGCATCGGAACGTAATACTGGACTCACAGGAGAGGTTCAAATCATATAATGTTAGAGTGTCAGTTCTCTTGTACTTAAGTCGGCATTGTGCCTTTTGCATTAAATTCGGATGCAATTTCTGTGTTTCATCGTCAATAAGAAGGTCCAAGAGATACAGTAAACCTCAAGTGAAGCATGTAAATCTAAAATTGGACTCACAGGAGAGGTTCAAATCATAGAAAGTTAGAGTGTCAGTCCTCTGGTACTTAAGTCGGCATTGTGCCCTTTGTATTAAATTCGGATGCAATTTCTGTGTTTCATCGTCAATAAGAAGGTCTAAGGGATACAGTAAACCTGAAGTGATGCATCCGAATCTAAAACTGGACTCACAGGAGAGGTTCAAATCATAGAAAGTTAGAGTGTCAGTCCTCTGGTACTTAAGTCGGCCTAGTGCCTTTTGTATTAAATTCGGATGCAATTTCTGTGTTCATCGCCAATAAGAAGGTCCAAGGTATACAGTAAACGTGAAGTCAAGCATCGGAATCTAAAACTGGACTCACAAGAGAGGTTCAAATCATAGAAAGTTAGAGTGTCAGTCGTCTTGTACATAAGTCGGCCTAGTGCCTTTTGTATTAAATTCGGATTCAATTTCTGTGTTTCAACGTCAATAAGAAGGTTCTAGGGATACAGTAAACCTAAAGTGAAGCATCAGAATCTAAAACTGGACTCACAGGAGAGGTTCAAATCATAGAAAGTTAGAGCGTCAGTCGTCTTGTACTTAAGTTGGCCTAGTGCCTTTTGTATTAAATTCGGTTGCAATTTCTGTGTTTCATCGTCAATAAGAAGGTAAAAGGTATACAGTAAACGTGAAGTGAAGCATCGGAATCTAAAACTGGACTCACAAGAGAGGTTCAAATCATAGAAAGTTAGAGTGTCAGTCCTTTTGTACTTAAGTCGGCTTTGTGCCTTTTGTATTAAATTCGGATGCAATTTCTGTGTTTCATCGTCAATACGAAGGTCCAAGGGATACAGTAAACCTGAAATGAAGCATCGCAATCCAAAACTGGACTCACAGGAGAGGTTCAAATCATAGAAAGTTAGAGTGGCAGTCCTCTTGTTTTTAAGTCGGCATTGTGCTTTTTGTATTAAATTCGGATGCAATTTCTGTGTTTCATCGTCAATAAGAAGGTCCAAGGGATACAGTAAACCTTAAGAGAAGCATCAGAATCTAAAACTGGACTCACATGAGAGGTTCAAATCATAGAAAGTTAGAGTGTCAGTCTTCTTGTACTTAATTCGGCATTGTGCCTTTTGTATTAAATTCGGATGGAATTTCTGTGTTTAATCGTCAATAATAGGGTCCAAGGGATACAGTAAACCTGAAGTGAAGCATTGGAATCAAAAACTGGACTCACAGGAGAGGTTCAAATCATAGAAAATTAGAGTGTCAGTCCTCTTGCACTTAAGTCGGCATTGTGCCTTTTGTCTTAAATTCGGATGCAATTTCTGTGTTTCATTGTCAATAAGAAGGTCCAAGGGATACAGTAAACCTGAAGTGAAGCGCCGGAATCTAAGTCTGAACTCACAGGAGAAGTTCAAATCATAGAAAGTTAGTGTGTCAGTCCTCTTGTACTTAATTCGCATTGTGCCTTTTGTATTAAATTCGGATGCGATTTCTGTGTTTCATCGTCAATAAGAATCTCCAAGGGATACAGTAAACCTGAAGTGAAGCATCGGAATCTAAAGCTGGACTCTCAGGAGAGGTTCAAATCATACAGAGTTAGAGTGTCAGTCCTTTTGTACTTAAGTCGACATTGTGCCTATTGTATTAAATTCTGATGCAATTTCTGTGTTTCATCGTCTATAAGAAAGTCCTAGGGACTCAGTAAATATGAACTGAAGCATCGGAAGCTAAAATTGGACTCACAGGAGAGGTTCAAATCATAGATAGTTCGAGTGTCAGTACTCTTGTACTTAAGTCGGCATTGTGCCTTTTGTATTAAAATCGGATGCAATTTCTGTGTTTAATCGTCAATAAGAAGGTCCAAGAGATACAGTAAACCTGAAGTGAAGCGTCAGAATCTATAACGGGACTCACTGGAGAGGTGCAAATCATAGAATGTTAAAGTGTGCGTCCTCTTGTACTTAAGTCGGCATTGTGCCTTTTGTATTAAATTCGGATGCAATTACTTTGTTTCATCGTCAATAAGGAGGTCCAAGGGATACAATAAACCGGAAGTGAAGCATTAGAATCTAAAACTGGACTTACAGGAGAGTTCAAATGATAGAAAGTTAGAGTGTCAGTCCTCTTGTACTTAAGTCGGCATTGTGCATTTCGTCTTAAATTCGGATGCAATTTCTGTGTTTCATCGTCAATAAGAAGGTCCAAGGGATACAGTACACCTGAAGTGAAGCGTCGGAATCTAAGTCTGGACTCACAGGAGAGGTTCAAATCATAGAAAGTTAGTGTGTCAGTCCTCTTGTACTTAGGACTCCATTGTGCCTTTTGTATTAAATTCGGATGCAATTTCTGCGTTTCATCGTCAATAAGAAGGTCCAAGGGAAACAGTAAACATGAAGTGATACATCGGAATCTAAAACTAGACTCACAGGAGAGGTTCAAATCATCGAAAGTTAGAGTGTCATCCACTTGTACTTAAGTCAGCATTGTGCCTTTTGTATTAAAATCGGATGCAATTTCTGTGCATCATCGTCAATAAGAAGGCCGAAGGTATACAGTAAACCTGAAGTGAAGCATCGGAATCTAAAACTGCACTCACAGGAGTGGTTCAAATCATAGAAAGTTAGAGTGTCAGTCCTATTGTACTTCAGGCCGCATTGTGCATTTGGTATTAAATTCGGATGCAATTTCTCTGTTTCAACGTCAGTAAGATCGTCCAAGGGATACAGTAAACCTGAAGTGAAGCATCGCTCTCTAAAACCGGACTCACAGGTGAGGTTCAAATCATAGAGAGTTAGAGTGTCATTCCTCTTGTACTTAAGTCGGCATTGTGCCTTTTGTATTAAATTCGGATGCAATATCTGTGTTTCATCGTCAATACGAAGGTCCAAGGTATACAGTAAACCTGAAGTGAAGCATCAGAATCTAAAACTGGACTCAGAGGATAGGTTCAAATCATAGAAAGTTAGAGTGTCAGTACTCTTGTACTTAAGTCGGCATGTGCCTTTTGTATTAAAATCGGATGCAATGTCCGTGTCTAATCGTCAATAAGAGGGTCCTAGAGATACAGTAAACCTGAAGTGAAGCGTCGGAATCTAAAACGGGACTCACTGGAGAGGTTCAAATCATAGAATGTTACAGTGTCAGTCCTCTTGTACTTAAGTCGGCATTGTGCCTTCTGTATTAAATTCGGATGCAATTACTTTGTTTCATCGTCAATAAGGAGGTCCAAGGGATACAATAAACCTGAAGTGAAGCATAGGAATCTAAAACTGGACTCACAGGAGAGGTTCAAATGATAGAAAGTTAGAGTGTCAGTTCTCTTGTACTTAAGTCGGCATTGTGCATTTTGTCTTAATTTCGGATGCAATTTCTGTGTTTCATCGTCAATAAGAAGGCCCAAGGGAAACAGTAAACCTGAAGTGAAGCGTCGGAATCTAAGTCTGGACTCAAAGGAGAGGTTCAAATCATAGAAAGTTAGTGTGTCACTTCCCTTGTACTTAAGACGGCATTGTGCCTTTTGTATTAAATTCGGATGCAATTTCTGCGTTTCATCGTCAATAAGAAGGTCCAAGGGATACAGTAAACCTGAAGTGAGGCATCGGAATCTAAAACTGGACTCACAGGAGAGGTTCAAATCATCGAAAGTTAGAGTGTCATCCGCTTGTACTTAAGTCAGCATTGTGCCTTTTGTATTAAAGTCGGATGCAATTTATGTGCTTCATCGTCAATAAGATAGCCGAAGGTATACAGTAAACCTGAAGTGATGCATCGGAATCTAAATCTGCACTCACAGGAATGGTTCAAATCATAGAAAGTTAGAGTGTCACTCTTCTTGTACTTAAGTCGGCATTGTGCCTTTTGTATTAAGTTCGGATGCAATTTCTGTGTTTCATCGTCAATAAGAAGGTCCAAGGCATACAGTAATCCTGAAGTGAAGCATCGGTATCTAAAACCGGACTCTCAGGAGAGGTTGAAATCATACAGTGTTAGAGTGTCAGTCCTCTTGTACTTAAGTCGGCATTGTGCCTATTGTATTAAATTGGGATGCAATTTCTGTGTTTCATCTACAATAAGAAAGACCAAGGGACTCAGTAAACCTGAAGTGAAGCATCGGATTCTAAAATTGGACTCACGGGAGAGGTTCAAATCATAAAAAGTTCGAGTGTCAGTACTCTTGTACTTAAGTCGACATTGTGCCTTTTGTATAAAAATCGGATGAAATATCTGTGTTTAATCGTCAATAAGAAGGTACAAGAGATACAGTAAACCAGAAGTGAAGCGTCGGAATCTAAAACGGGACACACAGGAGAGGTTCAAATCATAGAATGTTTGAGTGTCAGTCCTCTTGTACTTAAGTCGGCATCGTGCCTTTTGTATTAAATTCGGATGCAATTTCTATGTTTCATCATCAATAAAAAAGGTCCAAGTGATACAGTAAACCTGAAGTGAAGCATCGGAATCTGAAACGGGTCTCACAATAGAGGTTCAAATCATAGAAAGTTAGAGTGTCAGTCTTCTTGTACTTAAGTCGGCATTGTGCCTTTTGTATTAAATTCGGATGCAATTTCTGTGCTTCATCGTCAATAATAGGGTCCAAGGTATACAGTAAACCTGAAGTGAAGCATCGGAATCTAAAACTGGACTCACAGGAGAGGTTAATATCATAGAAAATTAGAATGTCAGTCCTCTTGTACTTAAGTCGGCATTGTGCCTTTTGTATTAAATTCGGATGCAATTACTGTGTGTCATCGTCAATAAGAAGGTCCAAGGGATACAACAAATCTGAAGTGAAGCATAGGAATCTAAAACTGGACTGACAGGAGAGGTTGAAATCATAGAAAGTTAGAGTGTCAGTCCTCTTGTACTTAAGTCGGCATTGTGCCTTTTGTATTAAATTCGGATGCAATTTCTGGGTTTCATCGTCAATAAGAAGGTCCAAGGGATACAGTAAACCTGAAGTGAAGCATCGGAATCTCAAACTGGACTCACAGGAGAGGTTCAAATCATAGAAAGTTAGAGTGTCAGTCCTCTTGTACTTAAGTCGGCATTGTGCCCTTAGTATTAAATTCGGATGCAATTTCTGGATTTCATCGTCAATAAGAAGGTCCAAGGGATACAGTAAACCTGAAGTGAAGCATCGGAAGCTAAAATTGGACTCACAGGAGTGGTTCAAATCACAGAACGTTCGAGTGTCAGTACTCTTGTACTTAAGTCGGCATTGTGCCTTTTGTATTAAATTCGGATGCAATTTCTGTGTTTCATCGTCAATAAAAAGGTCCAAGTGATACAGTAAACCTGAAGTGAAGCGTCGAAATCTAAGTCTGGACTCACAGGAGAGGTTCAAATCATAGAAAGTTAGTGTGTCAGTCCTCTTGTACTTAAGTCGGCATGTGCCTTTTGTATTAAATTCAGATGCAATTTCTGTGTTTCATCGACAATAACAAGGTTCAAGGGATACAGTAAACCTGACGTGAAGCATCGGAATCTAAAACTGGACTCACAGGAGATTTTCAAATCATAGAAAGTTAGAGTGACAGTCCTCTTGTACTCAAGTCGGCATTGTGCCTTTTGTATGAAATTCGGATGGAATTTCTATGTTACATCATCAATACGAAGGTCCAAGGCATACAGTAATCCTGAAGTGAAGCATCGGAATCTAAAACTGGACTCTCAGGAGAGGTTCAAATCATAGAAATTTAGAGTGTCAGTCCTCTTGTACTTAAGTCGGCATTGTGCCTTTTGTATTAAATTCGGATACAATTACTGTGTGTCATCGTCAATAAGATGGTCTAAGGGATACACTAAACCTGAAGTGAAGCATAGGGATCTAAAACTGGACTCACAGGAAAGGTTCAAATGATAGAAAGTTAGAGTGTCAGTCCTCTGGTACTTAAGTCGGCATTGTGACTTTTGTATTAAATTCGGATGCAATTTCTGTGTTTCATCGTCAATAAGAATGTCCAAGGGATACAGTCAAACTGAAGTGAAGCATCGGAATCTAAAACTGGACTCTCAGGGGAGGTTCAAATCAAACAGAGTTAGAGTGTCAGTCCTCTTGTACTTAAGTCGGCATTGTGCCTATTGTATTAAATTCGGATGCAATTTCTGAGTTTCATCGTCAATAAGAAAGTCCTAGGGACTCAGTAAACCTGAAGTGAAGCATCGGAAGCTAAAATTGGACTCACAGGAGAGGTTCAAATCATAGATAGTTCGAGTGTCAGTACTCTTGTACTTAAGTCGGCATTGTGCCTTTTGTATTAAAATCGGATGCAATTTCTGTGTTTAATCGTCAATAAGAAGGTCCAAGAGATACAGTAAACCTGAAGTGAAGCGACGGAATCTAAAACGGGACTCACTGGAGAGGTTCAATTCATAGAATGTTAGAGTGTCAGTCCTCCTGTACTTAAGTCGGCATTGTGCCTTTTGTATTGAATTCGAATGCTACTTCTGTGTTTCGTCGCCAATAAAAAGGTCCAAGTGATACAGTAAAGGTGAAGTGAAGCATCGGAATCTAAGTCAGGACTCACAGGAGAGGTTCAAATCATAGAAAGTTAGTGTGTCCGTCCTCTTGTACTTAAGACGGCATTGTGCCTTTTGTATTAAATTCGGATGCAATTTCTGCGTTTCATCGTCAATAAGAAGGTCCAAGGGATACAGTAAACCTGAAGTTAAGCGTCGGAATCTAAGTCAGGACTCACAGGAGAGGTTCAAATCATAGAAAGTTAGTGTGTCCGTCCTCTTGTACTTAAGACGGCATTGTGCCTTTTGTATTAAATTCGGATGCAATTTCTGCGTTTCATCGTCAATAAGAAGGTCCAAGGGATACAGTAAACCTGAAGTGAAGCATCGGAATCTAAAATTGGACTCACAGGAGAGGTTCAAATCATCGAAAGTTAGAGTGTCATTCGCTTGTACTTAAGTCAGCATTGTGCGTTTTGTATTAAAATCGGATGCAATTTCTGTGCTTCATCGTCAATAAGAAGGCCGAAGGTATACAGTAAACCTGAAGTGAAGCATCGGAATCTAAAACTGCACTCACAGGAGTGGTTCAAATCATAGAAGGTTAGAGTGTCGGTCCTATTGTACTTCAGGCCGCATTGTGCATTTCGTATTATATTCGGATGCAATTTCTGTGTTTCATCGTCAGTAAGAACGTCCAAGGGATACAGTAAACCAGAAGTGAAGCATCCGAATATAAAACTGGACGCACAGGACAGGTTCAAATCATAGAAAGTTTGAGTGTCAGTCCTCTTGCACTTGAGTCGGCATTGTGAATATTGTATTAAATTCGGATGCAATTTCTGTGTTTCATCGTCAATAAGAAAGTCCAAGGGACTCAGTAAACCTGAAGTGAAGCATCGGAAGCTAAAATTGGACTCACAGGAGAGGTTCAAATCATAGAAAGTTCGAGTGTCAGTACTCTTGTACTTAAGTCGGCATTGTGCCTTTTGTATTAAAATCGGATGGAAATTCTGTGTTTCATCGTCAATAAAAAGGTCCAAGGGATACATTAAACCTGAAGTGAAGCATCGGAATCTAAAACTGGACTCACAGGAGAGGTTCAAATCATAGAAAGTTAGAGTGTCATTCCGCTTGTACTTAAGTCAGCATTGTGCCTTTTGTATTAAAATCGGATGCAATTTCTGTGCTTCATCGTCAATAAGAAGGCCGAAGGTATACAGTAAACCTGAAGTGAAGCATCGGAATCTAAAACTGGACTCTCACTAGAGGTTCAAATCATACTGAGTTAGAGTGTCAGTCCTCTTGTACTTAAGTCGGCATTGTGCCTATTGTATTAAATTGAGATGCAATTTCTGTGTTTCATCGTCAATAAGAAAGTCCAAGGGACTCAGTAAACCTGAAGTGAAGCATCGGAATCTAAAACTGGACTCACAGGAGAGGTTCAAATCATCGAAAGTTAGAGTGTCATTCGCTTGTACTTAAGTCAGCATTGTGCCTTTTGTATTAAAATCGGATGCAATTTCTGTGCTGCATCGTCAATAAGAAGGCCGATGGTACACAGTAAACCTGAAGTGAAGCACCGGAATCTAAAACTGCACTCACAGGAGTGGTTCAAATCATAGAAGGTTAGAGTGTCAGTCCTATTGTACTTCAGGCCGCATTGTGCTTTTCGTGTTAAATTCGGATGCAATTTCTGTGTTTCATCGTCAGTAAGAACGTCCAAGGGATACAGTAAACCTGAAGTGAAGCATCCGAATCTAAAACTGGACACACAGGAGAGGTTCAAATCATAGAAAGTTAGAGTGTCATTCCGCTTGTACTTAAGTCAGCATTGTGCCTTTTGTATTAAAATCGGATGCAATTTCTGTGCTTCATCGTCAATAAGAAGGCCGAAGGTATACAGTAAACCTGAAGTGAAGCATCGGAATCTAAAACTGGACTCTCACTACAGGTTCAAATCATACAGAGTTAGAGTGTCAGTCCTCTTGTACTTAAGTCGGCATTGTGCCTATTGTATTAAATTGGGATGCAATTTCTGTGTTTCATCGTCAATAAGAAAGTCCAAGGGACTCAGTAAACCTGAAGTGAAGCATCGGAATCTAAAACTGGACTCACAGGAGAGGTTCAACTCATCGAAAGTTAGAGTGTCATTTGCTTGTACTTAAGTCAGCATTGTGCCTTTTGTATTAAAATCGGATGCAATTTCTGTGCTTCATCGTCAATAAGAAGGCCGAAGGTATACAGTAAACCTGAAGTGAAGCATCGGAATCTAAAACTGCACTCACAGGAGTGGTTCAAATCGTAGAAGGTTAGAGTGTCAGTCGTATTGTACTTCAGGCCGCATTGTGCATTTTGTATTAAATTCGGATCCAATTTCTGTGTATCATCGTCAGTAAGAACGTCCAAGGGATACAGCAAACCTGAAGTGAAGCATCAGAATCTAAAACTGGACTCACAGGAGAGGTTCAAATCATAGAAAGTTAGAGTGTCAGTCCTCTTGTACTTAAGTCGGCATTGTGCCTTTTGTATTAAATTCGGATGGAATTTCTATGTTTCATCGTCAATAAGAAGGTCCAAGGCATATAGTAATCCAGAAGTGAAGCATCGGAATCTAAAACTGGACTCTCAGGAGAGGTTCAAATCATAAAAAATTAGAGTGTCAGTCCTCTTGTACTTATGTCGGCATTGTGCCTTTTGTATTAAATTCGGATGCAATTTCTGTGTTTCATCGTCAATAAGAAAGTCCAAGGGACCCAGTAAACCTGAAGTGAAGCATCGGAAGCTAAAATTGGATCCACAGGAGAGGTTCAAATCATAGAAAGTTCGAGTGTCAGTACTCTTGTACTTAAGTCGGCATTGTGCCTTTTGTATTAAAATCGGATGGAAATTCTGTGTTTCATCGTCAATAAAAAGGTCCAAGTGATACAGTAAACCTGAAGTGAAGCATCGGAATCAGAAACTGGACTCAAAAGAGAGGTTCAAATCATAGAAAGTTAGAGTGTCAGTCTTCTTGTACTTAAGTCGACAATGTGCCTTTTGTATTAAATTCGGATGCAATTTCTGTGTTTCATCGTCAATAAGAAGGTCCAAGGGATACAGTAAACCTGAAGTGAAGCGTCGGAAGCTAAGTCTGGACTCACAGGAGAGGTTCAAATCATAGAATGTTAGTGTGACAGTCCTCTTGTACTTAAGACGGCATTGTGCCTTTTGTATTAAATTCGGATGCAATTTCTGCGTTTCATCGTCAATGAGAAGGTCCAAGGGATACATTAAACCTGAAGTGAAGCATCGGAATCTAAAACTGGACTCACAGGAGAGGTTCAAATCATAAAAAGTTAGAATGTCATTCCGCTTTTACTTAAGTCAGCATTGTGCCTTTTGTATTAAAATCGGATGCAATTTCTGTGCTTCATCGTCAATAAGAAGGCCGAAGGTATACAGTAAACCTGAAGTGAAGCATCGGAATCTAAAACTGGACTCTCACTAGAGGTTCAAATCATACAGAGTTAGAGTGTCAGTCCTCTTGTACTTAAGTGGGCATTGTGCCTATTGTATTAAATTGGGATGCAATTTCTGTGTCTCATCGTCAATAAGAAAGTCCAAGGGACTCAGTAAACCTGAAGTGATGCATCGGAATCTAAAACTGGTCTCACAGGAGAGGTTCAATTCATCGAAAGTTAAAGTGTCATTCGCTTGTACTTAAGTCAGCATTGTGCCTTTTGTATTAAAATCGGATGCAATTTCTGTGCTTCATCGTCAATAAGAAGGCCGAAGGTATACAGTAAACCTGAAGTGAAGCATCGGAATCTAAAACTGCACTCACAGGAGTGGTTCAAATCATAGAAGGTTAGAGTGTCAGTCGTATTGTACTTCAGGCCGCATTGTGCATTTTGTATTAAATTCGGATCCAATTTCTGTGTTTCATCGTCAGTAAGAACGTCCAAGGGGTACAGCAAACCTGAAGTGAAGCATCAGAATCTAAAACTGGACTCACACGGAGAGGTTCAAATCATAGAAAGTTAGAGTGTCAGTCCTCTTGTACTTATGTCGGCATTGTCCCTTTTGTATTAAATTCGGATGCAATTACTGTGTGCCATCGTCAATAAGAAGGTCTAAGGGATGCAATAAACCTGAAGTGAAGCATAGGAATCTAAAACTGGACTCACAGGAGAGGTTCAAATCATAGAAAGTAAGAGTGTCAGTCCTCTTGTACTTAAGTCGGCATTGTGCTTTTTGTATTAAATTCGGATGCAATTTCTGTGTTTCATCGTCAATAAGAATGTCCAAGGGATACAGTAAACCTGAAGTGAAGCATCGGAATCTAAAACTGGACTCTCAGAAGAGGTTGAAATCATACAGAGTTAGAGTGTCAGTCCTCTTGTACTTAAGTCGGCATTGTGCCTATTGTATTAAATTTGGATGCAATTTCTGTGTTTCATCGTCAGTAAGAAAGTCCAAGGGACCCAGTAAACCTGAAGTGAAGCATCGGAAGCTAAAATTGGACACACAGGGGAGGTTCAAATCATAGAAAGTTCGGGTGTCAGTACTCTTGTACTTAAGTCGGCATTGTGCCTTTTGTATTAAAATCGGATGCAATTTCTGTGTTTAATCGTCAATAAGAAGGTCCAAGGGATACATTAAACCTGAAGTGAAGCATCGGAATCTAAAACTGGACTCACAGTAGAGGTTCAAATCATAGAAAGTTAGCGTGTCATTCCGCTTGTACTTAAGTCAGCATTGTGCCTTTTGTATTAAAATCGGATGCAATTTCTGTGCTTCATCGTCAATAAGAAGGCCGAAGGTATACAGTAAACCTGAAGTGAAGCATCGGAATCTAAAACTGGACTCTCACTAGAGGTTCAAATCATACAGAGTTAGAGTGTCAGTCCTCTTGTACTTAAGTCGGCATTGTGCCTATTGTATTAAATAGGGATGCAATTTCTGTGATTCATCGTCAATAAGAAAGTCCAAGGGACTCAGTAAACCTGAAGTGAAGCATCGGAATCTAAAACTGGACTCACAGGAGGGCTTCAAATCATAGAAAGTTAGAGTGTCAGTCCTCTTGTACTTAAGTCGGCATTGTGCCTTTTGTATTAAATTCGGATGCAATTTCTGTGTTTCATCGTCAATAAGAAGGTCCAAGGGATACAGTAAACCTGAAGTGAAGCATCCGAATTTAAAACGGGGCTCACTGGAGAGATTCAAATCATAGAAAGTTAGTGCGTCCGTCCTCTTGTACTTAAGACGGCATTGTGCCTTCTGTATTAAATTTGGATGCAATTTCTGCATTTCATCGTCAATAAGAAGGTCCAAGGTATGCAGTAAACCTGAAGTGAAGCATCGGAATCAAAAACTGGACTCACAGGAGAGGTTCAAATCGTCGAAAGTTAGAGTGTCATTCCGCTTGTACTTAAGTCAGCATTGTGCCTTTTGCATTAAAATCGGATGCAATTTCTGTGCTTCATCGTCAATAAGAAGGCCGAAGGTATACAGTAAACCTGAAGTCAAGCATCGGAATCTAAAACTGGACTCTCACAAGAGGTTCAAATCATACAGAGTTAGAGCGTCAGTCCTCTTGTACTTAAGTCGGCATTGTGCCTATTGTATTAAATTGGGATGCAATTTCTGTGTTTCATCGTCAATAAGTAAGCCCATGGGACTCAGTAAACCTGAAGTCAAGCATCGGAATCTAAAACTGGACTCACAGGAGAGGTTCAAATCATTGAAAGTTAGAGTGTTATTCGCTTGTACTTAAGTCAGCATTGTGCCTTTTGTATGAAAATCGGATACAATTTCTGTGTTTCATCGTCAGTAAGAACGTCCAATAGATACAGTAAACCTGAAGTGAAGCATCAGAATCTAAAACTGGACTCACAGGAGAGGTTCAAATCATAGAAAGTTAGAGTGTCAGTCCTCTTGTACTTAAGTCGGCGTTGTGCCTTTTGTATTAAATTCGGATGTAATTTCTGTGTTTCATCGTCAATAAGAAGGTCCAAGGGGTACAGTAAACCTGAAGTGAAGCATCGGAATCTAAAACTGGACTCACAGGACAGGTTCAAATCACAGAAAGTTTGAGTGTCGGTACCCTTGTACTTAAGTCGGCATGTGCCTTTTGTATTAAATTCACATGCAATATCTGTGTTTCATCGTCAATAAGAATGTCCAAGGGATACAGTAAACCTGAAGTGAAGGATCGGAATCTAAAACTGGACTCACAGGAGAGGTTCAAATCATAGAAAGTTAGAGTGTCATTCCGCTTGTACTTAAGTCAGCATTGTGCCTTTTGTATTAGAATCGGATGCAATTTCTGTGCTTCATCGTCAATAAGAAGGCCGAAGGTATACAGTAAACCTGAAGTCAAGCATCGGAATCTAAAACTGGACTCTCACAAGAGGTTCAAATCATACAGAGTTAGAGTGTCAGTCCTCTTGTACTTAAGTCGGCATTGTGCCTATTGTATTAAATTGGGATGCAATTTCTGTGTTTCATCGTCAATAAGTAAGTCCATGGGACTCAGTAAACCTGAAGTCAAGAATCGGAATCTAAAACTGGACTCACAGGAGAGGTTCAAATCATTGAAAGTTAGAGTGTCATTCGCTTGTACTTAAGTCAGCATTGTGCCTTTTGTATGAAAATCGGATGCAATTTCTGTGTTTCATCGTCAGTAAGAACGTCCAAGGGATACAGTAAACCTGAAGTGAAGCATCAGAATCTAAAACTGGACTCACAGGAGAGGTTCAAATCATAGAAAGTTAGAGTGTCAGTCCTCTTGTACTTAAGTCGGCATTGTGCCTTTTGTATTAAATTCGGATGCAATTTCTGTGTTTCATCGTCAATAAAAAGGTCCAAGGGATACAGTAAACCTGAAGTGAAGCATCGGAATCTGAAACTGGACTCACAGGAGAGGTTCAAATCATAGAAAGTTAGAGTGTCAGTCCTCTTGTACTTAAGTCAGCATTGTGCCTTTTGTATTAAATTCGGATGGAATTTCTGTGTTTTATCGTCAATAAGAAGGTCCAAGGCATACAGTAATCCTGAAGTGAAGCATCGGAATCTAAAACTGGACTCTCAGGAGAGGTTCAAATCATAGAAAATTAGAGTGTCAGTGCTCTTGTACTTAAGTCGGCATTGTGCCTTTTGTATTAAATTCAGATGCAATTACTGTGTGTCATCGTCAATAAGAAGGTCTAAGGGATACAATAAACCTGAAGTGAAGCATAGGAATCTAAAACTGGACTCACAGGAGAGGTTCAAATCATAGAAAGTTAGAGTGACAGTCCCTTTGTACTTATGTCGGCATTGTGCCTTTTGTATTAAATTCGGATGCAATTTCTGTGTTTCATCGTCAACAAGAATGTCCAAGGGATACAGTAAACCTGAAGTGAAGCATCGGAATCGAAAACTGGACTCTCAGGAGAGGTTCAAATCATACAGAGTTAGAGTGTCAGTCCTCTTGTACTTAAGTCGGCATTGTGCCTATTGTATTAAATTCGGATGCAATTTCTGTGTTTCATCGTCAATAAGAATGTCCAAGTGACTCAGTAAACCTGAAGTGAAGCATCGGAAGCTAAAATTGGACTCACAGGAGAAGTTCAAATGATAGAAAGTTAGAGTGTCAGTCCTCTTGTACTTAAGTCGGCATTGTGCCCTCTGTATTAAATTCGGATGCAATTTCTGTGTTTCATCGTCAATAAAAAGGTCCAAGTGATACAGTAAACCTGAAGTGAAGCATCGGAATCTAAAACTGGACTCACAGGACAGGTTCAAATCACAGAAAGTTTGAGTGTCGGTACCCTTGTACTTAAGTCGGCATGTGCCTTTTGTATTAAATTCACATGCAATTTCTGTGTTTCATCGTCAATAAGAATGTCCAAGGGATACAGTAAACCTGAAGTGAAGCATCGGAATCTAAAACTGAACTCACAGGAGAGGTTCAAATCATAGAAAGTTAGAGTGTCATTCCGCTTGTACTTAAGTCAGCATTGTGCCTTTTGTATTAGAATCGGATGCAATTTCTGTGCTTCATCGTCAATAAGAAGGCCGAAGGTATACAGTAAACCTGAAGTCAAGCATCGGAATCTAAAACTGGACTCTCACAAGAGGTTCAAATCATACAGAGTTAGAGTGTCAGTCCTCTTGTACTTAAGTCGGCATTGTGCCTATTGTATTAAATTGGGATGCAATTTCTGTGTTTCATCGTCAATAAGTAAGTCCATGGGACTCAGTAAACCTGAAGTCAAGAATCGGAATCTAAAACTGGACTCACAGGAGAGGTTCAAATCATTGAAAGTTAGAGTGTCATTCGCTTGTACTTAAGTCAGCATTGTGCCTTTTGTATGAAAATCGGATGCAATTTCTGTGTTTCATCGTCAGTAAGAACGTCCAAGGGATACAGTAAACCTGAAGTGAAGCATCAGAATCTAAAACTGGACTCACAGGAGAGGTTCAAATCATAGAAAGTTAGAGTGTCAGTCCTCTTGTACTTAAGTCGGCATTGTGCCTTTTGTATTAAATTCGGATGCAATTTCTGTGTTTCATCGTCAATAAAAAGGTCCAAGGGATACAGTAAACCTGAAGTGAAGCATCGGAATCTGAAACTGGACTCACAGGAGAGGTTCAAATCATAGAAAGTTAGAGTGTCAGTCCTCTTGTACTTAAGTCGGCATTGTGCCTTTTGTATTAAATTCGGATGGAATTTCTGTGTTTTATCGTCAATAAGAAGGTCCAAGGCATACAGTAATCCTGAAGTGAAGCATCGGAATCTAAAACTGGACTCTCAGGAGAGGTTCAAATCATAGAAAATTAGAGTGTCAGTGCTCTTGTACTTAAGTCGGCATTGTGCCTTTTGTATTAAATTCAGATGCAATTACTGTGTGTCATCGTCAATAAGAAGGTCTAAGGGATACAATAAACCTGAAGTGAAGCATAGGAATCCAAAACTGGACTCACAGGAGAGGTTTAAATCATAGAAAGTTAGAGTGACAGTCCCTTTGTACTTATGTCGGCATTGTGCCTTTTGTTTTAAATTCGGATGCAATTTCTGTGTTTCATCGTCAACAAGAATGTCCAAGGGATACAGTAAACCTGAAGTGAAGCATCGGAATCGAAAACTGGACTCTCAGGAGAGGTTCAAATCATACAGAGTTAGAGTGTCAGTCCTCTTGTACTTAAGTCGGCATTGTGCCTATTGTATTAAATTCGGATGCAATTTCTGTGTTTCATCGTCAATAAGAATGTCCAAGTGACTCAGTAAACCTGAAGTGAAGCATCGGAAGCTAAAATTGGACTCACAGGAGAAGTTCAAATGATAGAAAGTTAGAGTGTCAGTCCTCTTGTACTTAAGTCGGCATTGTGCCCTTTGTATTAAATTCGGATGCAATTTCTGTGTTTCATCGTCAATAAAAAGGTCCAAGTGATACAGTTAACCTGAAGTGAAGCATCGGATTCTGAAACTGGACTCGCAAGAGACGTTCAAATCATAGAAAGTTAGAGTGTCAGTCTTCTTGTACTTAAGTCGACAATGTGCCTTTTGTATTAAATTCGGATGCAATTTCTGTGTTTCATCGTCAATAAGAAGGTCCAAGGGATACAGTAAACATGAAGTGAAGCGTCGGAATCTAAGTCTGGACTCACAGGAGAGGTCCAAATCATAGAAAGTTAGTGTGTCAGTCCTTTTGTACTTAAGACGGCATTGTGCCTTTTGTATTAAATTCGGATGACATTTCTGCGTTTCATCGTCAATAAGAAGGTCCAAGGGATACATTAAACCTGAAGTGAAGCATCGGAATCTAAAACTGGACTCACAGGAGAGGTTCAAATCATAGAAAGTTAGAGTGTCATTCCGCTTGTACTTAAGTCAGCATTGTGCCTTTTGTATTAAAATCGGATGCAATTTCTGTGCTTCATCGTCAATAAGAAGGCCGAAGGTATACAGTAAACCTGAAGTGAAGCATCGGAATCTAAAACTGCACTCACAGGAGTGGTTCAAATCATAGGTTAGAGTGTCAGTCCTATTGTACTTCAGGATGCATTGTGCATTTTGTATTAAATTCGGATGCAATTTCTGTGTTTCATCGTCAGTAAGAACGTCCAAGGGATACAGTAAACCTGAAGTGAAGCATCAGAATCTAAAACTGGACTCACAGGAGAGGTTCAAACATAGAAAGTTAGAGTGTCAGTCCTCTTGTACTTAAGTCGGCATTGTGCATTTGTATTAAATTCGGATGCAATTTCTGTGTTTTATCGTCAATAAGAAGGCCCAAGGGATACAGTAAACCTGAACTGAAGCATCGGAATCTGAAACTGGACTCACAGGAGAGGTTCAAATCGTAGAAAGTTAGAGTGTCAGTCCTGTTGTACTTAAGTCGGCATTGTGCCTTTTGTTTTAAATTCGGATGCAATTTCTGTGTTTCATCGTCAATAAGAAGGTCCAAGGGATACAGTAAACCTGAAGTGAAGCATCGCAATCCAAAACTGGACTCACAGGAGAGGTTCCAATCATAGAAAGTTAGAGTGTCAGTCCTCTTGTACTTAAGTCGGCATTGTGCCTTTTGTATTAAATTCGGATGCAATTTCTGTGTTTCATCGTCAGTAAGAACGTCCAAGGGATACAGTAAACCTGAAGTGAAGCATCAGAATCTAAAACTGGACTCACAGGAGAGGTTCAAACATAGAAAGTTAGAGTGTCAGTCCTCTTGTACTTAAGTCGGCATTGTGCCTTTTGTATTAAATTCGGATGCAATTTCTGTGTTTCATCGTCAATAAGAAGGTCCAAGGGATACAGTAAACCTGAACTGAAGCATCGGAATCTGAAACTGGACTCACAGGAGAGGTTCAAATCATAGAAAGTTAGAGTGTCAGTCCTCTTGTACTTAAGTCGGCATTGTGCCTTTTGTATTAAATTCAGATGGAATTTCTGTGTTTCATCGTCAATAAGAAGGTCCAAGGCATACAGTAATCCTGAAGTGAAGCATTGGAATCTAAAACTGGACTCTCAGGAGAGGTTCCAATCATAGAAAATTAGAGTGTCAGTCCTCTTGTACTTAAGTCGGCATTGTGAATTTGTATTAAATTCGGATGCAATTACTGTGTGTCATCGTCTATAAGAAGGTCTAAGGGATACAATAAACCTGAAGTGAAGCATAGGAATCTAAAACTGGACTCACAGGAGAGGTTCAAATCATAGAAAGTTAGAGTGTCAGTCCTCTTGTACTTAAGTCGGCATTGTGCCTTTTGTATTAAATTTGGATGCAATTTCTGTCTTTCATTGACAATAAGAAAGTCCAAGGGATACAGAAAACATGAAGTGAAGCATCGGAATCTAAAACTGGAATCACAGGAGAGGTTCAAATCAAAGAAAGTTAGTGTGCCAGAGTGTCAGTCCTCTTGTACTTAAGTCGGCATTGTGCCTTTTGTATTAAATTCGGATGCTATTTCTGTGTTTCATCGTCAATAAGAAGGTCCAAGGGATACAGTAAACCTGAAGTGAAGCATCGGAATCTAAAACTGGACTCACAGGAGAGGTTCAAATCAGAGAAAGTTTGAGTGTCAGTCCTCTGGTACTTAAGTGGGCATTGTGCCTTTTGTATTAAATTCGGATGGAATTTCTGTGTTTCATCGTCAATAAGAAGGTCCAAGGGATACAGTAAACCTGAAGTGAAGCATCTGAATCTATAACTGGACTCACAGGAGTGGTTCAAATCATAAAAAGTTAGAGTGTCAGTCCTCTTGTACTTAAGTCGGCATTGTGCCTGTTGTATTAAATTCGGATGCAATTTCTGTGTTTCATTGTCAATAAGAAGGTACAAGGGATTCAGTAAATCTGAAGTGAAGCATCGAAATCTAAAACTGGACTCACAGGTGAGGTTCAAATCATAGAAAGTTTGAGTGTCAGTCCTCTTGTACTTAAGTCGGCATTGTGCCTTTTGTATTACATTCGGATGCAATTTCTGTGTTTCATCGTCAATAAGAAGATCGAAGGGATACAGTAAACCTGAAGTGAAACATCGTAATCTATAACTGGACTCACAGAAGTGGTTCAAATCATAGAAAGTTAGAGTGTCAGTCCTCTTGTACTTCAGTCGGCATTGTGCCTGTTGTATTAAATTCGGATGCAATTTCTGTGTTTCATCGTCAATAAGACGGTCCAAGGGATACAGAAAACCTGAAGTGAAGCATCGGAATCTAAAACTGGAATCACAGGAGAGGTTCAAATCAAAGAAAGTTAGAGTTTCAGAGTGTCAGTCATCTTGTACTTAAGTCGGCATTGTGCCTTTTGTATTAAATACGGATGCAATTTCTGTGTTTCATCGTCAATAAGGAGGTCCAAGGGATACAGTAAACCTGAAGTGAAGCATCGGAATCTAAAACTGGACTCACAGGAGAGGTTCAAATCATAGAAAGTTAGAGTGTCAATCCTCTTTCACTTAGGTCGGCATTGTGCGTTTTGTATTAAATTCGGATGTAATTTCTGTGTTTCATCGTTTATAAGAAGGTCCAAGGGATACAGTAAACCTGAAGTGAAGCATCGGAATCTGACACGGGACTTTCAATAGTGGTTCAAATCATAGAAAATTTGAGTGTCAGTCCTTTTGTAATTAAGTCGGCATTGTGCCTTTTATATTAAAATCGGATGCAATTTCTGTGCTTCATCGTAAATAAGAAGGTCCAAAAGATACAGTAAACCTGAAGTGAAGCATCGGAATCTAAAACTGGACTCACAGGAGAGGTTCAAATCACAGAAACTTTGAGTGTTAGTCCTCTTGTACTTAAGTCGGCAATGTGCCTTTTGTATCAAATTCGGATGCAATTTCTGTGTTTCATTGTCAATAAGAAGGTACAAGGAATTCAGTAAACCTGAAGTGAAGCATCGAAATCTAAAACTGGACTCACAGGTGAGGTTCAAATCATAGAAAGTTTGAGTGTCAGTCCTCTTGTACTTAAGTGGGCATTGTGCATTTTGTATTAAATTCGGATGCAATTTCTGTGTTTCATCGTCAATAAGAAGGTCCAAGACATACAATAAACCTGAAGTGAAGCATCGGAATCTGAAACTGGACTCACAGGTGAGGTTCAAATCATAGAAAGTTAGAGTGTCAGTCCTCATGTACTTAAGTCGGCATTGTGCCTTTTGTATTAAATTTGGATGCAATTTCTGTGTTTCATCGTCAATAAGGAGGTCCAAGGGATACAGAAAACCTGAAGTGAAGAAACGGAATCTAAAACTGGAATCTCAGGAGAGGTTCAAATCAAAGAAAGTTAGTGTGCCAGAGTGTCAGTCCTCTTGTACTTAAGTCGGCATTGTGCCTTTTGTATTAAATTCGGATGCTATTTCTGTGTTTCATCGTCAATAAGAAGGTCCAAGGGATACAGTTAACCTGAAGTGAAGCATCGGAATCTAAAACTGGACTCACAGGAGAGGTTCAAATCAGAGAAACTTAGAGTGTCAGTCCTCTTGTACTTAAGTCGGCAATGTGCCTTTTGTATTAAATTCGGATGCAATTTCTGTGTTTCATTGTCAATAAGAAGGTACAAGGGATTCAGTAAACCTGAAGTGAAGCATCGAAATATAAAACTGGACTCACAGGTGTGGTTCAAATCATAGAAAGTTTGAGTGTCAGTCCTCTTGTACTTAAGTGGGCATTGTGCCTTTTGTATTAAATTCGGATGCAATTTCTGTGTTTCATCGTCAATAAGAAGGTCCAAGGGATACAGTAAACCTGAAGTGAAGCATCTGAATCTATAACTGGACTCACAGGAGTGGTTCAAATCATAAAAAGTTAGAGTGTCAGTCCTCTTGTACTTAAGTGGGCATTGTGCCTGTTGTATTAAATTCGGATGCAATTTCTGTGTTTCATCGTCAATAAGAAGGTCCAAGGGATACAGTAAACCTGAAGTGAAGCATCGGAATCTAAAATTATACTCACAGGAGAGGTTCATATCATAGAAAGTTAGATAGTCAGTCCTCTTGTACTTAAGTCGGCATTGTGCCTTTTGTATTAAATTGGGATGCAATATCTGTGTTTCATCGACAATAAGAAGGTGTAAGGGATGCAGTAAACCTGAAGTGAAGCATCGGAATCTAAAATTGTACTCACAGGAGAGGTTCTTATCATAGAAAGTTAGAGTGTCAATCCTCTTGTACTTAAGTCGGCATTGTGCCTTTTGTATTAAATTCGGATGCAATTTCTGTGTTTCATCGTCAATAAGAAGGTTCAAGGTATACAGTAAACCTGAAGTGAAGCATCGGAATCTTAAACTGGACTCACAGGAGTGGTTCAAATCATAGAAACTTAGAGTGTCAGTCCTTTTGTACTTAAGTCGGCATTGTGCCTTTTGTATTAAATTCGGATGCAATATCTGTGTTTCATCGTCAATAAGAAGGTGTAAGGGATGCAGTAAACCTGAAGTGAAGCATCGGAATCTAAAATTGTACTCACAGGAGAGGTTCTTATCATAGAAAGTTAGAGTGTCAGTCCTCTTGTACTTAAGTCGGCATTGTGCCTTTTGTATTAAATTCGGATGCAATTTCTGTGTTTCATCGTCAATAAGAAGGTTCAAGGTATACAGTAAACCTGAAGTGAAGCATCGGATTCTTAAACTGGACTCACAGGTGAGGTTCAAATCATAGAAAGTTAGAGTGTCAGTCCTCTTGTACTTAAGTCGGCATTGTGCCTTTTGTATTAAATTCGGATGCAATTTCTGAGTTTCATCGTCAATAATAAGGTACAAGGGATACAGAAAACCTGAAGTGAAGCATCGGAATCTAAAACTGGAATCACAGGAGAGGTTCAAATCAAAGAAAATTAGAGTGTCAGTGTGTCAGTCCTCTTGTACTTAAGTCGGCATTGTGCCTTTTGTATTAAATTCGGATGCAATTTCTGTGTTTCATCGTCAATAAGAAGGTCCAAGGGATACAGTAAACCTGAAGTGGAGCATCGGAATCTAAAACTGGACTCACAGGAGAGGTTTAAACCATAGAAAGTTAGAGTGTCAGTCCTCTTGTACTTAAGTCGGCATTGTGCCTTTTGTATTAAATTCGG
Source organism: Schistocerca americana (assembly GCF_021461395.2). NCBI lineage: Eukaryota > Metazoa > Arthropoda > Insecta > Orthoptera > Acrididae > Schistocerca > Schistocerca americana. Next base: position 83,778 of record NW_025726401.1, read on the forward strand.
ATGCAGTTTCTGTGTTTCATCGTCAACAAGAAGGTCCAAGGGATACAGTAAACCTGAAGTGAAGCATCGGAATCTAACACGGGACTCACAGGAGTGGTTCAAATCATAGAAAGTTAGAGTGTCAGTCCTCCCGTACTTAAGTCAGCATTGTGCCTTTTGTATTAAATTCGGATGCAATTTCTGTGTTTCATCGACAATAAGAAGGTCCAAGGGATACAGAAAACCTGAAGTGAAGCCTCGGCATCTAAAACTGGACTCACAGGAGAGGTTCAAATCATAGAAAATTAGAGTGTCAGTCCTTTTGTACTTAAGTCGGCATTGTGCCTTTTATATTAAAATCGGATGCAATTTCTGTGCTTCATCGTCAATAAGAAGGTTCAAGGGATACAGTGAACCTGAAGTGAAGCATCGGAATCTAAAACTGGACTCACAGGAGAGGTTCAAATCAGAGAAACTTAGAGTGTCAGTCCTCTTGTACTTAAGTCGGCAATGTGCCTTTTGTATTAATTTCGGATGCAATTTCTGTGTTTCATTGTCAATAAGAAGGTACAAGGGATTCAGTAAACCTGAAGTGAAGCATCGGAATCTATAACTGGACTCACAGGAGTGGTTCAAATCATAAAAAGTTAGAGTGTCAGTCCCCTTGTACTTAAGTCGGCATTGTGCCTTTTGTAATAAATTCGGATGCAATTTCTGTGTTTCATCGTCAATAAGAAGGTCCAAGGTATACAGTAAACCAGAAGTGAAGCATCGGAATCTTAAACTGGACTCACAGGAGTGATTCAAATCATAGAAAGTTAGAGTGTGAGTCCTCTTTTACTTAAGTCGGCATTGTGCCTTTTGTATTAAATTCGGATGCAATATCTGTGTTTCATCGTCAATAAAAAGGTCCGAGGTATACTGCAAACCTGAAGTCAAGCATCGGATTCTTAAACTGGACTCACAGGTGAGGTTCAAATCATAGAAAGTTAGAGTGTCAGTCCTCTTGTACTTAAGTCGGCATTGTGCCTTTTGTATTAAATGCGGATGCAATTTCTGAGTTTCATCGTCAATAATGAGGTACAAGGGATACAGAAAACCTGAAGTGAAGCATCGGAATCTAAAACTGGAATCACAGGAGAGGTTCAAATCAAAGAAAGTTAGAGTGTCAGAGTGACAGTCCTCTTGTACTTAAGTCGGCATTGTGCCATTTGTATTAAATTCGGATGCAATATCTGTGTTTCATCGTCAATAAGAAGGTCCAAGGGATGCAGTAAACCTGAAGTGAAGCATCGGAATCTAAAACTGGACTCACAGGAGAGGTTTAAACCATAGAAAGTTAGAGTGTCAGTCCTCTTGTACTTAAGTCGGCATTGTGCCTTTTGTATTAAATTCGGATGCAGTTTCTGTGTTTCATCGTCAATAAGAAGGTCCAAGGGATACAGTAAACCTGAAGTGAAGCATCGGAATCTAACACGGGACTCACAGGAGTGGTTCAAATCATAGAAAGTTAGAGTGTCAGTCCTCTTGTACTTAAGTCAGCATTGTGCCTTTTGTATTAAATTCGGATGCAATTTCTGTGTTTCATCGACAATAAGAAGGTCCAAGGGATACAGTAAACCTGAAGTGAAGCCTCGGCATCTAAAACTGGACTCACAGGAGAGGTTCAAATCATAGAAAATTAGAGTGTCAGTCCTTTTGTACTTAAGTCGGCATTGTGCCTTTTATATTAAAATCGGATGCAATTTCTGTGCTTCATCGTCAATAAGAAGGTTCAATGGATACAGTGAACCTGAAGTGAAGCATCGGAATCTAATACTGGACTCACAGGAGTGGTTCAAATCATAAAAAGTTAGAGTGTCATCCCTTTTGTACTTAAGTCGGCATTGTGCCTGTTGTATTAAATTCGGATGCAATTTCTGTGTTTCATCGTCAATAAGAAGGTCCAAGGGATGCAGTAAACCTGAAGTGAAGCATCGGAATCTAAAATTGTACTCGCAGGAGAGGTTCATATCATAGAAAGTTAGATAGTCAGTCCTCTTGTACTTAAGACACCATTGTGCCTTTTGTAATAAATTCGGATGCAATTTCTGTGTTTCATCGTCAATAAGAAGGTCCAAGGTATACAGTAAACCTGAAGTGAAGCATCGGAATCTAAAACTGGACTCACAGGAGTGATTCAAATCATAGAAAGTTAGAGTGTCAGTCCTCTTTTACTTAAGTCGGCATTGTGCCTTTTGTATTAAATTCGGATGCAATATCTGTGTTTCATCGTCAATAAGTAGGTTCAAGGTATACAGTAAACCTGAAGTGAAGCATCGGAATCTTAAACTGGACTCACAGGAAGGGTTCAAATCATAGAAATTTAGAGTGTCAGTCCTCTTGTACTTCAGTCGGCATTGTGCCTGTTGTATTAAATTCGGATGCAATTTCTGTGTTTCATCGTCAATAAGACGGTCCAAGGGATACAGAAAACCTGAAGTGAAGCATCGGAATCTAAAACTGGACTCACAGGAGAGGTTCAAATCATAGAAAGTTAGAGTGTCAATCCTCTTTCACTTAGGTCGGCATTGTGCGTTTTGTATTAAATTCGGATGTAATTTCTGTGTTTCATCGTTTATAAGAAGGTCCAAGGGATACAGTAAACCTGAAGTGAAGAATCGGAATCTAACACGGGACTTACAGGAGTGGTTCAAATCATAGAAAATTTGAGTGTCAGTCCTTTTGTAATTAAGTCGGCATTGTGCCTTTTATATTAAAATCGGATGCAATTTCTGTGTTTCATCGTCAATAAGAAGGTCCAAGGTATACAGTAAACCTGAAGTGAAGCATCGGATTCTTAAACTGGACTCACAGGTGAGGTTCAAATCATAGAAAGTTAGAGTGTCAGTCCTCTTGTACTTAAGTCGGCATTGTGCCTTTTGTATTAAATTCGGATGCAATTTCTGTGTTTCATCGTCAATAAGAAGGTTCAAGGTATACAGTAAACCTGAAGTGAAGCATCGGAATCTTAAACTGGACTCACAGGAGTGGTTCAAATCATAGAAACTTAGAGTGTCAGTCCTCTTGTACTTAAGTCGGCATTGTGCCTTTTGTATTAAATTCGGATGCAATTTCTGAGTTTCATCGTCAATAATAAGGTACAAGGGATACAGAAAACCTGAAGTGAAGCATCGGAATCTAAAACTGGAATCACAGGAGAGGTTCAAATCAAAGAAAATTAGAGTGTCAGTGTGTCAGTCCTCTTGTACTTAAGTCGGCATTGTGCCTTTTGTATTAAATTCGGATGCAATTTCTGTGTTTCATCGTCAATAAGAAGGTCCAAGGGATACAGTAAACCTGAAGTGAAGCATCGGAATCTAAAACTGGACTCACAGGAGAGGTTTAAACCATAGAAAGTTAGAGTGTCAGTCCTCCTGTACTTAAGTCGGCATTGTGCCTTTTGTATTAAATTCGGATGCAGTTTCTGTGTTTCATCGTCAACAAGAAGGTCCAAGGGATACAGTAAACCTGAAGTGAAGCATCGGAATCTAACACGGGACTCACAGGAGTGGTTCAAATCATAGAAAATTAGAGTGTCAGTCCTTTTGTACTTAAGTCGGCATTGTGCCTTTTATATTAAAATCGGATGCAATTTCTGTGCTTCATCGTCAATAAGAAGGCTCAAGGGATACAGTGAACCTGAAGTGAAGCATCGGAATCTAAAACTGGACTCACAGGAGAGGTTCAAATCATAAAAAGTTAGAGTGTCAGTCCCCTTGTACTTAAGTCGGCATTGTGCCTTTTGTAATAAATTCGGATGCAATTTCTGTGTTTCATCGTCAATAAGAAGGTCCAAGGTATACAGTAAACCTGAAGTGAAGCATCGGAATCTTAAACTGGACTCACAGGAGTGATTCAAATCATAGAAAGTTAGAGTGTCAGTCCTCTTTTACTTAAGTCGGCATTGTGCCTTTTGTATTAAATTCGGATGCAATATCTGTGTTTCATCGTCAATAAAAAGGTCCGAGGTATACTGCAAACCTGAAGTCAAGCATCGGAATGTAAAACTGGACTCACAGGAGAGGTTCAAATCATAGATAGTTAGAGGGTCAGTCCTTTTGTACTTAAGTCGGCATTGTGCCTTTTGTATTAAATTCGGATGCAATTTCTGTGTATCATCGTCAATAAGAAGGTGTAAGGGATGCAGTAAACCTGAAGTGAAGCATCGGAATCTAAAACTGGAATCACAGGAGAGGTTCAAATCAAAGAAAGTTAGAGTGTCAGAGTGACAGTCCTCTTGTACTTAAGTCGGCATTGTGCCATTTGTATTAAATTCGGATGCAATTTCTGTGTTTCATCGTCAATAAGAAGGTCCAAGGGATGCAGTAAACCTGAAGTGAAGCATCGGAATCTAAAACTGGACTCACAGGAGAGGTTTAAACCATAGAAAGTTAGAGTGTCAGTCCTCTTGTACTTAAGTCGGCATTGTGCCTTTTGTATTAAATTCGGATGCAGTTTCTGTGTTTCATCGTCAATAAGAAGGTCCAAGGGATACAGTAAACCTGAAGTGAAGCATCGGAATCTAACACGGGACTCACAGGAGTGGTTCAAATCATAGAAAGTTAGAGTGTCAGTCCTTTTGTACTTAAGTCGGCAATGTGCCTTTTGTATTAAATTCGGATGCAATTTCTGTGCATCATCGTCAATAAGAATGTCCAAGGGATACAGTAAACGTGAAGTGAAGCATCGGAATCTATAACTGGACTCACAGGAGTGGTTCAAATCATAAAAAGTTAGAGTGTCAGTCCTCTTGTACTTAAGTCGGCATTGTGCCTGTTGTATTAAATTCGGATGCAATTTCTGTGTTTCATCGTCAATAAGAAGGTCCAAGGGATGCAGTAAACCTGAAGTGAAGCATCGGAATCTAAAATTGTACTCGCAGGAGAGGTTCATATCATAGAAAGTTAGAGTGTCAGTCCTCTTTTACTTAAGTCGGCATTGTGCCTTTTGTATTAAATTCGGATGCAATATCTGTGTTTCATCGTCAATAAGTAGGTTCAAGGTATACAGTAAACCTGAAGTGAAGCATCGGAATCTTAAACTGGACTCACAGGAGTGGTTCAAATCATAGAAAGTTAGAGTGTCAGTCCTCTTGTACTTAAGTGGGCATTGTGCCTTTTGTATTAAATTCGGATGCAATTTCTGTGTTTCATCGTCAATAAGAAGGTCCAAGGGATACAGTAAACCTGAAGTGAAGCATCTGAATCTATAACTGGACTCACAGGAGTGGTTCAAATCATAAAAAGTTAGAGTGTCAGTCCTCATGTACTTAAGTCGGCATTGTGCCTGTTGTATTAAATTCGGATGCAATTTCTGTGTTTCATCGTCAATAAGAAGGTCCAAGGGATGCAGTAAACCTGAAGTGAAGCATCGGAATCTAAAATTGTACTCACAGGAGAGGTTCATATCATAGAAAGTTAGATAGTCAGTCCTCTTGTACTTAAGTCGGCATTGTACCTTTTGTATTAAATTCGGATGCAACATCTGTGTTTCATCGTCAATAAGAAGGTGTAAGGGATGCAGTAAACCTGAAGTGAAGCATCGGAATCTAAAATTGTACTCACAGGAGAGGTTCTTATCACAGAAAGTTAGAGTGTCAGTCCTCTTGTACTTAAGTCGGCATTGTGCCTTTTGTATTAAATTCTGATGCAATTTCTGTGTTTCATCGTCAATAAGAAGGTTCAAGGTATACAGTAAACCTGAAGTGAAGCATCGGAATCTTAAACTGGACTCACAGGAGTGATCAAATCATAGAAAGTTAGAGTGTCAGTCCTCTTGTACTTCAGTCGGCATTGTGCCTTTTGTATTAAATTCGGATGCAATATCTGTGTTTCATCGTCAATAAGAAGGTGTAAGGGATGCAGTAAACCTGAAGTGAAGCATCGGAATCTAAAATTGTACTCACAGGAGAGGTTCTTATCATTGAAAAGTAGAGTGTCAGTCCTCTTGTACTTAAGTCGGCATTGTGCCTTTTGTATTAAATTCGGATGCAATTTCTGTGATTCATCGTCAATAAGAAGGTTCAAGGTATACAGTAAACCTGAAGTGAAGCATCGGATTCTTAAACTGGACTCACAGGTGAGGTTCAAATCATAGAAAGTTAGAGTGACAGTCCTCTTGTACTTAAGTCGGCATTGTGCCTTTTGTATTAAATTCGGATGCAATTTCTGAGTTTCATCGTCAATAATAAGGTACAAGGGATACAGAAAACCTGAAGTGAAGCATCGGAATCTAAAACTGGAATCACAGGACAGGTTCAAATCAAAGAAAGAGTGTCAGAGTGTCAGTCCTCTTGTACTTAAGTCGGCATTGTGCCTTTTGTATTAAATTCGGATGCAATTTCTGTGTTTCATCGTCAATAAGAAGGTCGAAGGGATACAGTAAACCTGAAGTGAAGCATCGGAATCTAAAACTGGACTCACAGGAGAGGTTTAAACCATAGAAAGTTAGAGTGTCAGTCCTCTTGTACTTAAGTTGGCATTGTGCCTTTTGTATTAAATTCGGATGCAGTTTCTGTGTTTCATCGTCAATAAGAAGGTCCAAGGGATACAGTAAACCTGAAGTGAAGCATCGGAATCTAACACGGGACTCACAGGAGTGGTTCAAATCATAGAAAGTTAGAGTGTCAGTCCTCTTGTACTTAAGTCAGCATTGTGCCTTTTGTATTAAATTCGGATGCAATTTCTGTTTTTCATCGACAATAAGAAGGTCCAAGGGATACAGTAAACCTGAAGTGAAGCATCGGAATCTAAAACTGGACTCACAGGAGAGGTTCAAATCAGAGAAACTTAGAGTGTCAGTCCTCTTGTACTTAAGTCAGCAATGTGCCTTTTGTATTAATTTCGGATGCAATTTCTGTGTTTCATTGTCAATAAGAAGGTACAAGGGATTCAGTAAACCTGAAGTGAAGCATCGAAATCTAAAACTGGACTCACTGGTGAGGTTCAAATCATAGAAAGTTTGAGTGTCAGTCCTCTTGTACTTAAGTGGGCATTGTGCCTTTTGTATTAAATTCGGATTCAATATCTGTGTCTCATCGTCAATAAGAAGGTGTAAGAGATGCAGTAAACCTGAAGTCAAGCATCGGAATCTAACACGAGACTCACAGGAGTGGTTCAAATCATAGAAAGTTAGAGTGTCAATCCTCTTGTACCTAAGTCAGCATTGTGCCTTTTGTATTAAATTCGGATGCAATTTCTGTGTTTCATCGACAATAAGAAGGTCCAAGGGATACAGTAAACCTGAAGTGAAGCCTCGGCATCTAAAACTGGAATCACAGGAGAGGTTCAAATCAAAGAAAGTTAGAGTGTCAGAGTGTCAGTCCTCTTGTACTTAAGCAGGCATTGTGCCTTTTGTATTAAATTCGGATGCAATTTCTGTGATTCATCGTCAATAAGAAGGTTCAAGGTATACAGTAAACCTGAAGTGAAGCATCGGATTCTTAAACTGGACTCACAGGTGAGGTTCAAATCATAGAAAGTTAGAGTGACAGTCCTCTTGTACTTAAGTCGGCATTGTGCCTTTTGTATTAAATTCGGATGCAATTTCTGAGTTTCATCGTCAATAATAAGGTACAAGGGATACAGGAAACCTGAAGTGAAGCATCGGAATCTAAAACTGGAATCACAGGAGAGGTTCAAATCAAAGAAAGTTAGAGTGTCAGAATGTCAGTCCTCTTGTACTTAAGTCGGCATTGTGCCTTTTGTATTAAATTCGGATGCAATTTCTGTGTTTCATCGTCAATAAGAAGGTCCAAGGTACACAGTAAACCTGAAGTGAAGCATCGGAATCAAAAACTGGACTCACAGGTGAGGTTCAAATCATAGAAAATTAGAGTGTCAGTCCTCTTGTACTTAAGTCGGCATTGTGCCTTTTGTATTAAATTCGGATGCAATTTCTGTATTTCATCGTCAATAAGAAGGTCCAAGGGATACAGTAAACCTGAAGTGAAGCATAGAAATCTAAAACTGGACTCGCAGGTGAGGTTCAAATCATAGAAAGTTTGAGTGTCAGTCCTCTTGTACTTAAGTGGGCATTGTGCCTTTTGTATTAAATTCGGATGCAATTTCTGTGTTTCATCGTCAATAAGAAGGTCCAAGGGATACAGTAAACCAGAAGTGAAGCATCGGAATCTAATACCGGTCTCAAAGGGAAAGGTTCAAAACATAGACAGTAAGAAGAGTCAGTCTTCTTGTACTAAAACCGGCATTGTGCCTTTTGTATTTAATTCCGATGCAATTTCTGTGTTTCATCGTCAATAAGAAGGTCCAAGGGATACAGTAAAACTGAAGTGAAGCATCGGAATCTGTGACTGGTCTCAAATGAAAGGTTCAGAACATAGCCAGTAAGAAGAGTCAGCCTTCTTGTACTTAAGTAGGCATTGTGCCTTTTGTATTTAATTCCGATGCAATTTCTGTGTTTCATCGTCAACATGAAAGTCCAAGGGATACAATAAACACGAAGTGATGCATCGGAATCTAAAACTGGTCTCACAGGAAAGGTTCAAATCATAGACAGTATGAAGAGTCAGTCTACTTGTACCTAAGTCGGCATTGTGCCTTTTGTATTTAATTCCGATGCAGTTTCTCTGTTTCATCGTCAATAAGAAGATCCAAGGGATACAGTGAACCTGAAGTGAAGCTTCGATATCTAAAACTGGTCTCACAGGAAAGGCTCAAATCATAGAATGTAAGACGAGTCAGTCCTCTTGTACTTAAGTTATCATTGTGCCTTTTGTATTAAATCCGATGCTATTTCTGTGTTTCATCGTCATTAAGAAGGTTCAAGGCATACAGTAAACCTGAGGTGAAGCATCGGAATCCAAAACTGGTCTCACAGGAAAGGCTCAAAACATAGACGGTAAGAAGAGTCAGTCTTCTTGTACTTAAGTCGGCATTGTGCATTTTGTATTTAATTCCGACGCGTTTTCTGTGTTTCATCGTCAATAAGAAGGTCCAAGGGATACAGTAAACCTGAAGTGAAGCATCGATATCTAAAACTGGTCTCACAGGAAAGGCTCAAATCATGGAATGTTAGAAGAGTCAGTACTCTTGTACTTAATTCGGCATTGTTCCTTTTGTATTTAATTCCGATGCAATTTCTGTGTTTCATCGTAAATAAGATGGTCCAAGGGATACAGTAAACCTGAAGTGAATCATCGGATTCTAAAGCTGGTCTCACAATAAAGGTTAAAGCATAGACAGTAAGAAGAGTCAGTCTTCTTGTACTTACTTCGGCATTGTGCCCTTTTGTATTTCATTCCGATTAAATTTCTGTGTTTCGTCGTCAATATGAAAGTCCACGGGATACAGTATACCTCAAGTGAAGCATCGTAATCTAAAATAGGTCTCACAGGAATGGTGCAAATCATAGAATGTAAGAGGAGTCAGTCCTCTTGTACTTAAGTCTGCATTGTGCCTTTTGTATTTAATTACGATGCAAGTTCTGTATTTTAAAGTCAATAAGAAGGTCCAAGGAATATAGTAAACGTGAAGTGAAGCATCGGAATCCAAAACAGGTCTCACAGGAAAGGTTGAAGACATAGACAGTAAGGTGAAACAGTCTTCTTGTACTTAAGTCGGCATTGTACCTTTTGTATTTAGTTACGATGCAATTTCTGTGTTTCATCGTCAATTAGAAGGTCCAAGGGATACAGTTAACCTGAAGTGAAGCATCGGAATCTAAAACTTTTCTGACAGGACAGCTCAAAACATTTACAGTAAGAAGAGTCAGTCATCTTGTACTTAAGTCAGCATTGTGCCTTTTGTATTTAATTCCGATGCAATTTCTGTGTTTCAAAGTCAATAAGAAGGTCCAAAGGATGCAGTAAAGCAGAAGTGAAGCATCGGAATCTAATACCGGTCTCACAGGAAAGGTTCAAAACATAGACAGTAAGAAGAGTCGGTCTTCTTGTACTTAAACCGGCATTGTGCCTTTTGTATTTAATACCGATGCAATTTCTGTGTTTCAAAGTCAATAAGAAGGTCCAAGGGATACAGTAAACCTGAAGTGAAGCATCGGAATCCAAAACTGGTCTCACAGGAAAGGCTCAAAACATAGACAGTAAGAAGAGTCAGTCTTCTTGTACTTAAGTCAGCATTGTGCCTTTTGTATTTAATTCCCAAGCAATTTCTGTGTTTCATCGTCAATAAGATGGTCCAAGGGATACAGTAAAATTGACGTGAAGCATCGTAGTCTACAACTGGATTGACAGGAAACGTTCAAACATAGACAGTAAGATCAGTTTGTCTTCTTGTACTAAAGTCAGCATTATGCCTTTTGTATTTAATTCCGATGCAATTTCTCTGTTTCATCGTCAATAAGAAGATCCAAGGGATACAGTGAACCTGAAGTGAAGCTTCGATATCTAAAATTGGTCTCATAGGAAAGGCTCAAATCATAGAATGTAAGACGAGTCAGTCCTCCATTACTTAAGTTATCATTGTGCCTTTTGTATTCAATTCCGATGCTCTTTCTGTGTTTCATCGTCAATAAGAAGGTTCAAAGGATACAGTAAACCTGAGGTGAAGCATCGGAATCCAAAACTGGTCTCACAGGAAAGGCTCAAATCATAGACGGTAAGAACAGTCAGTCTTCTTGTACTTAAGTCGGCATTGTACATTTTGTATTTAATTCCGATGCGTTTTCTGTGTTTCATCGTCAATAAGAAGGTCCAAGGAATACAGTAAACTTGAAGTGAAGCATCGGAATCTAAAACACGTCTCACAGGAAAGGTTTAAGGCATAGACAGTAAGATGAAACAGTCTTCTTGTACTTAAGTCGTCATTGTACCTTTTGTATTTCATTCCGATGCAATTTCTGTGTTTCATCGTCAATTAGAAGGTCCAAGGGATACAGATAACCTGAAGTGAAGCATCGGAATCTAAAACTTTTCTGACAGGACCGCTCAAAACATTTACAGTAAGAAGAGTCAGTCTTCTTGTACTTCAGTCGGCATTGTGCCTTTTGTATTTACGTCCGATGCAATTTCAGTGTTTCAAAGTCAATAAGAAGGTCCAAGGGATACAGTAAACCAGAAGTGAAGCATCGGAATCTAATACCGGTCTCACAGGAAAGGTTCAAAACATAGACAGTAAGAAGAGTCAGTCTTCTTGTACTTAAACCGGCATTGTGCCTTTTGTATTTAATTCCGATGCAATTTCTGTTTTTCATCGTCAATAAGAATGTCAGAGGGATACAGCAAACCTGAAGTGAACCATCGATTTCTAAAACTGGTCTCACATTAAAGAATCAAATCATAGAATGTAAGAAGAGTCAGTCCTCTTGTACTTAAGTCTGCATTGTGCCTTTGTATTTAATTCCGAAGCAATTTCTGTGTTTCATCGTGAATAAGAAGGTCCAAGGGATACAGTAAACATATAGTGAAGCATATTAATCTAAAACTGGTCTCACAGGGAAGGTTCATAACATAGACAGTAAGAAGGGTCAGTCTTCTTGTACCTAAGTCGGCATAGTGCCTCTTGTATTTAATTCCGATGCAATTAATGTGTATCATCGTCAATAAGAAGGTTCAAGGGAGTCAGTCAACCTGAAGTGAAGCATCGGAATCCAAAACTGGTCTCACAGGAAAGGCTCAAAACATAGACAGTAAGAAGAGTCAGTCTTCTTGTACTTAAGTCGGCATTGTGCCTTTTGTATTTAATTCCGATGCAATTTCTGTGTTTCATCGTCAATAAGATGGTCCAAGGGATACAGTAAAATTGACGTGAAGCTTCGGAGTCAAAAACTGGATTGACAGGAAACGTTCAAATATAGACAGTAAGATGAGTTTGTCTTCTTGTACTAAAGTCAGCATTATGCCTTTAGTATTTAAATCCGATGCATTTTCTGTGTTTCATCGTCAATATGAAAGTCCAAGGGATACAGTAAACCTGAAATGATGCATCGGAATCTAAAACTGGTCTCATGGGAAAGGTTAAAATCATAGACAGTATGAAAAGTTTGTCTTCTTGTACCTAAGTCGGCATTGGCCTTTTGTATTTAATTCGGATGCAATTTCTGTGTTTCATCGTCAATAAGTAGATCTGAGGGATACAGTGAACCTGAAGTGAAGTTTCGATATCTAAAACTGGTCTCACAGGAAAGGCTCAAATCATAGAATGTAAGACGAGTCAGTCCTCTTGTACTTAAGTTATCATTGTGCCTTTTGTATTTAATTCCGATGCTATTTCTGTGTTTCATCGTCAACAAGAAGGTCCAAGGGATACAGTACACCTGAAGTGAAGCATCGTAATCTAAAACAGGTCTCACAGGAAAGGTGCAAACCATAGAATGTAAGAAGAGTCAGTCCTATTGTTCTCAAGTCTGCATTGTGCCTTTTGTATTTAATTACGATGCAATTTCTGTATTTTAAAGTCAATAAGAAAGTCCAAGGGATACAGTAAACCTGAAGTGATGCATCGGAATCTAAAACTGGTCTCACGGGAAAGGTTCCAATGATAGACAGTATGAAGAGCCAGTCTTCTTGTACCTAAGTCGGCATTGGCCTTTTGTATTTAATTCCGATGCAATTTCTCTGTTTCATCGTCAGTAAGAAGATGCAAGGGATACAGTGAACCTGAAGTGAAGCTTCGATATCTAAAACTGGTCTCACAGGAAAGGCTCAAATCATAGAATGTAAGACGAGTGTGTCCTCTTGTACTTGAGTTATCATTGTGCTTTTTGTATTTAATTCCGATGCTATTTCTGTGTTTCATCGTCAATAAGAAGGTTCAAGGGATACAGTAAACCTGAGGTGAAGCATCGGAATCCAAAACTGGTCTCACAGGAAAGGTTCAAAACATAGACGGTATGAAGAGTCAGTCTTCTTGTACTTATGTCGACATTGTGCATTTTGTATTCAATTCCGATGCGTTTACTGTGTTTCATCGTCAATAAGAAGGTCCAAGGAATACAGTAAACCTGAAGTGAGGCGTCGATATCTAAAACTGGTCTCACAGGAAAGGCTCAAATCAAGGAATGTTAGAAGAGTCAGTTCTCTTGTACTTAATTCGGCATTGTGCCTTTTGTATATCATTCCGATGCAAATTCTGTGTTTCATCGTAAATAAGAAGGTGTAAGGGATACAGTAAACACGAAGTGAAGCATCGGAATCTAAAACTGGTCTAACAGGAAAGAATCAAATCATAATATGTACGAAGAGTCAGTCCTCCATTACTTAAGTTAGCATTGTGCCTTTTGTATTTAATTCTCAAGCACTTTCTGTGTTTCATCGTCAACAAGAAGGTTCAAGGGATACAGTACCCCAGAAGTGAAGCATCGGAATCTAGAACTGGTCTCACAGGAAAGGTCAAAACATAGACAGTAAGAAGAGTCATTCTTCTAATACTTAAGTCGGCATTGTGCCTTTTGTATTTAATTCCGATGCAATTTCTGTGTTTCATCGTAAATAAGATGGTCCAAGGGATATAGTAAACCTGAAGTGAATCATCGGATGCTAAAGCTGGTCTCACAGTAAAGGTTAAATCATAGACAGTAAGAAGAGTCAGTCTTCTTGTACTTAAACCGGCATTGTGCCTTTTGTATTTAATTCCGATGTAATTTCTGTTTCTCATCGTCAATAAGAATGTCAGAGGGATACAGCAAACTTGAAGTGAAGCATCGATTTCTAAAACTGGTCTCACATTAAAGAATCAAATCATAGAATGTAAGAAGAGTCAGTCCTCTTGTACTTAAGTTTGCATTGTGCCTTTTGTATTTAATTCCGAAGCAATTTCTGTGTTTCATCGTGAATAAGAAGGTCCAAGGGATACAGTAAACATATAGTGAAGCATATTAATCTACAACTGGTCTCACAGGGAAGGATCATAACATAGACAGTAAGAAGGATCAGTCTTCTTGTACCTAAGTCGGCGTAGTGCCTCTTGTATTTAATTCCGATGCAATTCCTGTGTATCATCGTCAATGGAAAGATCCAAGGGATGCAGTAAACCTTAAGTGAAGCTTCGATATCTAAAACTTGTCTCACAGGAAACGTTCAAAATCATAGACAGACAGAAGAGACAGTCTTTTTGGACTTCAGTCGGCATTGAGCGTTTTGTATTCAATTCCGATGCCATTTCTGTGTTTCATCGTCTATAAGATGGTCCAAGGGATACAGTAAACCTGAAGTGAAGCATCGATATCTAAAACTGGTCTCACAGGAAAGAATCAAATCATAGAATGTAAGAAGAGTCAGTCCTCCATTACTTAAGTTGGAATTGTGCCTTTTGTATTTAATTCCCAAGCAATTTCTGTGTTTCATAGTCAACAAGAAGGTCCAAGGGATACAGTAAACCAGAAATGAAGCATCGGAATATAAAACTGGTCTCACAGGAAAGGTCAAATCATAGACAGTAAGAAGAGTCAGTCTTCATGTACCTAAATCGGCGTAGTGCCTCTTGTATTTAATTCCGATTCAATTTCTGTGTTTTAAAGTCAATAAGAAGGCCCAAGGGATACAGTAAACCTGAAGTGAAGCATCGGAATCCAAAACTGGTCTCACAGGAAAGGCACAAAACGTAGACAGTAAGAAGAGTCAGTCATCTTGTACTTAAGTCGGCATTGTGCCTTTTGTATGTAATTCCGATGCAATTTCTGTGTTTCAACGTCAATAAGATGGTCCAAGAGATACAGTAAAATTGACGTGAAGCATCGGAGTCTAAAACTGGATTGACAGGAAACGTTCAAACATAGACAGTAAGATGAGTTTGTCTTCTTGTACTAAAGTCAGCATTATGCCTTTTGTATTTAATTCCGATGCAATTTCTCTGTTTCATCGTCAATATGAAAGTCCAAGGGATACAGTAAACCTGAAGTGATGCATCGGAATCTAAAACTGGTCTCACGGGAAAGGTTCAAATCATAGACAGTATGAAGAGTCAGTCTTCTTGTACCTAAGTCGGCATTGGCCTTTTGTATTTAATTCCGATGCGTTTACTGTGTTTCATCGTCAATAAGAAGGTCCAAGGGATACAGTAAAAATGAAGTGAATCATCGGATTCTAAAGCTGGTCTCACAGTAAAGGTTAAAGCATAGACAGTAAGAAGAGTCAGTCTTTTTGTACTTACGTCGGCATTGTGCCCTTTTGTATTTAATTCCGATTAAATTTTTGTGTTTCATCGTCAATAAGGAGGTCCACGCGATACAGTAAACCTCAAGTGAAGCATCGTAATCTAAAACAGGTCTCACAGGAAAGGTGCAAATCGTAGAATGTAAGAAGAGTCAGTCCTCTTGTACTTAAGACTGCATTCTCCTTTTGTATTTAATTACGATGCAAGTTCTGTATTTTAAAGTTAATAAGAAGGTCCAAGGAATACAGTAAACGTGAAGTGAAGCATCGGAATCTAAAACAGGTGTCACAGGAAAGGTTTAAGACATAGACAGTAAGATGAACCTGTCTTCTTGTACTTAAGTCGGCATTGTACATTTTGTATTTAATTCCGATGCAATTTCTGTGTTTCATCGTCAATTAGAAGGTCCAAAGAATGCAGTTAACCTGAAGTGAAGCATCGGAATCTAAAACTTTTCTGACAGGACAGCTCAAAACATTTACAGTAAGAAGAGTCAGTCTTCTTTTACTTAAGTCGGCATTATGCCTTTTGCATTGAATTCCGATGCAATTTCTGTGTTTCAAAGTCAATAAGAAGGTCCAAGGGATAGAGTAAACCAGAAGTGAAGCATCGGAATCTAATACCGGTCTCACAGGAAGGCTTCAAAACATAGACAGTAAGAAGAGTCAGTCTTCTTGTACTTAAACCGTCATTGTGCCTTTTGTATTTAATTCCGATGTAATTTCTGTTTTTCATCGTCAATAAGAATGTCAGAGGGATACAGCAAACCTGAAGTGAAGCATCGATTTCTAAAACTGGTCTCACATTAAAGAATCAAATCATAGAATGTAAGAAGAGTCAGTCCTCTTGTACTTAAGTCTGCATTGTGCCTTTTGTATTTAATTCCGAAGCAATTTCTGTGTATCATCGTCAATAGGAAGATCCAAGGGATGCAGTAAACCTGAAGCGAAGCTTCGATAT
The DNA here is from genome assembly GCF_021461395.2 of Schistocerca americana. Classification (NCBI taxonomy): domain Eukaryota; kingdom Metazoa; phylum Arthropoda; class Insecta; order Orthoptera; family Acrididae; genus Schistocerca; species Schistocerca americana. The sequence continues at coordinate 99,830 of NW_025726401.1, forward strand.
CTAAAACTTGTCTCACAGACAAGGTTCAAAATCATAGACAGGCAGAAGAGTCAGTCTTTTTGGACTTCAGTCGGCATTGAGCGTTTTGTATTCAATTCCGATGCCATTTCTGTGTTTCATCGCCAATAAGATGGTCCAAGGGATACAGTAAACCTGAAGTGCAGCATCGATATCTAAAACTGGTCTCACAGGAAAGAATCAAATCATAGAATGTAAGAAGAGTCAGTCCTCCATTACTTAAGTTGGCATTTTGCCTTTTGTATTTAATTCCCAAGAATTTCTGTGTTTCATCGTCAATGAGATGGTACAAGGGATACAGTAAAATTGACGTGAAGCAACGGAGTCTAAAACTGGATTGACAGGAAACGTTCAAACATAGACAGTAAGATGAGTTTGTCTTCTTGTACTAAAGTCGGCATTATGATTTTTGTATTTAATTCCGATGCAATTTCTGTGTTTCATCGTCAATATGAGAGTCCAAGGGATACAGTAAACCTGAAGTGATGCATCGGAATCTTAAACTGGTCTCACGGAAAAGGTTCAAATCATAGACAGTATAATGGGTCAGTCTTCTTGTACCTAAGTCGACATTGTGCCATTTGTATTTAATTCCGATGCAATTTCTCTGTTTCATCGTCAATAAGAAGTTCCAAGGGATACAGTAAACCTGAAGTGAAGCTTCGATATCTAAAACTGGTCTCACAGGAAAGGCTCAAATCATAGAATGTAAGACGAGTCAGTCCTCTTGTACTTCAGTTATCATTGTGCCTTTTGTATTTAATTCCCAAGCAATTTCTGTGTTTCATCGTCAACAAGAAGGTCCAAGGAATACAGTAAACCTGAAGTGAAGCATCGGAATCTATAACTGGTCTCACAGGAAAGGTCAAAACATAGACAGTAAGAAGAGTCAGTCTTCTTGTACTTAAGTCGTCATTGTGCCTTTTGTATTTCATTCCGATGCAATTTCTGTGTTTCATCGTCAATAAGATGGTCCAAGGGATACAGAAAATCTGAAGTGAAGCATCGATATTTAAAACAGGTCTCAGAGGAAAGGCTCAAATCATAGAATGTAAGAAGAGTCAGTTCTCTTGTACTTAAGTCTGCATTGTGCCTCTACTATTTAATTCCGATGCAATTTCTGTGTTTCATCGTAAACAAGAAGGTCCAACGGATACAGTAAACCTGAACTGAAGCATCGGAATCTAAAACAGGTCTCACAGGAGAGGTCAAAACATAGGCAGTAAGAAGAGTCAGTCTTCTTGTACTTAAGTAGCATTGTGCCTTTTGTATTTAATTCCGATGCAATTTCTGTGTTTCATCGTCAATAAGAAGGTCCAAGGGATACAGTAAAACTGAAATGAATCATCGGAATCTAAAGCTGGTCTCACAGGAATGGTTAAAGCATAGACAGTAAGAAGAGTCAGTCTTCTTGTACTTACGTCGGAATTGTGCCTTATGTATTTAATTCCGATTAAATTTCTGTGATTCATCGTCAGTAAGATGGTCCACGGGATACAGTAACCCTCAAGTGAGGCATCGGAATCTAAAACAGGTCGTACAGGAAAGGTGCAAATCATAGAATGTAAGAAGAGTCAGTCCTCTTGTACTTAAGTCTGCATTGTGCCTTTTGTATTTAATTACGATGCAAGTTCTGTATGTCAAGGTGAATAAGGAGGTCAAATGGATACAGGAAACGTGAAGTGAGGCATCGGAATCTAAAACAGGTCACACAGGAAAGATTTAAAGCTTAGACAGTAAGAAGAAACAGTGTTCTTTTACTTAAGTCATCATTGTACCTTTTGTATTTAATTCCGATGCAATTTCTGTGTTTCATCGTCAATAAGAAGGTCCAAGGAATACAGTTAACCTGAAGTCAAGCTTCGGAATCAAAAACTTTTCTGACAGGACAGCTCAAAACATGGACAGTACGGAGAGTCAGTCTTCTTGTACTTAAGTCGGCATTGTGCCTTTTGTATTTAATTCGGATGCAATTTCTGTGTTTCATCGTCAATAAGAAGTTCTAAGCGATACAGTAAACCAGAATTGAAGCATCGGAATCTAAAACTGGTCTCACAGGAAAGGCTCAAAGCATAGACAGTAAGAAAAGTCAGTCTTCTTGTACTTCAGTCGGCATTCTGCCTTTTGTATTTAATTCCGATGCAATTCCTGTGTTCAAAGTCAATAAGAATTTCCAAGGGATACAGTAAACCTCAAGTGAAGAATCGGAATCTAAAACTGGTCTCATAGGAAAGGTTCAAAACATAGACAGTAAGAAGAGTCAGTCTTCCTGTACTTAAGTCGGCATTGTGCCATTTCGATTTAATCCCGTTGCAAATTCTGTGTTTCGTCGTCAATAAGAAGGTCCAAGGGATACGGTAAAACTAAAGGGAAACATCGGAATATAAAGCTGGTCTCACAGGGAAGGCACAAACACGGACAGTAAGAAGGGTCAGTCTTCTTTTACTTAAGTCGGCAATGTGCCTTTTGTATTTAATTCCGATGCAATTTCTCTGTTTCAAAGTCAATAAATAGGTCCAAGGGATACAATAAAACTGAAGTGAAGCATCGGAATCAAAAACTGAACACACAGGAATGGTTCAAAACATAGAATTTAAGAAGAGACAGTTCTCTTGTGCTTAAGTCGGCATTGTGCCTTTTGTATTTCATTCCGATGCAATTTCTGTGTTTCATCGTAAACAAGAAGGTCCAAGGGATATAGTAAACCTCAAGTGAAGCATCGGAATCTAAAACTGGTCTCACAGGAAAGGTTCAAAACATAGACATTAAGAAGAGTCAGTCTTCTTGTACTTACGTCAGCATTGTGCCTTTTGTATTTAATTTCGTTTCAATTTCTGTGTTTCGTCGTCAATAAGAAGATCCAAGGGATACAGTAAACCTGAATTGAAGCATCGATATTTAAAAGTGGTCTCAGAGGAAAGGTTCATATCATAGAATGTAAGAAGAATCAGTTATCTTGTACTTCAGTCGGAATTGTGATTTTTCAATTTAATTCCGGTGCAATTCCTGTGTTTCGTCGTCAGAAAGAATGTCAGAGGGATACAGTAAACCTAAAGTGAAGCATCGATATCTAAAATTGGTCAAACAGGAAAGAATCAAATCATAGAATGTAAGAAGAGTGAGTCCTCCACTACTTAAGTTGGCATTGTGCCTTTTGTATTTAATACGGATGCAATTTCTGTGTTTCATCGTAAACAAGAAGGTCCAAGTGATACAGTAAACCTGAAGTGAAGCATCGGAATCTAAAACTGGTCTCACAGGAAAGGTCAAAACATAGACAGTAAGAAGAGTCAGTCTTCTTGTACTTAAGTCGGCATCGTGCCTTTTCTATTTAATTCCGATGCAATTTCTGTGTATCATCGTAAACAAGAAGATCCAAGGGATACAGTAAACCTGAAGTGATGCATCGGAATCTAAAACTGGTCTCACACGAAAGGCTCAAAACATAGAAAGTAAGAAGAGTCAGTCTTCTTGTACTTAAGTCGGCATTCTGCCTTTTGTATTTAATTCCGATTCAATTTCTGTGTTCAAAGTCAATAAGAAAGTCCAAGGGATACAGTAAACTTCAAGTGAAGCATTGGAATCTAAAACTGTCTCTTCTTAATGTCTATGTTTTGAACCTTTCCTGTGAGACCAGTCTTCTTGTACTTACGTCGGCATTGTGCCTTTTGTATTTAATTCCGATGCAATTTCTGTGTTTCATCGTCAATAAGAAGGTCCAAGGGATACAGTTAACCTGAAGTGAAGCATCGGAACTAAGGCTGGTCTCACAGGAAAGGCTCAAAGCATAGACAGTAAGAAGATTCAGTCTTCTTGTACTTAAGTCGGGATTGTGCCTTTTGTATTTAATTTCGATCATATATCTGTGTTTCAAAGTCTATAAGAAGTTCCAAGGGATACAATAAACCTGAAGTGAAACATCGGAATCCAAAACTGGTCTCACACGAAAGGCTCAAAACATAGAAAGTAAGAAGAGTCAGTCTTCTTGTACTTAAGTCGGCATTCTGCCTTTTGTATTTAATTCCGATTCAATTTCTGTGTTCAAAGTCAATAAGAAAGTCCAAGGGATACAGTAAACTTCAAGTGAAGCATTGGAATCTAAAACTGTCTCTTCTTAATGTCTATGTTTTGAACCTTTCCTGTGAGACCAGTCTTCTTGTACTTACGTCGGCATTGTGCCTTTTGTATTTAATTCCGATTCAATTTCTGTGTTTTATCGTCAATAAGATGGTCCAAGGGATACAGTAAACCTGAAGCGAAGCATAGATATCTAAAAAAGGTCTCAGAGGAAAGGCTCAAATCATAGAATGTAAGAAGAAGCAGTTCTCTTGTACTTAAGTCGGCATTGTGCCTTTTCTATTTAATTCCGTTGCAATTTCTGTGTTTCATCGTAAACAAGAAGGTCCAAGTGATACAGTAAAACTAAAGGGAAACATCGGAATATAAAACTGGTCTCACAGGAAAGGCTCAATACATAGACAGTAAGAAGAGTCAGTCTTCTAGTACTTGAGTTGGTATTGTGCCTTTCTATTTAATTCCGATGCAATTTCTGTGTTTCATCGTAAACAAGTTGGTCCAAGGGATACAGTAAACCTGAAGTGATGCATCGGAATCTAAAACTGGTCTCACAGGAAAGGTTCAAATCATAGACAGTATGAAGGGTCAGTCTTCTTGTACCTAAGTCGGCATAGTGCCATTTGTATTTAATTCCGATGCAATTTCTGTGTTTCATCGTCAATAAGAAGGTCCAAGGGATACAATAAACATATAGTGAAGCGTATTAATCTAAAACTGGTCTCAAAGGGAAGGTCCCTAACATAGACAGTAAGAAGAGTCAGTCTTCTTGTACTTACGTCGGCATTTTGCCTTTTGTATTTAATTCCGTTTCAATTTCTGTGTTTCATCGTCAATAAGAAGATCCAAGGGATACAGTAAACCTGAATTGAAGCATCGATATCTAAAAGTGGCCTCAGAGGAAAGGTTCATATCATAGAATGTAAGAAGAGTCAGTTCTCTTGTACTTCAGTCGGAATTGTGATTTTTCAATTTAATTCCGGTGAAATTCCTGTGTTTCGTCGTCAGTAAGAATGTCAGAGGGATACAGTAAACCTAAAGTGAAGCATCGATATCTAAAAGTGGTCAAACAGGAAAGAATCAAATCATAGAATGTAAGAAGAGTGAGTCCACCATTAATTAAGTTGGCATTGTGCCTTTTGTATTTAATTCCCAAGCAATTTCTGTGTTTCATCGTAAACAAGAAGGTCCAAGGGATACAGTAAACCGGAAGTGAAGCATCGGAATCTAAAACTGGTCTCACAGGAAAGGTCAAAACATAGACAGTAAGAAGAGTCAGTCTTCTTGTACTTAAGTCGGCATTGTGCCTTTTCTATTTAATTCCGATGCAATTTCTGTGTATCATCGTAAACAAGAAGATCCAAGGGATACAGTAAACCTGAAGTGATGCATCGGAATCTAAAACTGGTCTCACAGGAAAGGTTCAAATCATAGACAGTATGAAGGGTCAGTCTTCTTGTACCTAAGTCGGCATAGTGCCTCTTGTATTTAATTCCGATGCAATTTCTGTGTTTCATCGTCAATAGCAAGATCCAAGGGATGCAGTAAACCTGAAGTGAAGCTTCGATATCTAAAACGTGTCTCATAGCAAAGGTTCAAATTCATAGACAGTCAGAAGAGTGAGTCTTTTTGGACTTCAGTCGGCATTGAGCGATTTGTATTCAATTCCGATGCCATTTCTGTGTTTCATCGTCAATAAGAAGGTATAAGGGATACAGTAAACCTGAAGTGAAGCATCAGAATCTAAAACTAATCTCACAGGAAAGAATAAAAACATAGACAGAAGAGTCAGTCTTCCTGTACTTAAGTCGGCATTGTGCCATTTCGATTTAATCCCGTTGCAATTTCTGTGTCTTGACGTTAATAAGAAGGTCCAAGGGATACAGTAAACCTGAAGTGAAGCGTTGGAATCTAAAACTGGTCTCACAGGAAAGTTTCAAAACATAGACATTAAGAAGAGTCAGTCTTCTTGTACTTAAGCCGGCATTGTGCCTTTTGTATGTAATTCCGATACAATTTCTGTTTCATCGTCAATAAGAAGCTCCAAGGAATACAGTAAACCAGAAGTGAAGCATCGTAATCTAAAACTGGTCTCACAGTAACGGTTTAAATCATAGACAGTAAGAAGAGTCAGTCTTCTTGTACCTAAGTCGGCATTGTGCCTTTTGTATTTAATTCCGATGCAATTTCTGAGTTTCATCGTCAATATGAGGGTCCAAGGGATACAGTAACCCTGAAGTGAAGAATCGGAATCCAAAACTGGTCTCACAGGAAAGGTTCAAAACATAGACAGTAAGAAGAGTCAGTCTTCTTGTACCTAAGTCGGCATTGTGAATTTTGTATTTAAGTGCGATGCAATTTCGGTGTTTCATCGTCAATAAGATGGTCCAAGGGATACAGTAAACCTGAAGTGAAGCATAGGAATCAAAAACTGGTCTCACAGGACAGGCTCAAATCATAGAATGTAAGAAGAGTCAAACCTCTTTTACTTAAGTCGGCATTCTGCCTTTTGTATTTAATTCCGATGCAATTTCTGTGTTTCATCGTCAATAAGAAGGTTCAAGGGTTACAGTAAACCTGAAGTGAAGCATCGGAATCAAAAACTGGTCTCACAGGAAAGGTTGAAAACATAGGTACAAGAAGACTGACTCCTCTTACTGTCTAAGTTGGCATTGTGCCCTTTGTATTTGATTTCGATGCAATTTCTGTGCTTCATCGTCAATAAGAAGGTCCAATTGATACAGTAAACCTGAAGTGAAGCATTGGAATATAAAACTAGTCTCACAGGAAAGGTTCCAAACATAGACAGTAAAAAGAGTCAGTCTTCTTGTACTTAATTCGGCAATTTGCCTTTTGTAATTAATTCCGATGCAATTTCGGTGTTTCAACGTGAATGAGTAGGTCCAAGGGATACAGTAAACTTGAAGTAAAGCATCCAAATCCAAAAATTGTGTCACATGAAAGGTTCAAAATATAGACAGTAAGAAGAGTCAGTTTTCTTGTACTTACGTCCGTATTATGCCTTTTATATTTAATTCCAATGCAATTTCTGTGTTTCATCGTCAATGAGAAGGTCCAAGGGATTTACAGTAAACCTCAAGTGTAGCATCGGAATCTACAACTGGTCTCACAGGAAAGGCTCACAACATAGACAGTAAGAAGCGTCAGTCTCCTTATAGTTAAGTCGGCATTGTGGATTTTGTATTTAATTCCGATGCAATTTCTGTGTTTCATCGTCAATATGAAGATCCAAGGGATACAGTAAACCTGAAGTGAAGCATCGGAAACTGAAACTGGTCTTGCAGGAAAGGTTCAATACATAGACAGTAAGATGAGTCAGTCTTCTTGTACTTAACTCGCCAATTTGCCTTTTGCATTTAATTCCTATGCAATGTATGTGTTTCATCGTCAACAAGAAGGTCCAAGGGATACAGTAAACCTGAAGTGAAGCTTCGGAATCTAAAAGTGGTTCCACAGGAAAGGTTCAAACTTAGAGAGTTAAAAGAGTCAGTCTTCTTGTACTTAAGTCGGCATTGTGCCTTCTGTATGTATGTTTGTTGTTGTGGTCTTCAGTCCTGAGACTGGTTTGATGCAGCTCTCCATGCTACTCTATCCTGTGCAAGCTTTTTCATCTCCCAGTACCTACTGCAACCTACATCCTTCTGAATCTGCTTAGTGTATTCATCTCTTGGTCTCCCTCTACGATTTTTACCCTCCACGCTGCCCTCCAATACTAAATTGGTGATCCCTTGATGCCTCAGAACATGTCCTACCAACCGATCCCTTCTTCTGGTCAAGTTGTGCCACAAACTTCTCTTCTCCCCAATCCTACTCAATACTTCCTCATTAGTTATGTGATCTACCCATCTAATCTTCAGCATTCTTCTGTAGCACCACATTTCGAAAGCTTCTATTCTCTTCTTGTCCAAACTATTTATCGTCCATGTTTCACTTCCATACATGGCTACACTCCATACGAATACTTTCAGAAATGACTTCCTGACACTTAAATCAATACTGGATGTTAACAAATTTCTCTTCTTCAGAAACGCTTTCCTTGCCATTGCCAGCCTACATTTTATATCCTCTCTACTTCGACCATCATCAGTTATTTTGCTCCCCAAATAGCAAAACTCCTTTACTACTTTAAGTGCCTCATTTCCTAATCTAATTCCCTCAGCATCACCCGACTTAATTAGACTACATTCCATTATCCTTGTTTTGCTTTTGTTGATGTTCATCTTATATCCTTCTTTCAAGACACTGTCCATTCCATTCAACTGCTCTTCCAAGTCCTTTGCTGTCTCTGACAGAATTACAATGTCATCGGCGAACCTCAAAGTTTTTATTTCTTCTCCGTGAATTTTAATACCTACTCCGAATTTTTCTTTTGTTTCCTTTACTGCTTGCTCAATATACAGATTGAACAACATCGGGGATAGGCTACAACCCTGTCTCACTCCATTCTCAACCACTGCTCCCCTTTCATACCCCTCGACTCTTAGAACTGCCGTCTGGTTTCTGTACAAATTGTAAATAGCCTTTCGCTCCCTGTATTTTACCCCTGCCACCTTTAGAATTTGAAAGAGAGTATTCCAGTCAACATTGTCAAAAGTTTTCTCTAAGTCTACAAATGCTAGAAACGTAGGTTTGCCTTTCCTTAATCTTTCTTCTAAGATAAGTCGTAAGGTCAGTATTGCCTCACGTGTTCCAGTGTTTCTACGGAATCCAAACTGATCTTCCCCGAGGTTGGCTTCTACTAGTTTTTCCATTCGTCTGTAAAGAATTCGTGTTAGTATTTTGCAGCTGTGACTTATTAAGCTGATAGTTCGGTAATTTTCACATCTGTCAACACCTGCTTCCTTTGGGATTGGAATTATTATATTCTTCTTGAAGTCTGAGGGTATTTCGCCTGTTTCATACATCTTGCTCACCAGATGGTAGAGTTTTGTCAGGACTGGCTCTCCCACGGCCGTCAGTAGTTCCAATGGAATATTGTCTACTCCGGGGGCCTTGTTTCGACTCAGGTCTTTCAGTGCTCTGTCAAACTCTTCACGCAGTATCATATCTCCCATTTCATCTTCATCTACATCCTCTTCCATTTCCATAATATTGTCCTCAAGTACATCGCCCTTGTATAGACCCTCTATATACTCCTTCCACCTTTCTGCTTTCCCTTCTTTGCTTAGAACTGGGTTTCCATCTGAGCTCTTGATATTCATACAAGTCGTTCTCTTATCTCCAAAGGTCTCTTTAATTTTCCTGTAGGCGGTATCTATCTTACCCCTAGTGAGATAGGCCTCTACATCCTTACATTTGTCCTCTAGCCATCCCTGCTTAGCCATTTTGCACTTCCTGTCGATCTCATTTTTGAGACGTTTGTATTCCTTTTTGCCTGTTTCACTTACTGCATTTTTATATTTTCTCCTTTCATCAATTAAATTCAATATTTCTTCTGTTACCCAAGGATTTCTATTAGCCCTCGTCTTTTTACCTACTTGATCCTCTGCTGCCTTCACTACTTCATCCCTCAAAGCTACCCATTCTTCTTCTACTGTATTTATTTCCCCCATTCCTGTCAATTGCTCCCTTATGCTCTCCCTGAATCTCTGTACAACCTCTGGTTCTTTTAGTTTATCCAGGTCCCATCTCCTTAAATTCCCACCTTTTTGCAGTTTCTTCAGTTTTAATCTACAGGTCATAACCAATAGATTGTGGTCAGAGTCCACATCTGCCCCTGGAAATGTCTTACAATTTAAAACCTGGTTCCTAAATCTCTGTCTTACCATTATATAATCTATCTGATACCTTTTAGTATCTCCAGGGTTCTTCCATGTATACAACCTTCTTTCATGATTCTTAACCAAGTGTTAGCTATGCTTATGTTGAGCTCTGTGCAAAATTCTACCAGGGGGCTTCCTCTTTCATTTCTGTCCCCCAATCCATATTCACCTACTATGTTTCCTTCTCTCCCTTTTCCTACACTCGAATTCCAGTCACCCATGACTATTAAATTTTCGTCTCCCTTCACAATCTGAATAATTTCTTTTATTTCATCATACATTTCTTCAATTTCTTCGTCATCTGCAGAGCTAGTTGGCATATAAACTTGTACTACTGTAGTAGGTGTGGGCTTCGTATCTATCTTGGCCACAATAATGCGTTCACTATGCTGTTTGTAGTAGCTTACCCGCATTCCTATTTTCCGATTCATTATTAAACCTACTCCTGCATTCCCCCTATTTGATTTTGTGTTTATAACCCTGTAGTCACCTGACCAGAAGTCTTGTTCCTCCTGCCACCGAACTTCACTAATTCCCACTATATCTAACTTCAACCTATCCATTTCCCTTTTTAAATTTTCTAACCTACCTGCCCGATTAAGGGATCTGACATTCCACGCTCCGATCCGTAGAACGCCAGTTTTCTTTCTCCTGATAACGACATCCTCTTGAGTAGTCCCCGCCCGGAGATCCGAATGGGGGACTATTTTACCTCCGGAATATTTTACCCAAGAGGACGCCATCATCATGTAATCATACAGTAAAGCTGCATGCCCTCGGGAAAAATTACGGCTGTAGTTTCCCCTTGCTTTCAGCCGTTCGCAGTACCAGCACAGCAAGGCCGTTTTGGTTATTGTTACAAGGCCAGATCAGTCAATCATCCAGACTTTTGCCCTTGCAACTACTGAAAAGGCTGCTGCCCCTCTTCAGGAACCACACGTTTGTCTGGCCTCTCAACAGATACCCCTCCGTTGTGGTTGCACCTACGGTACGGCTATCTGTATCACTGAGGCACGCAAGCCTCCCCACCAACGGCAAGGTCCATGGTTCATGGGGGGGGGGGGGGTCTGTATGTATATCCGATCCAATTTCTGTGTTTCATCGTCAATAAGAAGGTCCAAGGGATACAGTAAACCTGAAGGGAAGCATCGGAGTCTAAAATTGGTTCACAAGAAAGGTTAGAGGCATAGACAGTAAGAAGAGCCAGTCTTCTTTTACTTAAGTCGGCATTGTGCATTTTGTAATTAATTCCGATGTAACTTCTGTGTTTCGTCGTTAATAAGAAGGTCCTAGGGATACAGTAAACCTGAAGTGAAGCATCGGAATCTAAAACTGGTCACACAGGAAAGGTTCAAAACATAGACAGTAAGAAGAGTCAGTCTTCTTGTACTTAAGTCGTCATTTTGCCTTTTGTATTGAATTCCGATGCAATTTCTGTGTTTCATCGTCAATAAGAAGGTCCTAGGGATACAGTAAACCTGACGTGACGCATCGGAAACTGTAACTGGTTGCACAGGAAAGGTTCAATCATAGACAGTAAGAAGAGTTAGTCTTCATGTACTTAAGTTGGCATTGTGCCTTTTGTATTTCATTCCGCTGCAATTTCTGTGTTTCCTCGTCAATAAGAAAGTCCAAGGGATACAGTAAACCTGAATTGGACATCGAAATCTAAAAATGGTCTCACAGGATAGGTTCAAAACATAGACAGTAAGGAGAGTCAATCTTCTTGTACTTAAGTCGGCATTGCGCCATTTGTATTTAATTCCGATGCAATATCTGTGTTTCATCGTCAATAGGAATGTCCAAGGGATACAATTAACCTGAAGTGAAGCATCTGAATCTAAAACTGGTCTCCCACGAAAGTTTCAAATCATAGGATGTAAGAAGAATTAGTCCTCTTGTACTTAAGTCAGCATATTGCCTTTTGTATTTAATTCCGATGCTATTTCTGTGTTTCATCGTCAATAAGAAAGTCCAAGGGATACAGTGAACCTGATATGAACATCGAATTCTAAAACTGGTCTCACAGGAAAGGTTCTAAAAATAGACAGTTAGAAGTAACAGCCTTCTTGTACTTAAGTCAGCATTGTGCCTTTTGTATTTAATTCCGATGCAATTTCCGTGTTTCATCGTCAATAAGACGGTCCAAGAGATACAGTAACCTTGAAATGAACATCGAAATCTAAAACTGGTGTCATAGGAAACATTCAAAACGTAGACAGTAAGAAGAGTCAGTATTCTTGTACTTAAGTGGGCATTGTGCCTTTCTATTTAATTCCGATGGAATTTCTGTGTTTCTTCGTCAATAAGAATGTACAAGGGATACTGTAAACGTGAAGAGAAACACCGGAATCTAAAACTGGTCTCTCAGGAAAGGTTCAAATCATAGAATTTATGAAGAGTCAGTCGTCTTCTACTTATGTCGGCATTGTGCCTTTTGTATTTAATTACGATGCAGTTTCTATGTTGTATCGTCAATAAGAAGGTCCAAGGGATACAGTAAACCTGAAGTGAAGCATCGGAATCTCAAAGTGGTCTCACAGGAAAGGTTCAAACTTAGAGAGTTAGAAGAGTCAGTCTTCTTGTACAGAAGTCAGCATTCTGCCATTTGTATTTAATTCCTATGCAATTTCTGTGTTTCACCGTCCATAAGAAGGTCCAAGGGATTCTGTAAACCGGAAGTGATTCATCGGAATCTACAATTCTTCTCACAGGAAAGGTTAAAAACGTACACAGTAAGAAGAGTCAGTGTTCTTGTACTTAAGTCGCCATTGTTCCTTTTGTATTTAATTCCGATGCAATTTCTGTGTTTCATCGTCAATAAGAAGGTCCAAGGGATACAGTAACCCTGAAAACAACATCGAAATCTAAAACTGATATAATAGGAATGATTCAAAACATAGACAGTAAGAAGAGTCGGTGTTCTTGTACGTAAGTCGGCATTGTGCCTTTAGTATTTAATTCCGATGGAATTTCTGTGTTTCGTCGTCAATAAGAAGGTCCAAGGGATACAATAAACCTGAAGTGAAGCATCGGAATCTAAAACTGGTCTCACAGGAATGGCTCAAAACATAGACAGTAAGAACAGTCAGTCATCTTGTACTTAAATCGGCATTGTGCCTTTTGTATTTAATTCCGATGCAATTTCCGTGTTTCATCGTCAATAAGACGGTCCAAGAGATACAGTAACCTTGAAATGAACATCGAAATCTAAAACTGGTGTCATAGGAAACATTCAAAACGTAGACAGTAAGAAGAGTCAGTATTCTTGTACTTAAGTGGGCATTGTGCCTTTCTATTTAATTCCGATGGAATTTCTGTGTTTCATCGTCAATAAGAATGTACAAGGGATACTGTAAACGTGAAGTGAAACACCGGAATCTAAAACTGGTCTCTCAGGAAAGGTTCAAATCATAGAATTTATGAAGAGTCAGTCGTCTTCTACTTATGTCGGCATTGTGCCTTTTGTATTTAATTACGATGCAGTTTCTATGTTTTATCGTCAATAAGAAGGTCCAAGGGATACAGTAAACCTGAAGTCAAGCATCGGAATCTCAAAGTGGTCTCACAGGAAAGGTTCAAACTTAGAGAGTTAGAAGAGTCAGTCTTCTTGTACAGAAGTCGGCATTCTGCCTTTTGTATTTAATTCCGATGCAATTTCTGTGTTTCATCGTCAATAAGAAGGTCCAAGGGATACAGTAAACCTGAAGTGAGGCATCGGAATTTAAAACTGGTCTTACAGGAAAGGTTCACAGCATAGACAGTAAGAAGAGTCCGTCTACTTGTACTCATGTGGGCATTGAGCCATTTGTATTTAATTCCGATGCGATTTCTGTGTTTCATCGTCAATAAGAAGGTCCAAGGGATACAGTAACCCTGAAAACAACATCGAAATCTAAAACTGATATAATAGGAATGATTCAAAACATAGACAGTAAGAAGAGTCGGTGTTCTTGTACGTAAGTCGGCATTGTGCCTTTAGTATTTAATTCCGATGGAATTTCTGTGTTTCATCGTCAATAAGAATGTACAAGGGATACTGTAAACGTGAAGTGAAACACCGGAATCTAAAACTGGTCTCTCAGGAAAGGTTCAAATCATAGAATTTATGAAGAGTCAGTCGTCTTCTACTTATGTCGGCATTGTGCCTTTTGTATTTAATTACGATGCAGTTTCTATGTTTTATCGTCAATAAGAAGGTCCAAGGGATACAGTAAACCTGAAGTCAAGCATCGGAATCTCAAAGTGGTCTCACAGGAAAGGTTCAAACTTAGAGAGTTAGAAGAGTCAGTCTTCTTGTACAGAAGTCGGCATTCTGCCTTTTGTATTTAATTCCGATGCAATTTCTGTGTTTCATCGTCAATAAGAAGGTCCAAGGGATACAGTAAACCTGAAGTGAGGCATCGGAATTTAAAACTGGTCTTACAGGAAAGGTTCACAGCATAGACAGTAAGAAGAGTCCGTCTACTTGTACTCATGTGGGCATTGAGCCATTTGTATTTAATTCCGATGCGATTTCTGTGTTTCATCGTCAATAAGAAGGTCCAAGGGATACAGTAAACCTGACGTGAAGCAGCGGAGTCTAAAACTGGTCTCAGAGGAAAGGTTCAAAGCACAAACAGTAAGAAGAGTCAGTCTTCTTGTACTTAAGTCGGCATTGTTCCTTTTGTATTTAATTCCGATGCAATTTCTGTGTTTCATCGTCAATAAGAAGGTCCAAGGTATACAGTAAACCTGAAGTGAAGCAGCGGAATCGATAACTGGTCTCACAGGAAAGGTTAATATCATAGACAGTAAGAAGAGTCAGTCTTTTTGTACTTAAGTCGGCATTGTGGCTTTTGTATTTAATTCTGATGCAATTTCTGTGTTTCATCGTCAATAGGAGGTCCAAGGGATAAAGTAAACCTGAATTCAACATCAAAATCTAAAACTGGTCTCACAGGAAAGGTTCAAAACATAGACAGGAAGAAGAGTCAGTCTGCTTGTACTTAAGTCTGCATTGTGCATTTTGCGTTTAATTCCGATGCAATTTCTGTGTTTCATTTTCAATAAGAAGGTGTAAGGGATACAGTAAACCAGAAGTGAAGCATCGGAAACTATAACTGGTCTCCTAGGAAAGGTCAAAACATAGACAGTAAGAGGAGTCAGTCTTCTTGTGCTTAAGTCGGCATTGTTCCTTTTGTATTAAATTCCGATGCTATTTCCGTGTTTCATCGTCAATAAGAAGGTCAAAAGGATAGAGTAAACCTGAAGTGAAGCATCGGAATCTAAAATTGGTCTCACAGGAAAGGTTCAAAACATAGACAGTAAGAAGAGTCAGTCATCTTGTACTTGAGTAAGCATTGTGCCTTTGAATTTAATTCCGATGCAATTTCTGTGTTTCATCGTCAATAAGAAGGTCCAAGAGATACAGTAATCCTGAAGTGAAGCATCGGAATCAAAAATTGGTCTCACAGGAAAGGTTCTAAACACAGACAGTAAGAAGAATCATTATTCTTGTTCCTAAGTCGGAATTGAGCCTTTTGTATTTAATCCCGATGCAATTTCTGTGTTTCATCGTCAATAAGAAGGTCAAAGGGATAGAGTAAAACTGAAGTGAGGCATCGGAATCTAAAACTGGTCTTACAGGATAGGTTCTAATAATAGACAGTAAGAAGAGTCAGTCTACTTGTACTTAAGTGGGCATTGTGCCTTTTGTATTTAATTCCGATGAAATTTCTGTGTTTCATCGTCAATAAGAAGGTCCAAGTGATAGAGTAAACATGAAGTGTAGCATCGGAATCAAAAAACTGGTCCCATAGGAAAGGTTAAACATAGACAGTAAGAAGAGTCAGTCTTCTTGTACTTTAGTCGGCATTGTGTCATTTGTATTTAATTCAGATGCAATTTCTGTGTTTCATCGTCAATAACAAGGTCCAAGGGATACTGTAAACTGGAGGTGAAGCATAGGAATCTATAACTGGTCTCACAGGAATGGTTAAAAACATTGACATAAGAAGAATCAGTCTTCTTGTCCTTAAGTCGGCTTTGTGCATTTTGTATTTAGTTCCGATGGAATTTCTGTGTTTCATCGTCAATAAGAAGGTCGACGGCGTGCAGTAAACCTGAAGTGAAGCATCGGAGTCTAAAACTGGTCTCACAGGAAAGGTTTAAGCCATAGAATGTAAGAAGAATCAGTCCTCTTGTACGTAAGTCAGCATTGTGCCCTTTGTATTTAATGTCGATGCAATTTCTGTGTTTCATCGTCAATAAGAAAGTCCAAGGGATACAGTAAACCTGAAATGAACACCGAAATCTAAAACTGGTCTCACAGGAAAGGTTCAAAACATAGACAGTAAGAAGAGTCAGTCTTCTTGTACTTAAGTCGGCATTGTGCCTTTTGTATTTAATTCTGATGCAATTTCTGTGTTTCATCGTCAATAAGGAGGTCCAAGGGGTACAGTAAACCTGAAGTGAAACTTCGGAATCTAAAACTGGTCTCACAGGAATGGCTCTAAACATAGACAGTAAGAAGAGTCAGTGTTCGTGTATTTCAGTCGGCATTGTGCCTTTTGTATTTAATTCCGATGGAATTTCTGTGTTTCATCGTCAATAAGAAGGTCCAAGGGATACAGTAAACCTGAAGTGAAGCATCGGAATTTAAAACTGGTCTTACAAAAAGGTTCAAAGCATAGACATTAAGAAGAGTCAGTCTTCTTGTACTTAAGTCTGCATTGTACCTTTTGTATTTAATTCCGATGCAATATCTGTTTTTCATCGTCAATAAGAAGGTCCAAGAGATACAGTAAACCTGAAGTGAAGCAATCGGAGTCTAAAACTGGTCTCACAGGAAAGGTTCTAAACACAGACACTAAGAAGAATCATTCTTCTTGTACATCAGTTGCCATTGCGCCTTTTATATTTAATCCCGATGCAATTTCTGTGTTTCATCGTCAATAAGAAGGTCCAAGGTATACAGTAAACCTGAAGCGAAGCAATCGGAGTCTAAAACTGGTCTCAGAGGAAAGGTTCAAAACATTGACAGTAAGAAGAGTCAGTCTTCTTGTACTTAAGTCGGCATTGTTCCTTTTGTATTTAATTCCGATGCAATTTCTGTGTTTCATCGTCAATAAGAAGGGCCGAGGGATACAGTAAACCCGAAGTGAAGCATCGGAATCTAAGACTGGTCTCAAAGGAAAGGTTAAAATCATAGACAGTAAGAAGAGTCAGTCTTCTTGTACTTAAGTCGGCATTGTGCCTTTTGTATTTAATTCCGATGCAATTTCTGTGTTTCATCGTCAATATGAAGGGCCAAGGGCTGCAGTAAACCTGAAGTGAAGCATCGGAATCTAAAACTGATCTCACAGGAAAGGTTCTAAACATAGACAGTAAGAAAAGTTATTCTTCTTGCACTTAAGTCGGCATTGTGCCTTTTGTATTTAATCCCGATGCAATTTCTGTGTTTCATCGTCAATAAGAAGGTCCAAGGGATGCAGTAAACCTGAAGTGAGTCACCGGAATCTAAAACTGGTCTTACAGGAAAGGTTCTAATCATAGACAGTAAGAAGAGTCAGTCTACTTGTACTTAAGTGGGCATTGTGCCTTTTGTATTTAATTACGATGCAATTTCTGTGATTCATCGTCAATAAGAAGGTCCATGGGATTCAGTAAACCTGATGTGAAGCATCGGAGGCTAAAACTGGTCTCAGAGGAAAGATTCAAATCATAGACTGTAAGAAGAGTCAATTTTCTTGTACTTAAGTCGGCTTTGTGCCTTTTGTATTTAGTTCCGATGGAATTTCTGTGTTTCATCGTCAATAAGAAGGTCGACGGCGTGCAGTAAACCTGAAGTGAAGCATCGGAGTCTAAAACTGGTCTCACAGGAAAGGTTTAAGCCATAGAATGTAAGAAGAATCAGTCCTCTTGTACGTAAGTCAGCATTGTGCCCTTTGTATTTAATGTCGATGCAATTTCTGTGTTTCATCGTCAATAAGAAAGTCCAAGGGATACAGTAAACCTGAAATGAACACCAAAATCTAAAACTGGGTCACAGGAAAGGTTCAAAACATAGACGGTAAGAAGAGTCAGTCTTCTTGTGCTTAAGTCGGCATTGTTCCATTTGAATTTAATTCCGATGCAATTTCTGTGTTTCGTCGTCAATAAGAAGGTCCAAGGTATACAGTAAACCTGAAGTGAAGCATTGGAATCTAAAACTGGTCTCACAGGAAAGGTTCAAGTCATAGAATGTAAGAAGAATCAGTCCTCTTGTACTTAAGTCAGCATTGTGCCCTTTGTATTTAATGCCGATGCAATTTCTGTGTTTCATCGTCAATAAGAAAGTCCAAGGGATACAGTAAACCTGAAATGAACACCGAAATCTAAAACTGGTCTCACAGGAAAGGTTCAAAACATAGACAGTAAGAAGAGTCAGTCTTCTTGTACTTAAGTCGGCATTGATCCTTTTTTATGTAATTCCGATGCAATTTCTGTGTTTCATCGTCAATAAGAAGGTCCAAGGTATACAGTAAACCTGAAGTGAAGCATCGGAATCTAAAACTGGTCTCACAGGAAAGGTTAAAATCATAGACAGTAAGAAGAGACTGTCTTCTTGTACTTAAGTCGGCATTGTGCCTTTTGTATTTAATTCTGATGCAATTTCTTTGTTTCATCGTCAATAAGGAGGTCCAAGGGATACAGTAAACCTGAAGTGAAACTTCGGAATCTAAAACTAGTCTCACAGGAATGGCTCAAATCATAGACAGTAAGAAGAGTCAGTGTTCGTGTACTTAAGTCGGCATTGTGCCTTTTGTATTTAATTCCGATGCAATTTCTGTGTTTCATCGTCAATAAGAAGGTCCAAGGGATACAGTAAACCTGAAGTGAGGCATCGGAATTTAAAACTGGTCTTACAGGAAAGGTTCAAAGCATAGACATTAAGAAGAGTCAGTCCACTTGTACTTAAGTGAACATTGAGCCTTTTGTATTTAATTCCGATGCTATTTCTGTGTTTCATCGTCAATAAGAAGGTCCAAGGGATACAGTAAACCTGAAGTGAAGCAGCGGAGTCTAAAACTGGTCTCAGAAGAAAGGTTCAAAGCATAGACAGTAAGAAGAGTCAGTCTTCTTGTACTTATGTCTGCATTGTTCCTTTTGTAATTAATTCCGATGCAATTTCTGTGTTTCATCGTCAATAAGAAGGTCCAAGGTATACAGTAAACCTGAAGTGAAGCATCGGAATCTAAAACTGGTCTCACAGGAAAGGTGAAAATCATAGACAGTAAGAAGAGTCTGTCTTCTTGTACTTAAGTCGGCATTGTGCCTTTTGTATTTCATTCTGAAGCAATTTCTGTGTTTCATCGTCAATAAGGAGGTCCAAGGGATACAGTAAACCTGAAGTGAAACTTCGGAATCTAAAACTGGTCTCACAGGAATGGCTCAAAGCATAGACAGTAAGAAGAGTCAGTGTTCGTGTACTTAAGTCGGCATTGTGCCTTTTGTAATTAATCCCGATGACATTTCTGTGTTTCTTCGCCATTAAGAAGGTCCAAGGGATAAAGTAAAGCTGAAATGAACATCAAAATCTAAAACTGGTCTCACAGGAAAGGTTCAAAACGTAGACAGTAAGAAGAGTCAGTCTCCTTGTACTTAAGTCAGCATTGTGCCTTTTGTATTTAATTCCGATGCAATTTCTGTGTTTCATCGTCAATAAGAAGGTCCAAGAGATACAGTGAACCTGAAGTGAAGCATCGGAATCAAAAACTGGTCTCACCGGAAAGGTTCTAAACACAGACACTAAGAAGAATCATTCTTCTTGTACTTAAGTTGGCATTGCGCCTTTTATATTTAATCCCGATGCAATATCTGTGTTTCATCGTCAATAAGAATGTCCAAGGGATACAGTAAAACTGATGTGAGGCATCGGAATCTAAAACTGGTCTTACAGGAAAGATTCTAATAATAGACAGTAAGAAGAGTCAGTTTACTTGTACTTAAGTGGGCATTGTGCCTTTTGTATTTAATTCCGATGCAATGTCTGTATTTCATTGTCAATAAGAAGTTCCAAGGTATACAGTAAACCGGAAGTGAAGCATCGCAATCTATAACTGGTCTCACAGGGTAGGGTCAAATCATCGACAGTAAGAGGAGTCAGTCCTCTTGTACTTACGTCAGCATTGTGCCTTTTGTATTTAATTCCGATGTAATTTTGTGTTTCATCGTCAATAAGAAAGTCCAAGGGATGCAGTAAACCTCAAATGAACACCAAAATCTAAAACTGGGTCACAGGAAAGGTGTCAAAACATAGACAGTAAGAAGAGTCAGTCTTCTTGTTCATAAGTCGGCATTGTGCCGTTTGTATTTAATTCCGATGCAATTTCTGTGAAGCATCGGAATCTAAAACTGGTCTCACAGGAAAGGTTCAATCATAGACAGTAAGAAGCGTCAGTCTCGTTGTACATAAGTCGGCATTGTGCCTTTTGTATATCATTCCGATGCAATTACTGTGTTTCCTCGTCAATAAGTACGTCGAAGGGATGCAGTAAACCTGAAGTGAAGCATCGGAATCTAAAACTGGTCTAACAGGAAAGGTTCAAAACATAGACAGTACGAAGAGTCAGTCTACTTGTTCTTAAGTCGGCGTTGTTCCTTTTGTATTTAATTCCGATGGAATTTCTGTGTTTCATCGTAAATAAGAAGGTCCAATGGATACAGTAAACCTGAAGTGGCGAATCGGAATTTAAAACTTGTCTCACAGGAAAGGTTCAAAACATAGACAGTAAGAAGAGTCAGTCTTCTTGTACTTAAGTTGGCTTTGTTCGTCTTGTATTTAATTCCGATGCAATTTCTGTGTTTCATCGTCAATGTGAAGATCCAAGGGATACAGTAAAGCTGAAGTGAAACATCGGAATCTGAAACTGGTCTCACAGGATAGGGTCAAATCATAGACAGTAAGAGGAGTCAGTCTTCTTGTGCCTAAGTCGGCGTTGTGCCGTTTGTATTTAATTCCGATGCTATTTCTGTGTTTCATCGTCAATAAGAAGGTCCAAGGGATACTGTAAACCGGAAGTGAAGCATCGGAATCTATAACTGGTCTCACAGGAAAGGTTCAAAGCATAGACCGTAAGAAGAGTTAGTCTTCTTGTACTTAAGTCGGCATTGTTACTTTTGTATATAATTCGGAAGCATTTTCTGTGTTTCATCGTCAGTAAGAAGGTCCAAGGGATACAGTCAACCTGACGTGAAGCATCGGAATCTAAAACTGGTCTCACATGGAAGGCTATAATCATAGTCAGTAAGAAGAGTCAGTCTTTTTGTGCTTAAGTAAGCATTGTGCCCTTTGTATATAATTCCGATGCCATTTCTGTGTTTAATCGTCAATATGAAAATCCAAGGGATACAGTAAAGCTGAAGTGAACCATAGGACTCTAAAACTGTTCTCACAGGAAAGGCTCAAATCGTTGAATGTAAGAAGAGTCAGTCTTCTTGTACTTATGTGGGTATTGTGCATTTTGTTTTTAATTCTGATGCAATTTCTGTATATCATCGTCAATATGAAGGTCCAAGGGATACAGTAAACCTGAAGTGAACCATAGGAATCTGAAACTGTTCTCACAGGAAAGGCTCAAATCGTAGACAGTAAGAGAAGTCAGTCTTATTGTACTTAAGTCAGCATTGTGCCTTTTGTATTTAATTCCGATACAATTTCTGTGTTTCATCGTCAATAAGACAGTCCTAGAGATACAGTAAATCTGAAATGAACACCGAAATCTAAAACTGGTCTCACAGGAAAGGTTCAAAACATAGAAAGTATGAAGAGTCAGTCTTCTTGTACTTACATCGGCATTGTTCCGTTTGTATTTAATTCCGATGCAATTTCTGTGTTTCATCGTCAATAAGAAGGTCCAAAGGATACTGTAAACCGTAAGTGAAGCATCGGAATCTAAAACTGGTCTCACAGGAATGGCTCAATACATAGACAGTAAGAAGAGTCAGTCTTCCTGTACTTAAGTCGGCTTTGTTCCTTTTGTATTTAATTCCGTTGCAATTTCTGTGTTTCATCGTCAATAAGAAGGTCCAAGGGATACAGTCAACCTGAAGTGAAACATCGGAATCTAAAACTGGTCTCACAGGAAAGGTTAAAATCATAGACTGTAAGAAGAGTCAGCCTTCTTGTACTTAAGGCGGTATTGTGCTTTTGTATTTAATTTTGATTCAATTTCTGTGTTTTATCGTCAATAACAAGGTCTAAGGGATACAGTTAACCTGAAGTGAAGCATCGGAATCTAAAACTGGTCTCACAGGAATGGCTCAAATCATAGACAGTAAGAAGAGTCAGTCCTCTTGTACTTATGTTAGCATTGTGCATTTTGTATTTAATTCCGATGCAATTTCTGTGTTTCATCGTCAATAAGAAGGTCCAAGGGATACAGTAAACCGGAAGTGAGGCATCGGAATCTATAACAGGTCTCACATGAATGGTTCAAAACACAGACAGTAAGAAGAGTCAGTCTTCTTGTACTTAAGTCGGCTTTGTTCCTTTTGTATTTAATTCCGATGCAATTTCTGTGTTTCATCGTCAATAAGACGGTCCAAGGGATACAGTAAACCAGAAGTGAAGCATCAGAATCTAAAACTGATCTCAAAGGATAGGGTCAAATCGTTGACAGTAAGAGAAGTCCGTCTTCTTGTACTTAAGTCAGCATTGTGCCTTTTGTTTTTAATTCCGATGCAATGTCTGTGTTTCATCGTCAATAAGAAGGTCCAAGGGATACAGTAACCTGGAAATGACCATCGAAATCTAAAACTGGTCTCGTAGGAAAGGTTCAAAACATTGACAGTAAGAAGAGTCATTCTTCTTGTACTTAAGTTGGCATTGTGCCGTTTGTATTTAATTCCGATGCTATTTCTGTGTTTCATCGTCAATAAGAAGGTCCAAGCGATAGTGTAAACCGGAAGTGAAGCATTGTAATCTATAAGTGGTCTCACAGGAAAGGTTCAAATCATAGAAAATAAGAAGAGTCAGTCTTCTTGTACTTAAGTCGGCATTGTTCCTTTTGTATTTAATTCCGATGCAATTTCTGTGTTTCATCGTCAATAAGAATGTCCAAGGGATGCAGTCAACCTGAAGTGAAGCATCGGAATCTAAAACTGCTCTCACAGGAAAGGTTCAAATCATAGACAGTAGGAAGAGTCAGTCTTCTTGTACTTAAGTCGGCATTGTGCTTTTGTATTTAATTCTGATGCAATTTCTGTGTTTTATCGTCAATAAGAAGGTCCAAGGGATACGGTAAACCTGAAGTAAAGCATCGGAATCTAAAACTGGTCTCACATTAATGGTTCAAAGCATAGACAGTAAGAAGAGTCTCACTTCTTGTACTTAAGTCGGCATTGTGCCTTTAGTATTTAGTTCTGATGCAATTTCTGTGTTTTATCGTCAATAAGATGGTCCAAGGGATACAGTAAACCTCAAGTGAAGCATCGGAATCTAAAACTGGTGTCACAGGAATGGCTCAAATCATAGACAGTATGAAGAGTCTCACTTCTTGTACTTATGTCGGCATTGTGCCTTTTGTATTTAATTCCGATGCAATTTCTGTGTTTCATAGTCAATAAGAAGGTCCAATGGATACTGTAAACTGGAAGTGAAGCATCGGAATCTATAACTGGTCTCACAGGAAAGGTTCAAAGCATAGACAGTATGAAGAGTCAGTCTTCTTGTACTTAAGTCGCCATTGTTCCTTTTGTATTTAATTCCGATGCAATTTCTGTGTTTCATCGTCAGTAAGAAAGTCGAAGGTATACAGTCAACATGAAGTGAAGCATCGGAATCTAAAACTGGTCTCACAGGAAAGGTTAAAATCATAGACAGTAAGAAGAGTCAGTCTTCTTGTACTTAAATCGGCATTGTGCCTTTTGTATTTCATTCCGACAATTTCTGTGTTTCCTAGTCAAGAAGAATGTCCAAGGGTTGCAGTAAACCTGAAGTGAAGCATTGGAATCTAAAACAGGTCTCACACGAAAGGTTCAAATCATGGAATGTAAGAAGAATCAGTCCTCATGTACTTAGGTCAGCATTGTGCCTTTTGTATTTAATCCTGACGCAATTTCTGAGTTTCCTCGTCAATAAGAAAGTCCAAGGGATGCATTAAACCTGAAGTGAAGTATCGGAATATAAAACTGGTCTCACAGGAAAGGTTCAAAACATAGACAGTACGAAGAGTCAGTCTTTTTCTTCTTAAGTCGGCATTGTTTCTTTTGCATTTAATTCCGCTGCAATTTCTGTGTTTCATCGTCAATGAGAAGGTCCAAGGGATACAGTAAACCTGAGGTGAGCATCGGAATCTAAAACTGGTCTCACAGGAAAGGTTCAAAACATAGACATAAGAAGAATCAGTCTTCCTGTACTTAAGCCGGCATTGTGCATTTTGTATTTAATTCCGATGCAATTTCTGTGTTTCGTCGTTAATAAGAAGGACCAAGGGATACTGTAAACCGGAAGTGAAACATCGGAATCTATAATTGGTCTCACAGGAATGGTTCAAAACATAGAGAGTAAGAAGAACCAGTCTTCTTGTACTTAAGTCGGCATTGTTCCTTTTGTATTTAATCCCGATGCAATTTCAGTGTTTCATCGTGAATAAGAAGGTCCAAGGTATACAGTCAACCTGAAGTGAAGCATCGGAATCTAAAACTGGTCTCACAGGAAAGATTAAAATCATAGACAGTAAGAAGAGTGAGTCTTCTAGTACTTAAGACGGCATTGTGCCTTTCGTATTTATATCTGATGCAATTCCTGTGTTTTATCGTCAATAAGAAGGTCCAAGGGATACAGTAAACCTGAAGTGAAGCATCGGAATCCAAAACTGGTCCCACAGGAATGGCTCAAAGCATAGACAGTAAGAAGTGTCAGTCTTCTTGTACTTAAGTCGGCATTGTGCCTTTTGTATTTATTTCCGTTGCAATTTCTGTGTTTCATCGTCAGTAAGAAGGCCCAAGGGATACAGTAACAATGAAATGAAAATCGAAAGCTAAAACTGGTCTCATAGGAAAGGTTCGAAACATAGACAGTAAGAAGAGTCAGTCTTCTTGTACTTAGGTCAGCACTATGCCTTTTGTATTTAATTCCGATGCAATTTCTGTGTTTCGTCTTCAATAAGAAGGTCAGAGAGATACAGTAAATCTGAAGTGAAGCATCGGAACCTAAAACTGGTCTCACAGGAAAGGTTCAAAACATAGAAAATAAGACGAATCAGTCTTCTTGTACCTAAGTCGGCATTGTTCCTTTTGTATTTAATTCTGATTCAATTTCTGTGTTTCATCGTCAATAAGAATGTCCAAGGGATACAGTCAACCTGAAGTGAAGCATCGGAATCTTAAACTGCTCTCACAGGAAAGGTTAAAATCATAGACAGTAAGAAGAGTCTCTCTTCTTGTACTTAAGTTGGCGTTGTGCCTTTTGTATTTAATCCTGATGCAATTTCTGTGTTTTGTCTTCAATAAGAAGGTCCAAGGGATACAGTCAACCTGAAGTGGAGCATCGGAATCTAAAACTGGTCACACAGGAAAGGTTGAAACCATACACAGTAAGAAGAGTCAGTCTTCTTGTACTTAAGTCGGCATTGTGCGTTTTCTATTTCATTCCGATGCAATATCTGTGTTTCATCGTCAATAAGAATGTACAAGGGATACAGTAAACCTGAAGTGAAGCATAGGAGTCTAAAACTGGTCTCACAGGAAAGGATCAATCACAGACAGTAAGAAGAGTCAGTCTACATGTACTTAAGTCGGCATTGTTCCTTTTGTATTTAATTCCGATGCAATATCTGTGTTTCCTCGTCAATAAGAAGGTCCAAGGAATACAGTCAACCTGAAGTGGAGCATCGGAATCTAAAACTGGTAACACAGGAAAGGTTGAAACCATACACAGTAAGAAGAGTCAGTCGTCTTGTACTTAAGTCGGCATTGTGCCTTTTGTATTTAATTCCGATGCAATTTCTGTGTTTCATCGTCAATAAGAAGGTCCAAGGGGTACAGTAAACCTGAAGTGAAGCATCGGAATATAAAACCGGTCTTACAGACAAGGTTCAAATCATAGACAGTACGAACAGTCAATCTTCTGGTACTTAAGTCGGCATTGTGCCTTTTGTATTTATTTCCGATGCAATTTCTGTGTTTCGTCGACAATAAGAAGGTCCAAGGTATACTGTAAACTGGAAGTGAAACATCGGAATCTATAACTGGTCTCACAGGAAAGGTTCAAAACATAGACAGTAAGAAGAACCAGTCTTCTTGTGCTTAGGTCGGCATTGTTCCTTTTGTATTTAATTCCGATGCAATTTCTGTGTTTCATCGTAAATTAGAGGGTCCAAGGGATACAGTAAACCTGAAGTGAAATATCGGAATCTAAAACTGGTCTCACAGGAAAGGTTCAAATTGTAGAATATAAGAAGAGTCAGTCCTCTTCTACTTATGTCGGCATTGTGCCTTTTGTGTTTAATTCCGATGCAATTTCTGTGTTTCATCATCAATAAGAAGGTTCAAGGGATACAGTAAATCTGAGGTGAAGCATCTGAATCTAAAACTGGTCTCACAGGAAAGGTTCAAAACATAGACATAAGAAGAAACAGTGTTCTTGTACTTAAGTCGGCATTGTGCATTTTGTATTTAATTCAGATGCAATTTCTGTGTTTCGTAGTCAATAAGAAGGTCCAGGGGATACTGTAAACCGGAAGTGAAACATCGGAATCTATAACTGGTCTCACAGGAAAGGTTGAAAACATAGAGAGTAAGAAGAACCAGTATTCTTGTACTTAAGTCGGCATTGTGCCTTTTGTATTTAATTCTGATGCAATTTCTGTGTTTCATCGTCAATAAGAAGGTCCAAGTGAAACAGTAAACCTGAGGTGCAGCATCGGAATCTAAAACTGGTCTCACAGAAAAGATTCAAATCATAGAGAGTAAGGAGAGTCAGTCTTCTTGTACTTAAGTCGGCATTGTGCCTTTTGTATTTAATTCCGATGCAATTTCTGTGTTTCATCGTCAATAAGAAGGTCCAAGGTATACAATAAATCTGAAGTGAAGCACCGGAATCTAAAACTTATCTCACACGAAAGGTTCAATCATAGAATGTAAGAAGACTCAGTCCTCTTGTACTTAAGTCTGCATTGTGCCTTTTGTATGTAATTCCGATGCAATTTCTGTGTTTCATCGTCAATATGAAGATCCAAAGGATACAGTAAACCTGAAGTGAAGCATACGAATCTAAAACTGGTCTCACAGGAAAGGGCCAAATCGGTGAATAAAAGAAGAGACTGTCTTCTTGTATTTATGTTGGCATTGTTCCTTTTGTATTTAATTCCGATGCAATTTCTGTGTTTCATCGTAAATTAGAGGGTCCAAGGGATACAGTAATCCTGAAGTGAAATATCGGAATCTAAAACTGGTCTCACAGGAAAGGTTCAAATTATAGAATATAAGAAGAGTCAGTCCTCTTCTACTTATGTCGGCATTGTGCCTTTTGTATTTAATTCCGATTAAATGTCTGTGTTTCATCGTCAATAAGAAGGTCCAAGGGATACAGTAAACCTCAAGTGAAATTTTGGAATCTATAACTGGACTCACAGGAGAGGTTCAAACATAGACTGTAAGAAGAGTCAATCTTCTGGTACTTAAGTCGGCATTGTGCCTTTTGTATTTATTTCCGATGCTATTTCTGTGTTTCCTCGTCAATAAGAAGGTCCAAGAGATACAGGAAACCTGAAGTGAAGCATCGGAATGCAAAACTGGTCTCACTGGACAGATTCAAAACATAGATAATAAGAAGAGTCAGTATTCTTGTACTTAAGTCATTACTGTGCCTTTTGTGTTTAATTCCGATGCAATTTCTGTGTTTCATCATCAATAACAAGGTCCAAGGGATACAGTAAACCTGAGGTGAAGCATCGGAATCTAAAACTGGTCTCACAGGAAAGGTTCAAAACATAGACATAAGAAGAATAAGTCTTCCTGTACTTAAGTCGGCATTGTGCATTTTGTATTTAATTCAGATGCAATTTCTGTGTTTCGTAGTCAATAAGAAGGTCCAAGGGATACTGTAAACCGGAAGTGAAACATCGGAATCTATAACTGGTCTCACAGGAAAGGTTCAAAACATAGAGAGTAAGAAGAACCAGTCTTCTTGTACTTAAGTCGGCATTGTGCCTTTTGTATGTAATTCTGATGCAATTTCTGTGTTTTATCGTCAATAGGAAGGTCCAAGGGATACGGTAAACCTGAAGTGAAGCATCGGAATCTAAAACTGGTCTCACAGGAATGGCTCAAAACATAGACAGTAAGAAGAGTCAGTCTTCTGTCACTTAAATCGGCATTGTGCCTCTTGTATTTAATTCCGATGCAATTTCTGTGTTTCATCGTCAATGAGAAGGTCTAAGAGATACAGTAGACTTGAAATGAACATCTAAATCTAAAATTGGTCTCATAGGAAAGATTCCAAACATAGACAGTAAGAAGAGTCAGTATTCTTGTACTTAAGTGGGCATTGTGCCTTTTGTATTTAATTCCGGTGGAATTTCTGTGTTTCATCGTCAATAAGAATGTACATGGGATACAGTAAACCTGAAGTGAAGCATCGGAGTCTAAAACTGGTCTCACAGGAAAGGTTCAATCATAGAAAGTAAGATGAGTCAGTCTCCTTGTAATTAAGACGGCATTGTGCCTCTTGTATTTCATTCCGTTGCAATTTCTGTGTTTCCTAGTCAATAAGAAGGTCCAAGGAATGCAGTAAACCTGAAGAGAAGCATCGGAATCTAAACCTGGTTTCACAGGAAAGGACAAAACATAGACAGTACGAAGAGTCTGTGTTCTTCTTCTTAAGTCGGCATTGTTCCTTTTGCATTTAATTCCGATGCAATTTCTGTGTTTCATCGACAATAACAAGGTCCAAGGGATACAGTAAACCTGAGGTGAAGCATCGGAATCTAAAACTGGTCTCACAGGAGAGGTTCAAAACATAGACATAAGAAGAATAAGTCTTCCTGTACATAAGTCGGCATTGTGCATTTTGTATTTAATTCAGATGCAATTTCTGTGTTTCGTAGTCAATAAGAAGGTCCAAGGGATACTGTAAACCGGAAGTGAAACATCGGAATCTATAACTGGTCTCACAGGAAAGGTTCAAAACATAGAGAGTAAGAAGAACCAGTCTTCTTGTACTTAAGTCGGCATTGTGCCTTTTGTATGTAATTCTGATGCAATTTCTGTGTTTTATCGTCAATAGGAAGGTCCAAGGGATACGGTAAACCTGAAGTGAAGCATCGGAATCTAAAACTGGTCTCACAGGAATGGCTCAAAACATAGACAGTAAGAAGAGTCAGTCTTCTGTCACTTAAATCGGCATTGTGCCTCTTGTATTTAATTCCGATGCAATTTCTGTGTTTCATCGCCAATGAGAAGGTCTAAGAGATACAGTAGCCTTGAAATGAACATCTAAATCTAAAATTGGTCTCATAGGAAAGATTCCAAACATAGACAGTAAGAAGAGTCAGTATTCTTGTACTTAAGTGGGCATTGTGCCTTTTGTATTTAATTCCGGTGGAATCTCTGTGTTTCATCGTCAATAAGAATGTACATGGGATACAGTAAACCTGAAGTGAAGCATCGGAGTCTAAAACTGGTCTCACAGGAAAGGTTCAATCATAGAAAGTAAGATGAGTCAGTCTCCTTGTAATTAAGACGGCATTGTGCCTTTTGTACTTCATTCCGATGCAATTTCTGTGTTTCCTAGTCAATAAGAAGGTCCAAGGAATGCAGTAAACCTGAAGTGAAGCAGCGGAATCTAAACCTGGTTTCACAGGAAAGGACAAAACATAGACAGTACGAAGAGTCAGTCTTCTCGTTCTTAAGTCGGCATTGTTCCTTTTGTATTTAATTCCAATGCAATTTCTGTGTTTCATCGTCAATAAGAAGGTCCAAGGGAAACAGTAAACCTGAAGTGCAGCATCGGAATCTAAAACTGGTCTCACAGAAAAGATTCAAATCATAGAGAGTAAGGAGAGTCAGTCTTCTTGTACTTAAGTCGGCATTGTGCCTTTTGTATTTAATTACGATGCAATTTCTGTGTTTCATCGTCAATAAGAAGGTCCAAGGTATAAAATAAATCTGAAGTGAAGCATCGGAATCTAAAACTTATCTCACACG
The DNA here is from genome assembly GCF_021461395.2 of Schistocerca americana. Lineage (NCBI taxonomy): Eukaryota > Metazoa > Arthropoda > Insecta > Orthoptera > Acrididae > Schistocerca > Schistocerca americana. Next base: position 129,877 of record NW_025726401.1, read on the forward strand.
AAAGGTTCAATCATAGAATGTAAGAAGAATCAGTCCTCTTGTACTTAAGTCTGCATTCTGCCTTTTGTATGTAATTCCGATGCAATTTCTGTGTTTCATCGTCAATATGAAGATCCAAAGGATACAGTAAACCTGAAGTGAAGCATACGAATCTAAATCTGGTCTCACAGGAAAGGCTCAAATCGGAGAATGTAAGAAGAGGCTGTCTTCTTGTACTTATGTCGGCATTGTGCCTTTTGTATTCAATTCCGATGCAATTTCTGAGTTACATCGTCAATATGAAGGTCCAAGGGATTCAGTAAACCGGAAGTGAAATATGGAATCTAAAACTGGTCTCACAGGAAAGGTTCAATTCATAGAATTTAAGAATAGTCAGTCCTCTTCTACTTATGTCGGCATTGTGACTTTTGTATTTAATTCCGATGCAATTTCTGTTTTCATCGTCAATAAGAAGGTCCAAGGGATACAGTAAACATGAAGTGAAACATTGGGTTCAATAACTGGACTCACAGGAAAGGTTTAAATCATAGACAGTAAGAAGAGTCAGTCCTTTTGTACTTAAATCGGCATTGTGCCTTTTGTATTTAATTCCGATGCAATTTCTGTGTTTCGTCGCAATAAGAAGGTCCAAGAGATACAGTAAACCTGAAGTGAAGCATCGCAATCTAAAGCTGGTGTCACTGGAAAGGTTTAAAGCATAGAAAATAAGAAGAGTCAGTCTTCTTGTACGTAAGTCGGCATTGTGCGTTTTGTATTTAATTCCGATGCAATTTCTGTGTTTAATCGTCAATAAGAAGGTCCAAGGAATGCTGTAAACCGGAAGTGAAGGATCGGAATCTATAACTGGTCTCACAGGAAAGGTTCTAAACATAGACAGTAAGAAGAGTCAGTCTTCTTGTACTTAAGTCTGCATTGTTCCTTTTGTATTTATTTCCCATGCAATATCTGTGTTTCATCGACAATAAGAAGGTCCAAGGAATACAGTCAACCTGAAGTGGAGCATCGGAATCTAAAACTGGTCACCCAGGAAAGGTAAAAATCATAGACGGTAAGAAGAGTCAGTCTTCTTGTACCTAAGTCGGCATTGTGCCTTTTGTATTTAATTCCGATGCAATTTTTGTGTTTCATCGTGAATAAGAAGGTCCAAGGGATACAGTCAACCTGAAGTGAAGCATCGGGATCTAAAACTGGTGTCACATGAAAGGTTAAAATCATAGACAGTAAGAAGACTGAGTCTTCTTGTACTTAAGTCGGCATTGTGCCTTTCGTATTTAATTCTGATGCAATGCCTGTGTTTCATCGTCAATAAGAAGGTCCAAGGGATACAGTAAACCTGAAGTGAAGTATCGGAATCCAAAGCTGTTCTCATAGGAATAGCTCAAAACATAGACAGTAAGAAGTGTCAGTCTTCTTGTACTTCAGTCGGCATTGTGAGTTTTGTATTTAATTCCGATGCAATTTCTGTGTTTCGTCGTCAATAAGAAGGTCCAAGAGATACAGTTAATCTGAAGTAAAGCATCGGAATCTAAAACTGGTCTCACAGGGATGGCTCAAAACATAGACAGTAAGAAGAGTCAGTATTCTTGTACTTAATTCGGCATTGTGCCTTTTGTATTTAATTCCGGTCCAATTTCTGTGTTTCATTGTCAATTAGAAGGTCCAAGAGATACAGTAACCTTGAAATGAACATCAAAATCTAAAACTGGTCTCATAGGAAAGATTCAAAACATAGACAGTGAGAAGAGTCAGTACTCTTGTACTTAAGTGGGCATTGTGCCTTTTGTATTTAATTCCGATGGAATTTCTGTGTTTCATCGTCAATAAGAATGTACAAGGGATACAGTAACCCTGAAGTGAAGCATCGGAGTCTAAAACTGGTCTCACAGGAAAGGTTCAATCATAGAAAGTAAGATGAGTCAGTCTCCTTGTCCTTAAGTTGGCATTGTGTCTTTTGTATTTCATTCCGATGCAATTTCAGTGTTTCCTCGTCAATAAGAAGGTCCAAGGGATGTAGTAAACCTAAAGTGAAGTATCGGAATATAAAACTGGTCTCACAGGAAAGGTTCAAAACGTAGACAGTACGAAGAGTCAGTCTTCTTCTTTTTAAGTGGGCATTGTTCGTTTTGTATTTAATTCCGATGCAATATCTGTGTTTCGTCGTCAATAAGAAGGTCCAAGGGATACTGTAAACCGGAAGTGAAACATCGGAATCTATAAGTGGTCTCACAGGAAAGGTTCAAAACATATACAGTAAGAAGATTTAGTCTTCTTGTACTTAAGTCGACATTGTTCCTTTTGTATTTAATTCCGATGCAATTTCTGTGTTTCATCGTCAATAAGAAGGTCCACTGGATACAGTAAAACTGAAGTGAAACATCGGAATCTAAAACTGGTCTCACGGGAAAGGTTCAAATCATAGAACTTAAGAAGAGTCAGTCCTCTTCTGCTTTTGTCGGCATTGTGCCTTTTGTATTTAATACCGATGCAATTTCTGTGTTTCGTCGTCAATAAGAAGGTCCAAGAGATACAGTTAATCTGAAGTGAAGCATCGGAATCTAGAACTGGTCTCACAGGAAAGATTCAAAACATAGGAAATAAGAAGAGTCAGTCTTCTTGTACTTAATTCGGCATTGTTCCTTTTGTATTTAATTCCGATGCAATTTCTCTGTTTCATCGTCAATAAGAAGGTCCAAGGGATACTGTAAACCGGAAGTGAAACATCGGAATCTATAACTAATCTCACAGGAAAGGTTCAAAACATAGACAGTAAGAGGAACCAGTTTTCTTTTACTTAAGTCGGCATTGATCCTTTTGTATTTAATTCCGATGCAATTTCTGTGTTTCATCGTCAATAACAATGTCCAAGGAATACAGTAAACCTAAAGTGAAACATCGGAATGTGTAACTGGTCTCACAGGAAAGGTTCAAATCATAGAATTTAAGAAGAGTCAGTCCTCTTCTACTTTTGTTGGCATTGTGCTTTTTGTATTTAATTCCGATGCAATTTCTGTGTTTCATCGTCAATAAGAAGGTATAAGGGATACAGTAAACCTGAAGTGAAACATTGGAATCTATAACTGGACTCACAGGAAAGGTTCAAAACATAGACTGTAAGAAGAGTCAATCTTCTGGTACTTAAGTCGGCATTGTGCCTTTTGTATTTAATTCCGATGCAATTTCTGTGTTTCATCGTGAATAAGAAGGCCCAAAGGGATACAGTCAACCTGAAGTGAAGCATCGGAATCTAAAACTGGTCTCACAGGAAAGGGTAAAATCATATACAGTAAGTAGACTGAGTCATCTTGTACTTAAGTCGGCATTGTGCCTTTCGTATTTAATTCTGACGCAATTCCTGTATTTTATCGTCAATAAGAAGGTCCAAGGGATACAGTAAACCTGAAGTGAAGCATCGGAATCCAAAACTGTTCTCACAGGAATGGCTCAAACCATAGACAGTAAGAAGTGTCAGTCTTCTAGTACTTAAGTCAGCATTGCGCCTTTTGTATTTATTTCCGATGCAATTTCTGTGTTTCGTCGTCAATAAGAAGGTTCAAGAGATACAGTTAATCTGAAGTGAAGCATCGGAATCTAAAACTGGTCTCACAGAAAGGGTTCAAAACATAGAAAATAAGAAGAGTCAGTCTTCTAGTACTTAAATCGGCATTGTTCCTTTTGTATTTAATTCCGATGCAATTTCTGTGTTTCATCGTCAATAAGAAAGTCCAAGGGATAGAGTGAACCTGAAGTGAAGCATCGGAATCTAAAACTGGTCTCACAGGAAAGGACAAAACATAGACAGTACGAAGAGTCAGTCTTCGTGTACTTATATCGGCATTGTGCCTTTTTTATTTAATTCCGATGCAATTTCTGTGTTTCATCGTCAATCTGAAGGTCCAAGGGATACAGTAAACCGGAAGTGAAACATGCAATCTAAAACTGGTCCCACAGGAAAGGTTCAAATCATAGAATTTAAGAATAGTCAGTCCTCTTCTACTTATGGCGGCATTGTGCCTTTTGTATTTAAGTCCGATGCAATTTCTGTGTTTCGGCCTAATAAGAACGTCCAAGAGATACAGCAAACCTGAAGTGAAGCACCGGAATCTAAAACTGGTCTCACTGGAAGGGTTTAAAGCATAGAAAATAAGAAGAGTCAGTCTTGTTGTACTTTAGTCGCCCTTGTTCGTTTTGTATTTAATTCCGAAGCAATTTCTGTGTTTAATCGTCAATAAGAAGGTCCAACGGATACTGTAAACCGGAAGTGAAGCATCGGAATCTATAATTGGTCTCAGAGGGAAGGTTCAAAGCATAGAGAGTAAGAAGAGTCAGTCTTCTTGTACATAAGTCGGCATTGTTCCTTTTGTATTTAATTCCGATGCAATTTCTGTGTTTCATCGTCAATATGAAGGTCCAAGGGGTACAGTCAACCTAAAGTGAATCATCGGAATCTAAAACTGGTCTCACAGGATAGGTTGACTCTTCTTACTGTCTATGATTTTAGTCTTCTTGTACTTAAGTCGGCATTGTGCCTTTTGTATTTAATTCCGATGCAATTTATGTGTTTCATCGTCAATAAGAAGGTCCCAGCGATGCAGTAAACCTGAAGTGAAGCATCGGAATCTAAAACCGTTCTCACAGGGATGGCTCAAAACATAGACAGTACGAAGAGTAAGTCTTCTTCTTCTTAAGTCGGCATTGTTCCATTTATATTTAATTCCGATGCAATTTCTGTGTGTCATCGTGAATAAGAAGGTCCAAGGGATACAGTTAACCTTAAGTGAAGCATCGGAATCTAAAACTGGTCTCACAGGAAAGGTTGAAATCATAGTCAGTAAGAAGAGTGAGTCATCTTGTACTTAAGTCGGCATTGTGTCTTTTGTATTTAATTCTGATGCAATTCCTGTGTTTTATCGTCAATAAGAAGGTCCAAGGGATACAGTAAACCTGAAGTGGAGCATCGGAATCCAAAACTGGTCTCACAGGAATGGCTCAAATCATAGATAGTAACAAGTGTCAGTCTTCTTGTGCTTAAGTCGGCATTGTTCCTTTTGTATTTAATTCCGATGCAATTTCTGTGTTTTATCGTCAATAAGAAGGTCCAAGGGATACAGTAAACCTGAAGTGGAGCATCGGAATCCAAAACTGGTCTCACAGGAATGCCTCAAATCATAGATAGTAAGAAGTGTCAGTCTTCTTGTGCTTAAGTCGGCATTGTGCCTTTTGTATTTAATTTCGATGCAATTTCTGTGTTTCGTCGTCAATAAGAAGGTCCAAGTGATACAGTAAACCTGAAGTGAAGCATCGGAATCCAAAACTGGTCCCACTGGAAAGGTTCTAAACATAGAAAATAAGGTGAGTCAGTCTTCTTGTACTTAAGTCGGCATTGTGCATTTTGTATTTGATTCCGATGCAATTTCTGAGTGTCATCGTCAATAAGGGGTCCAAGGGATACAGTGAACCTGAAGTGAAGCATCGGAATCTAAAACTGGACTCACAGGAAAGGTTCAAAACATAGACATTACGAAGAGTCAGTCTTCTTGTTCTTAAGTCGGCATTGTTCCTTTTGTATTTCATTCCGATGCAATTTCTGTGTTTCATCGTCAATATGAAGTTCCAAGGGATACAGTAAACCTGAAGAGAAACATAGGAATCTAAAACCGGTCTCACAGGAAAGGCTCAAATCGTAGAATATAAGAAGAGTTAGTCTTCTTGTACTTATATCGGCATTGTGCCTTTTGTATTTAATTCCGATGCAATTTCTGTGTTTCGTCGCAATAAGAAGGTCCAAGAGGTACAGTAAACCTGAAGCGAAGCATCGGAATCTAAAACTGGTCTCAATGGAAAGGTTTAAAGCATAGAAAATAAGAAGAGTCAGTCTTCTTGTACTTAAGTCGGCATTGTGCGTTATGTATTTAATTCCGAACAATTACTGTGTTGAATCGTCAATAAGAAGGTCCAAGGTATACTGTAAACCGGAAGTGAAGCATCAGAATCTATAACTGGTCTCACAGGAAAGGTTCAAAACATAGACCGTAAGAAGAGTTAGTCTTCTTGTACTTAAGTCGGCATTGTTCCTTTTGCATTTAAATCCGGTGCAATTACTAGGTTCCATCGTCAATAAGAAGGTCCGAGGGGTACAGTCTACCTGACGTGAAGCATTGGAATCTAAAACTGGTCTCACAATAAAGGTTAAAAACATAGACAGTAAGAAGCGTCTCTCTTCTTGTACTTAAGTCGGCATTGTGCCTTTTGTATTTAATTCCGATGCAATTTTTGTGCTTCATCGTCAATAAGAATGTACAAGGGATACAGTAAACCAGAAGTGCAGCATCGGATTCTGAAACTGGTCTCACAGGAAAGTTTCAATCATAGACAGAAGGAAGAGTCAGTCTACTTGTACTTAAGTCGGCATTTGGCCTTTTGTATATCATTCCGATGCAATTTCTGTGTTTCCTCGTCAATAAGAAGGCCCATGCGATGCAGTAAACCTGAAGTGAAGTTTCGTAATATAAAACTGGTCTCACAGGAGAGGTTCAAAACATAGACTGTAAAAAGAGTCAGTCTTCTGGTACTTAAGTCGGTATTGTGCCTTTTGTGTTTAATTCCGATGCAATTTCTGTGTTTCGTCGTCAATAAGAAGTTCCAAGAGCTACAGTAAACCTGAGTGAAGCATCGGAATGCAAAAATGGTCTCACTGGACAGGTTCAAAACATAGAAAATAAAAAGAGTCAGTCTTCTTGTACATAAGTCGGCATTATGCCTTTTGTGTTTAATTCCGATGCTATTTCTGTGTTTCATCGTCAATAAGAAGGTCCAAGGGATACAGTAAACCTGAGGTTAAGCATCGAAATCTATAACTGGACACACAGGAAAGGTTCAAAGCATAGACAGTAAGAAGAGTCTCTCTTCTTGTACTTAAGTCGTATTGTGCCTTTTGTATTTAATTGTGATGCAATTTCTGTGTTTTATCGTCAATAAGAAGGTCCAAGGGATACAGTAAACCTCAAGTGAAGCATCGGAATCTAAAACTGGTCTCATAGGAAGGATTCAAAACATAGACAGTAATAAGGGTCAGTATTCTTGGACTTAAGTGGGCATTGTGCCTTTTGTATTTAATTCCGATGGAATTTCTGTGTTTCATCGTCTGTAAGAATATACAAGAGATACAGTAAACCTGAAGTGAAGCCACGGAGTCTAAAACTGGTCTCACAATAAAGGTTCAATCATAGACAGTAAGATGAGTCAGTCTCCCTGTACTTACGTCGGCATTGTTCCTTTTGTATTTAATTCCGATGCAATTTCTCTGCTTCGTCGTCAATAAGAAGGTCCAAGTGATACAGTAAACCTGAAGTGAAGCATCGGAATCCAAAACTGGTCCCACTGGAAAAGGTTCTAAACATAGAAAAAAAGATGAGTCAGTCTTCTTGTACTTAAGTTGGCATTGTGCCTTTTGTATTTAATTCCGATGCAATATCTGTGTTTCATCGTCAATAAGGAGGTCGATGGGATATAGTAAACCTGAAGTGAAGCATCGTAATCTGTAACTGGTCTCACAGGAAAGGTTCAAAACATAGACATAAGAAGAATCAGTCTTCTTGTACTTAAATCGGCATTGTGCGTTTTGTATCTAATTCCGATGCAATTTCTGTGTTTTATCGTCAATAAGAAGGTCCAAGGGATACAGTAACCCTGAAATGAACATCGAAATCTAAAACTGGTCTCACTGGAAAGGTTCTAAACATAGAAAATAAGGTGGGTCAGTCTTCTTGTACTTAAGTCGGCATTGTGCCTTTTGTATTTAATTCCGCTGCAAATTCTGTGTCTCTTCGTCAATAAGGAGGTCCAAGGAATACAGTAAACCTGATGTGAAGCATCGGAATCTATAACTAGACTCACAGGAAAGGTTCAAAACATAGACATAAGAAGAATTAGTCTTCTTGTACTTAAGTCGGCATTGTGCATTTTGTATTTAATTCCGATGCAATTTCTGTGTTTCGTCGTCACTAAGAAGGTCCAAGGAATATAGTCAATCTGAAGTGAAGCATCGGAATCTAAAACTGGTCTCACAGGAAAGGTTAAAATTATAGACCGTAAGAAGAGTGAGTCTTCTTGTACTTAAGTCGGCATTATGCCTTTTGTATTTAATTCTGATGCAATTTCTGTGTTTTATCATGAATAAGAAGGTCCAAGGGATACAGTAAACCTGAAGTGAAGCATCGGAATCAAAAACTGGTCTCACAGGAATGGCTCAAAACATATACATTAAGAAGAGTCAGTCTTCTTTTACTTAAATCGGCATTGTGTCTTTTTTATTTAATTCCGATGCAATTTCTGTGTTTGATCGTCAATAGCTAGGTCCAAGGGATACAGAAAACCTGAAGTGAAACATTGGAATTTATAACTGGACTCACAGGAAAGGTTCAAAACATAGATAGCAAGATGAGTCAGTCTTCTTCCACTTAAGTCAGCATTGTGCCTTATGTATTTAATTCCAACGCAATTTCTGTGTTTCGTCGTCAATAAGAAGGTCAAAGAGATGCATTAAATCTGAAGTGAAGCATCGGAATCTGAAACTGGTCTCACAGGAATGGTTCAGAACATAGAAAATAAGAAGAGTCAGTCTTCTTGTACTTAAGTCGGCATTGTTCCTTTTGTATTTAATTCCGATGCAATTTCTGTGTTTTATCGTCAATAAGAAGGTCCAAGGGATACAGTAAACCTGAAGTGGAGCATCGGAATCCAAAACTGGTCTCACAGGAATGGCTCAAATCATAGATAGTAAGAAGTGTCAGTCTTCTTGTGCTTAAGTCGGCATTGTGCCTTTTGTATCTAATTCCGATGCAATTTCTGTGCTTGATCGTCAATAAGAAGATCCAAGGGATACAGTAACCCTGAAATGAACATCGAAATCTAAAACTGGTCTCACTGGAAAGGTTCTAAACATAGAAAATAAGGTGAGTCAGTCTTCTTGTACTTAAGTCGGCACTGTGCATTTTGTATTTGATTCCGATGCAATTTCTGAGTGTCATCGTCAATAAGGGGTCCAAGGGATACAGTGAACCTGAAGTGAAGCATCGGAATCTAAAACTGGACTCACAGGAAAGGTTCAAAACATAGACAGTACGAAGAGTCAGTCTTCTTGTTCTTAAGTCGGCATTGTTCCTTTTGTATTTCATTCCGATGCAATTTCTGTGTTTCATCGTCAATATGAAGTTCCAAGGGATACAGTAAACCTGAAGAGAAGCATAGGAATCTAAAACCGGTCTCACAGGAAAGGCTCAAATCGTAGAATATAAGAAGAGTTAGTCTTCTTGTACTTATATCGGCATTGTGCCTTTTGTATTTAATTCCGATGCAATTTCTGTGTTTCATCGTCAATATGAAGTTCCAAGGGATACAGTAAACCGGAAGTGAAACATGGAATCAAAAATGGTCTCACTGGTAAGGTGCAAATCATAGAATTTAAGAATAGTCAGTCATCTTCTACTTATGTCGGCATTGTGCCTTTTGTATTTAATTCCGATGCAATTTCTGTGTTTCGTCGCAATAAGAAGGTCCAAGAGGTACAGTAAACCTGAAGCGAAGCATCGGAATCTAAAACTGGTCTCAATGGAAAGGTTTAAAGCATAGAAAATAAGAAGAGTCAGTCTTCTTGTACTTAAGTCGGCATTGTGCGTTTTGTATTTAATTCCGAACAATTACTGTGTTGAATCGTCAATAAGAAGGTCCAAGGTATACTGTAAACCGGAAGTGAAGCATCAGAATCTATAACTGGTCTCACAGGAAAGGTTCAAAACATAGACCGTAAGAAGAGTTAGTCTTCTTGTACTTAAGTCGGCATTGTTCCTTTTGCATTTAATTCCGGTGCAATTACTAGGTTCCATCGTCAATAAGAAGGTCCGAGGGGTACAGTCTACCTGACGTGAAGCATTGGAATCTAAAACTGGTCTCACAATAAAGGTTAAAAGCGTAGACAGTAAGAAGCGTCTCTCTTCTTGTACTTAAGTCGGCATTGTGCCTTTTGTATTTAATCCTGATGCAATTTCTGTGTTTTATCTTCAATAAGAACGTCCAAGGAATACAGTCAACCTGAAGTGGAGCATCGGAATCTAAAACTGGTCTCACAGGAAAGGTTAAAATCATAGACAGTAAGAAGAGTCAGTCTTCTTGTACTTAAGTCGGCATTGTGCCTTTTGTATTTAATTCCGATGCAATTTTTGTGTTTCATCGTCAATAAGAATGTACAAGGGATACAGTAAACCAGAAGTGAAGCATCGGATACTGAAACTGGTCTCACAGGAAAGTTTCAATCATAGACAGAAGGAAGAGTCAGTCTACTTGTACTTAAGTCGGCATTTGGCCTTTTGTATATCATTCCGATGCAATTTCTGTGTTTCCTCGTCAATAAGAAGGCCCATGCGATGCAGTAAACCTGAAGTGAAGTTTCGTAATATAAAACTGGTCTCACAGGAAAGGTTCAAAACATAGACTGTAAAAAGAGTCAGTCTTCTGGTACTTAAGTCGGCATTGTGCCTTTTGTGTTTGCTATTTCTGTGTTTCATCGTCAATATGAAGATCCAAGGGATACAGTTAACCTGAAGTGAAGCATAGGAATCGAAAACTGGTCTCACAGGAAAGGCTCCAATCATAGAATGTAAGAAGACTCAGTATTCTTGTACTTATGTCGGCATTGTGCCTTTTGTATTTAATTCCGATGCAATTTCTGTGTTTCATCGTCAATATAGAGGGTGTATACAAGGGCGATGTACTTGAGGACAATATTATGGAAATGGAAGAGGATGTAGATGAAGATGAAATGGGAGATAAGATACTGCGTGAAGAGTTTGACAGAGCACTGAAAGACCTGAGTCGAAACAAGGCCCCGGGAGTAGACAACATTCCATTAGAACTACTGATGGCCTTGGGAGAGCCAGTCATGACAAAACTCTACCATCTGGTGAGCAAGATGTATGAGACAGGCGAAATACCCACAGACTTCAAGAAGAATATAATAATTCCAATCCCAAAGAAAGCAGGTGTTGACAGATGTGAAAATTACCGAACTATCAGTTCAATAAGTCATAGCTGCAAAATACTAACGCGAATTCTTTACAGACGAATGCAAAAACTAGTAGATGCGGACCTCGGGGATGATCAGTTTGGATTCCCTAGAAATGTTGGAACACGTGAGGCAATACTAACCTTACGACTTATCTTAGAAGAAAGATTAAGAAAAGGCAAACCTACGTTTCTAGCATTTGTAGACTTAGAGAAAGCTTTTGACAACGTTAACTGGAATACTGTCTTTCAATTTCTGAAGGTGGCAGGGGTAAAATACAGGGAGCGAAAGGCTATTTACAATTTGTACAGAAACCAGATGGCAGTTATAAGAGTCGAGGGGCATGAACGGGAAGCAGTGGTTGGGAAAGGAGTGAGGCAGGGTTGTAGCCTCTCCCCGATCTTATTCAATCTGTATATTGAGCAAGCAGTAAAGGAAACAAAAGAAAAATTCGGAGTAGGTATTAAAATTCATGGAGAAGAAGTAAAAACTTTGAGGTTTGCCGATGACATTGTAATTCTGTCAGAGACAGCAAAGGACTTGGAAGAGCAGATGAACGGAATGGACAGTGTCTTGAAAGGAGGATTTAAGATGAACATCAACAAAAGCAAAACGAGGATAATGGAATGTAGTCAAATTAAATCGGGTGATGCTGAGGGGATTAGATTAGGTAATGAGACACATAAAGTAGTAAAGGAGTTTTGCTATTTAGGGAGTACAATAACGGATGATGGTCGATGTAGAGAGGATATAAAATGTAGACTGGCAATGGCAAGGATATCGTTTCTGAAGAAGAGAAATTTGCTAACGTCGAGTATAGATTTAATTGTCAGGAAGTCGTTTCTGAAAGTATTTGTATGGAGTGTAGCCATGTATGGAAGTGAAACATGGACGATAACCAGTTTGGACAAGAAGAGAATAGAAGCTTTTGAAATGTGGTGCTACAGAAGAATGCTGAAGATAAGGTGGGTAGATCACGTAACTAATGAGGAGGTATTGAATAGGATTGGGGAGAAGAGAAGTTTGTGGCACAACTTGACTAGAAGAAGGGATCGGTTGGTAGGACATGTTTTGAGGCATCAAGGGATCACAAATTTAGCATTGGATGGCAGCGTGGAGGGTAAAAATCGTAGAGGAAGACCAAGAGATGAATACACTAAGCAGATTCAGAAGGATGTAGGTTGCAGTAGGTACTGGGAGATGAAGAAGCTTGCACGAGTAGTGTAGCATGGAGAGCTGCATCAAACCAGTCTCACGACTGAAGACCACAACAACTACATGAAGTTCCCAGGGTTACAGTATACCTGAAGTGAAACATCGGAATCTAAAACTGGTCTCACAGGAAAGGTTCAAATCATAGAATTTAAAAATGGTCAGTCCTCTTCCATTTATGTTGGCATTGTGCCTTTTGTATTTAATTCCGATGTAATTTCTAGTTTCATCGTCAATAAGAAGGTCCAAGGGATACAGGAAAACTGAAGTGAAACATTGGAATCTATAACTGGACTCACAGGAAAGGTTCAAACGTAGACTGTAAGAAGAGTCAGTCTTCTTATACTTAAGTCGGCATTGTGCCTTTTGTATTTAATTCCGATGCAATATCTGTGTTTCATCGCCAATAAGAAGGTCCAAGGCATACTGTAAACCGGAAGTGAAGCATCGGAATCTATAACTGGTCTCACAGGAAAAGTTCAAAGCATAGACGGTAAGAAGAGTCAGTTTTCTTGTACTTAAGTCAGCATTGTGCCTTCTGTATTTCATTCCGATGCAATTTGTGTGTTTCCTCGTCAATAAGAAGGTCCAAGGGATGCAGTAAACCTGAAGTGAAACATCGGAATCTAAAACTGGTTTCACAGGAAAGGTTCAAAACATAGACAGTACGAAGAGTCAGTCTTCTTGTTCTTAAGTCGGCATTGTTCCTTTTGTATTTAATTCCGATGCAATTTCTGTGTTTCATCGTCAATGCGAAGGTCCAAGGGATAGAGTAAACCTGAAGTAAAGCATCGGAATCTAAATCTGGTCTCACTAGGATAGGTTCAATCATAGACAGTAAGAAGAGTCAGTCTACTTGTACTTAAGTCGGCATTGTGCCTTTTGTATTTCATTCCGTTGCAATTTCTGTGTTTCCTCGTCAATAAGAAGGTCCAAGGGATGCAGTAAACCTGAAGTGACACATCGGAATCTAAAACTGGTCTCACAGGAAAGGTTCAAAACATAGACAGTACGAAGAATCAGTCTTCTTATTCTTGAGTCGGCATTGTTCCTTTTGTGTTTAATTCCGATGCAATTTCTGTGTTTCGTCGTCAATAAGAAGGTCCAAGCGATACAGTAAACCTGAAGTGAAGCATCGGAATCCAAAACTGGTCCCACTGGAAAAGGTTCTAAACATAGAAAATAAGAAGAGTCAGTCTTCTTGTACTTAAGTCGGCATTGTGCCTTTTGTATTTAATTCCGATGCAATATCTGTGTTTCATCGTCAATAAGGAGGTCCATGGGATACAGTAAACCTGAAGTGAAGCATCGGAATCTATAACTGGTCTCACAGGAAAGGTTCAAAACATAGACATAAGAGGAATCAGTCTTCTTGTACTTAAATCGGCATTGTGCCTTTTGTATCTAATTCCGATGCAATTTCTGTGCTTGATCGTCAATAAGAAGATCCAAGGGATACAGTAACCCTGAAATGAACATCGAAATCTAAAACTGGTCTCACTGGAAAGGTTCTAAACATAGAGAATAAGGTGAGTCAGTCTTCTTGTACTTAAGTCGGCATTGTGCATTTTGTATTTAATTCCGATGCAATTTCTGTGTGTCATCGTCAATAAGAGGGTCCAAGGGATACAGTGAACCTGAAGTGAAGCATCGGAATCTAAAACTGGACTCACAGGAAAGGTTCAACACATAGACAGTACGAAGAGTCAGTCTTCTTGTTCTTAAGTCGGCATTGTTCCTTTTGTATTTCATTCCGATGCAATTTCTGTGTTTCATCGTCAATATGAAGATCCAAGGGTACAGTAAACCTGAAGTGAAGCATAGGAATCTAAAACCGGTCTCACAGGAAAGGCTTAAATCGTAGAATGTAAGAAGAGTCAGTCTTCTTGTACTTATATCTGCATTGTGCCTTTTGTATTTAATTCCGATGCAATTTCTATGTTTCATCGGCAATATGAAGGCCCTAGGGATACAGTTAACCTGAAGTGAAACATCAGAATCTAAAACTGGTCTCAGAGGAAAGGTTCAAATCATAGATTTTAAAAAGAGTCAGTCCTCTTTTAAATATGTCGGCATTGTGCCTTTTGTATTTAATTCCGATGCAATTTCTATGTTTCGTTGTCAATAAGAAGGTCCAAGAGATACAGTAAACGTGAAGTGAAGCATCGGAATCTAAAACTGGTCTCACTGGAAAGGTTCAAAACATAGAAAATAAGAAGTCAGTCTTCTTGTACTTAAGTCGGCATTGTGTATTTTGTATTTAATTCCGAAGCGATTTCTATGTTTCGTCGTCAATAAGAACGTCAAAGGGATACAGTAAACCTGAAGTGAAGCATCAGAATCAAAAACTGGTCTCACAGGAAAGGTTAAAACATAGACAGTAAGCAATGTCAGTCTTCTTGTACTTAAATCGGCATTGTGCCTTTTGTATCTAATTCCGATGTAATTTCTGTGTGTCATCGTCAATAAGAAGGTCCAAGGGATACAGTAAACCTGAAGTGAAGCATCGGAATGTAAAACTGGTCTCACAGGAATGGCTCAAAACATAGACAGTAAGAAGACTCAGTCTTCTTGTACTTAAGTATGCATTGTTCCTTTTGTATTTCATTCCGATGCAAATGCTGAGTTACATCGCCAATAAGAAGGTCAAAGGGATACTATAACCCGAAGTGAAGCATCGGAATCTGAAACTGGTCTCACAGGAAAGGTTCAAATCATTGAATGTAGGAAGAGTCAGTCCTCTTGTACTTAAGTCGGCATTGGGCCCTTTGTATTTAATTCCTACGCAATATCTGTGTTTCATCGTCAATACGAAGATCCAAGGGATACAGTAACCCGGAAGTGAAGCATAGGAATCTATAACTGGTCTCACAGGAAACGTTCATAACATAGGCCGTAAGAAGAGTCGGTCTTCTTGTACTTAAGTCGGCACTGTTCCTTTTGTATTTATTTCCGATGCAATTTCAGTGTTCCATCGACAATAAGAAGGTCCAAAGGATACAGTAAACTTGAAGTGAGGCATCGGAATGAAAAACCGGTCTCACAGGAAAGGTTCAAACATAGACAGTAAGAAGAGTCAGTCTTTTTGTGCTTAAGTCGGCATTGTGCGTTTTGTATTTAATTCCGATGCAATTTCTGTGTTTCATCGTCAATAAGAAGGTCCAAGGGATACAGTGAACATGAAGTGAAGCATCACAATCTAAAACCGGTCTCACAGGAAAGGTTAAAATCATAGAATGTAAGAAGAATCAGTCCTCTTGTACTTAAGACGGGATTGTGCCCTTTGTATTTTATTCCGATGCAATTTCTGTGTTTCTTCGTCAATAAGAAGGTCCAAGTGATACAGTAAACCTGAAGTGAAGCATCGGAATCTAAAACTGGTCTCACAGAAATGGTTCAAATCATAGAATGTAAGAAGAATCAGTCCTCTTCTACTTATGTTGGCATTGTACTTTTTGTATTTAATTCCGATGCAAATTCTGTGTTTCATCGTCAATAAGAGGGAACAAGGGATACAGTAAACCTAAAGCGAAACATCGGAATCTGTAACCGGTCTCACAGGAAAGGTTCAAAACATTGACAGTAAGAATTGTCAGTCTTTTTGTACTTAAGTCGGCATTGTGCCTTTTGTATTTAATTCCAATGCAAATTCTGTGTTTCATCGTCAATAAGAAGGTCCAAGGGATACAGTAAACCTAAAGGGAAGCATCGGAATCAAAAACTGCTCTCACAGGAACGGCTTAAATCATAGATTTTAGTAAGAGTCAGCCTTCTTCTACTTAAGTCGGCATTGTGCCTTTTGTATTTAATTCCGGTGCAATTTCTGTGTTTCATCATCAATATGAAAGTCCAACGGGTACTGTAAACCTGAAGTGAAACATCGGAATGTAAAACTGATATCAAAGGAAAGGCTCAAATCATAGAATGTAATAAGATTCAGTCTTCTTGTACTTAAGTCGACATTGTGCATTTTGTATTTAATTCCGAAGCAATATCTGTGTTTCATCGTCAATAGGTTGGCCCAAGGGATACTGGTCTCACAAGAAACGTTCAAAACGTAGACAGTAAGAAGAGTCTGTCTTCATGTACTTAAGTCGGCATTGTGCCTTTTGTATTTAATTCCGATGCAATTTCTGTGTTTCATCGTCAATATGAAAGTCCAAGGGGTACTGTAAACCAGAAGTGAAGCATCGGAATCTAAAACTGGTCTCACAGGAAAGGTTCAAATCTTACAATGTAAGAAGAATCAGTCCTCTTGTACTTAAGTCGGCATTGTGCTTTTGTATTTTATTCCGATGCAATATCTGTGTTTCATCGTCAATAGGAAGGTCCAAGGGATACAGTAAACAAGTAAAGCATGGGAATCAAAAAGTGGTTTCACAGGAAATGTTCAAATCATAGCATGTAGGAAGAGTCAGTCTTCTTGCACTTAAGTCAGCATTGTGCCTTTTGTATATAATTCCGATGCAATTTCTGTGTTTCATCGTCAATATGATGATCTAAGGGATACAGTAAACGTGAAGTGAAGCATAGGAATCTAGAACTGGTCTCAAAGAAAAGGCTCAAGTCTTAGAATGTAAGAAGTGTCAGTCATCTTGTACTTATGGCGGCATTGTGCCTTTTGTCTTTAATTCCGATGCAATTTCTGTGTTTCATCGTCAATAAGAAGGTCCAAGGGATACAGTAAACCTGAATTGAAGCATCGGTATCTATAATTGGAGTCACAGGAAAGGTTCAAAACATAGACAGTAAGAATAGTCAGTCTTCTTGTACTTACAACGGCATTGTGCCTTTTGTATTTTATTCCGAAACTATTTCTTTGTTTCGTCGTCATTAAGAAGGTCCAAGGGATACAGTAAACTTGAAGTGAAGCATCGGAATGTAAAACTTGTCTCACACGAATGGTTCAAGACATAGACAGTAAAAAGTGTCAGTCTTCTTGTACTTAAGTATGCATTTTTCCTTTTGTATTTCATTCCGATGCAATTGCTGAGTTACATCGTCAATAAGAATGTCAAAGGGATACATTAAACCCGAAGTGAAGCATCGGAATCTGAAACTGGTCTCACAGGAAAGGTTCAAATCATTGGATGTAGGAAGAGTCAGCCCTCTTGTACTTAAGTCGGCATTGGGCCTTTTGTATTCAATTCCTACGCAATATCTGTGTTTCATCGTCGATACGAAGGCCCAAGGGATTCAGTAAAACTGAAGTGAAGCATCGGAATCTGCAACTGGTCTCACAGTAAAGTTTCATAGCATAGAGAGTGAGAAGAGTCACTCTTCTTGTACTTAACTCGGCATTTTGCCTTCTGTATTGTATTCCGATGCAGTTTTTGTGATTCATCGTCAATAAGAAGGTCCGAGGGATACACTAAACCTGAAGTGGAGCATCGAAATCTAAAATTGGTCTCACATGAAAGTTTCATAGCATAGACAGTAAGATGAGTCAGTCTTCTTGAACTTAAGTCGTCATTGTGCCATTTGTCTTTAATTCCGATGCAATTTCTGTGTTTCATCGTCAATAAGAAGGTCCAAGGGCAACAGTAAACCTGAAGTGAAGCATCGGAATCTAAAACTGGTCTCACAGGAAAGTTTCATAGCATAGAAAGTGAGAAGAGTCAGTCTTCTTGTACTTAACTCGGCATTTTGCCTTCTGTATTGAATTCCGATGCAGTTTTTTGTGATTCATCGTCAATAAGAAGGTCCGAGGGATACAGTAAACCTGAAATGGATCATCGAAATCTAAAATTGGTCTCACAGGAAAGGTTAAAATCATAGAATGTAAGAAGAGTCAGTCCTCTTCTACTTATGTTGGCATTGTACTGTTTGTATTTAATTCCGATGCAATTTCTGTGTTTCATCGTCAATAAGAAGGTCCAAGGGATACAGTAAACTTGAAGTGAAGCATCGGGAATCTAAAACTGGTCTCACAGGAGGGGCTCAAATCGTAGAATGTAAGAAGAGTCAGTCTACTTCTACATATGTCGGCATTGTAACTTTTGTATCTAATTCCGATGCCAATTCTGTGTTTCATCGTCAATAAGAAGGTCCAAGGGGTACAGTAACCCGGAAGTGAAGCATCGGAATCTATAACTGGTCTCACAGGAAAGGTTCATAACATAGGCCGTAAGAATAGTCGGTCTTCTTGTACATAAGTCGGCACAGTTCCTTTTGTATTTGATTCCGATGCAATTTCAGTGTTCCATCGACAATAAGAAGGTCCAAATGATACAGTAAACCTGAAGTGAAGCATCGCAATGTAAAACCGGTCTCACAGGAAAGTTTCAAAACATAGACAGTAAGTGTCAGTCTTTTTGTACTTAAGTCGGCTTTGTGCCTTTTGTATTTAATTCCGATGCAATTTCTGTGTTTCATCGTCAATAAGAAGGTCCAAGTGATACAGTAAACATGAAGTGAAGCATCGGAATCTAAAACTGGTCTCACAGGAAAGGTTAAAATCATAGAATGTAAGAAGAGTCAGTCCTCTTCTACTTATGTTGGCATTGTACTGTTTGTATTTAATTCCGATGCAATTTCTGTGTTTCATCGTCAATAAGAAGGTCCAAGGGATACAGTAAACTTGAAGTGAAGCACCGGGAATCTAAAACTGGTCTCACAAGAGGGGATCAAATCGTAGAATGTAAGAAGAGTCAGTCTTCTTCTACATATGTCGGCATTGTAACTTTTGTATCTAATTCCGATGCCAATTCTGTGTTTCATCATCAATATGAAGGTCCGAGGGTTACAGTAAACCTGAAGTGAAGCATCGGAATCTACAACATTTCTCACAGGAAAGGTTCAAAACATAGACAGTAAGAAGAGTCAGTGATCTTGTACTTAAGTATGCATTGTTCCTTTTGTATTTCATTCCGATGCAAATGCTGAGTTACATCGCCAATAAGAAGGTCAAAGGGATACTATAACCCGAAGTGAAGCATCGGAATCTGAAACTGGTCTCACAGGAAAGGTTCAAATCATTGAATGAAGGAAGAGTCAGTCCTCTTGTACTTAAGTCGGCATTGGGCCCTTTGTATTTAATTCCTACGCAATATCTGTGTTTCATCGTCAATACGAAGATCCAAGGGATACAGTAACCCGGAAGTGAAGCATAGGAATCTATAACTGGTCTCACAGGAAACGTTCATAACATAGGCCGTAAGAAGAGTCGGTCTTCTTGTACTTAAGTCGGCACTGTTCCTTTTGTATTTAATTCCGATGCAATTTCAGTGTTCCATCGACAATAAGAAGGTCCAAAGGATACAGTAAACTTGAAGTGAGGCATCGGAATGAAAAACCGGTCTCACAGGAAAGGTTCAAACATAGACAGTAAGAAGAGTCAGTCTTTTTGTGCTTAAGTCGGCATTGTGCGTTTTGTATTTAATTCCGATGCAATTTCTGTGTTTCATCGTCAATAAGAAGGTCCAAGGGATACATTGAACATGAAGTGAAGCATCACAATCTAAAACCGGTCTCACAGGAAAGGTTAAAATCATAGAATGTAAGAAGAATCAGTCCCCTTGTACTTAAGTCGGGATTGTGCCCTTTGTATTTTATTCCGATGCAATTTCTGTGTTTCTTCGTCAATAAGAAGGTCCAAGTGATACAGTAAACCTGAAGTGAAGCATCGGAATCTAAAACTGGTCTCACAGAAATGGTTCAAATCATAGAATGTAAGAAGAATCAGTCCTCTTCTACTTATGTTGGCATTGTACTTTTTGTATTTAATTCCGATGCAAATTCTGTGTTTCATCGTCAATAAGAGGGAACAAGGGATACAGTAAACCTAAAGCGAAACATCGGAATCTGTAACCGGTCTCACAGGAAAGGTTCAAAACATTGACAGTAAGAATTGTCAGTCTTTTTGTACTTAAGTCGGCATTGTGCCTTTTGTATTTAATTCCAATGCAAATTCTGTGTTTCATCGTCAATAAGAAGGTCCAAGGGATACAGTAAACCTATAGGGAAGCATCGGAATCAAAAACTGCTCTCACAGGAACGGCTTAAATCATAGATTTTAGGAAGAGTCAGCCTTCTTCTACTTAAGTCGGCATTGTGCCTTTTGTATTTAATTCCGGTGCAATTTCTGTGTTTCATCATCAATATGAAAGTCCAACGGGTACTGTAAACCTGAAGTGAAACATCGGAATGTAAAACTGATATCAAAGGAAAGGCTCAAATCATAGAATGTAATAAGATTCAGTCTTCTTGTACTTAAGTCGACATTGTGCGTTTTGTATTTAATTCCGAAGCAATATCTGTGTTTCATCGTCAATAGGTTGGTCCAAGGGATACTGGTCTCACAAGAAACGTTCAAAACGTAGACAGTAAGAAGAGTCTGTCTTCATGTACTTAAGTCGGCATTGTGCCTTTTGTATTTAATTCCGATGCAATTTCTGTGTTTCATCGTCAATATGAAAGTCCAAGGGGTACTGTAAACCAGAAGTGAAGCATCGGAATCTAAAACTGGTCTCACAGGAAAGGTTCAAATCTTACAATGTAAGAAGAATCAGTCCTCTTGTACTTAAGTCGGCATTGTGCTTTTGTATTTTATTCCGATGCAATATCTGTGTTTCATCGTCAATAGGAAGGTCCAAGGGATACAGTAAACAAGTAAAGCATGGGAATCAAAAAGTGGTTTCACAGGAAATGTTCAAATCATAGCATGTAGGAAGAGTCAGTCCTCTTCTACTTATGTTGGCATTGTAACTTTTGTATTTAATTCCGATGCAGTTTCTGTGTTTCATCGTCAATAAGATTGTCCAAGGGATACCGTAAACCTGATGTGAAGCATTGGAATCTGTAACTGGTCTCACAGGAAAGGCTCAAAACATAGAATGTAAGAAGAGTCAGTTTTCTTGTACTTAAGTAGGCAATGTGCCTTTTGTATTTAATTCCGATGCCATTTCTGTGTTTCATCGTCAATAAGAGGGTCCAAGGGATACAGTAAGCCTGAAGTGAAGCATCGGAATCTAAAACTGGCCTCACAGGAAAGGTTCAAATCATAGGCAGTAGGCAGAGTCAGTCTTCTTGCACTTAAGTCAGCATTGTGCCTTTTGTATATAATTCCGATGCAATTTCTGTGTTTCATCGTCAATATGATGATCCAAGGGATACAGTAAACGTGAAGTGAAGCATAGGAATCTAGAACTGGTCTCAAAGAAAAGGCTCAAGTCTTAGAATGTAAGAAGTGTCAGTCCTCTTGTACTTAAGTCGGCATTGGGCCTTTTGTATTCAATTCCTACGCAATATCTGTGTTTCATCGTCAATACGAAGGTCCAAGGGATAAAGTAAACCTGAAATGAACATCGAAATCTAAAACTGGTCTCACAGGAAAGGATCAAATCATAGACAGTAAGAAGAGTCAACCTCCTTGTACTGATATCGGCATAGTGCCTTTTTATTTAATTCCGATGCAATTTCTGTGTTTCATCGTTAATAAGAAGGTCCAAGGGATACAGTAACCCGGAAGTGAAGCATCGGAATCTATAACTGGTCTCACAGGAAAGGTTCATAACATAGGCCGTAAGAATAGTCGGGCTTCTTGTACATAAGTCGGCACAGTTCCTTTTGTATTTGATTCCGATGCAATTTCAGTGTTCCATCGACAATAAGAAGGTCCGAATGATACAGTAAACCTGAAGTGAAGCATCGCAATGTAAAACCGGTCTCACAGGAAAGTTTCAAAACATAGACAGTAAGAGTCAGTCTTTTTGTACTTAAGTCGGCTTTGTGCCTTTTGTATTTAATTCCGATGCAATTTCTGTGTTTCATCGTCAATAAGACGGTCCAAGTGATACAGTAAACATGAAGTGAAGCATCGGAATCTAAAACTGGTCTCACAGGAAAGGTTAAAATCATAGAATGTAAGAAGAGTCAGTCCTCTTCTACTTATGTTGGCATTGTACTGTTTGTATTTAATTCCGATGCAATTTCTGTGTTTCATCGTCAATAAGAAGGTCCAAGGGATACAGTAAACTTGAAGTGAAGCATCGGGAATCTAAAACTGGTCTCACAGGAGGGGCTCAAATCGTAGAATGTAAGAAGAGTCAGTCTACTTCTACATATGTCGGCATTGTAACTTTTGTATCTAATTCCGATGCCAATTCTGTGTTTCATCGTCAATATGAAGGTCCGAGGGTTACAGTAAACCTGAAGTGAAGCATCGGAATCTACAACATTTCTCACAGGAAAGGTTCAAAACATAGACAGTAAGAAGAGTCAGTGATCTTGTACTTAAGTCGGCATTGTGCCTTTTGTATTTAATTCCGATGAAATTTCTGCGTTTCGTCGTCAATGAGAAGGTACATGGAATACAGCAAACCTAAAATGAACATCGGAATCTAAAACTGGTCTCACAGGAAAGGTTCAAAGCATAGACAGTAAGATGAGTCAGTCATCTCGTACTTACGTCGGCATTGTGCCATTTGTATTTAATTCCGATGCAATTTCTGTGTTTCATCGTCAATAAGCAGGTCCAAGGGATACACTAAACCTGAAGTGAAGCTTCGGAATCTATAACTGGTCCTTCAGGAAAGGTCCAAATCATAGACAGTAAGAAGAGTCAGTCTTCTTGTACTTAAGTCTGCATTGTTCCTCTTGCATCTAATACCGATGCAATTTCTGTATTTCATCGTCAATAAGAAGGTCCAAGGGATACAGTAACTTCGAAGTCAAGCAGCAGAATCTAAAACAGGTCTCACAGGAAATGTTCAAATCATAGAATGTCGGAAGAGTCAGTCCTCTTGTACTTACGTCGGCATTGTGCCTTTTGTATTTAATTCCGATGTAATTACTCTGTTTCATCGTCAATATGAGGGTCCAAGGGATACAGTAAGCCTGAAGTGAAGCATCGGAATCCAAAACTGGTGTCACAGGAAAGGTTCAAATCATAGGCAGTAGACAGATTCAGTCTTCTTGCACTTAAGTCTGCATTGTGCCTTTTGTATTTAATTCCGATGCAATTTCAGTGTGTCATCGTCAATTTGAAGGTCCAAGGGATACAGTAAACCTGCAGTGAAACATTGAAATCTATAACTGGCTCAGAGGAGAGGTTCAAATCATAGAATATAAGAAGAGTCAGTCTTCTTGTACTTAAGTCGGCATTGTGCCTTATGTATTTAATACCGATGCAAATTTTGTGTTTCATCATCAATAAGAAGGTCTAAGGGATACAGTAAACCTGAAGTGAAGCATCGGAATCCATAACTGGTCTCACAAAAAAGGGTGAAAAGCATAGACAGTAAGAAGAGGCAGTCTTCTTGTACTTAAGTCGGCATTGTGACTTTTGTATTTAATTCCGATGCTATTTCTGTGCTTAATCGACAATAAGAACGACCAAGGGATACAGTAAACCTTAAGTGAAGCATCGGAATCTAAAACTCGTCCAGACTGTAAGAGGTGTCAGTCTTCTTGTACTTGAGTTGCATTGTGCTTTTGTATTTAATTCCGACGCAATTTCTGTGTTTTATCGTCAATAAGAAGGTCCAAGGGAGACAGTAAACCTGAAGTAAAGCATGGGAATCAAAAAGTGGTTTCACAGGAAATGTTCAAATCATTGCATGTAGGAAGAGTCAGTCCTCTTCTACTTCTGTATTCATTGTAACTTTTGTATTTAATTCCGATGCAATATCTGTGTTTCATCGTCAATAAGATTGTCCAAGGGATACCGTAAACGTGAAGTGAAGCATTGGAATCTGTAACTGGTCTCACAGGAAAGCCTCAAAACATAGAATGTAAGAAGAGCCAGTTTTCTTGTACTTAAGTTGGCAATGTGCCTCTTTTTTTTATTCCGATGCAATTTCTGTGTTTCATCGTCAATAAGAAGGTCCAAGGGATACAGTAAGCCTGAAGTGAAGCATCGGAATCTAAAGCTGGTCTCACAGGAAAGGTTAAAATCATAGGCAGTAGGCAGAGTCAGTCTTCTTGCACTTAAGTCAGCATTGTGCCTTTTGTATATAATTCCGATGCAATTTCTGTGTTTCATCGTCAATATGAAGGTCCAAGGGATACAGTAAACCTAAAGGGAAGCATCGGAATCAAAAACTGCTCTCACAGGAAAGGCTCAAATCATATATTTTAGGAAGAGTCAGCCTTCTTCTACTTAAGTCGGCATTGTGCCTTTTGTATTTGATTCGGATGCAATTTCTGTGTTTCATCGTCAATAAGAAGGTCCAAGGGATACAGTAAACTTGAAGTGAAGCATCGGGAATCTAAAACTGGTCTCTCAGGAAGGGCTCAAATCGTAGAATGTAAGAAGAGTCAGTCTTCTTCTACATATGTCGGCATTGTATCTTTTGTATCTAATTCCGATGCAAATTCTGTGTTTCATCGTCAATATGAAGGTCCGAGGGTTACAGTAAACCTGAAGTGAAGCATCGGAATCTAAAACTGGTCTCACAGGAAAGGTTCAAAACTTAGACAGTAAGAAAAGTCAGTGTTCTTGTACTTAAGTCGGCATTGTGCCTTTTGTATTTAATTCCGATGCAATTTCTGTGTTTCGTAGTCAATGAGAAGGTACATGGAATACAGCAAACCTAAAATGAACATCGGAATCTAAAACTGGTCTCACAGGAAAGGTTCAAAGCATAGACAGTAAGATGAGTAAGTCATCTCGTACTTAAGTCGGCATTGTGCCATTTGTATTGAATTCCGATGCAATTTCTGTGTTTCATCGTCAATAAGCAGGTCCAAGGGATACACTAAACCTGAAGTGAAGCTTCGGAATCTATAACTGGTCCTTCAGGAAAGGTCCAAATCATAGACAGTAAGAAGAGTCAGTCTTCTTGTACTTAGGTCTGCATTGTTCCTCTTGTATCTAATACCGATGCAATTTCTGTGTTTCATCGTCAATAAGAAGGTCCAAGGGATACAGTAACTTAGAAGTCAACCATCGGAATCTAAAACAGGTCTCACAGGAAAGGTTCAAATCATAAGCAGTAGACAGAGTCAGTCTTCTTGCACTTAAGTTTGCATTGTGACTTTTGTATTTAGTTCCGATGCAATTTCAGTTTTTCATCGTCAATTTGAAGGTCCAAGGGATACAGTAAACCTGCTGTGAAACATTGAAATCTATAACTGGCTCAGAGGAGAGGTTCAAATCATAGAATTTAAGAAGAGTCAGTCTTCTTGTACTTAAGTCGGCATTGTGCCTTATGTATTTAATACCGATGCAAATTCTGTGTTTCATCATCAATAAGAAGGTCTAAGGGATACAGTAAACCTGAAGTGAAGCATCGGAATCTATAACTGGTCTCACAAAAAAGGTTGAAAACATGGACAGTAAGATGAGGCTGTCTTCTTGTACTTAAGTCGGTATTGTGACTTTTGTATTTTATTCCGATGCTATTTCTGTGCTTAATCGTCAATAAGAACGACCAAGGGATACAGTAATCCTGAAGTGAAGCATTGGAATCTAAAACTGGTCCAGACTGCAAGAGGAGTCAGTCTTCTTGTACGTGAGCTGCATTGTGCCCTTTGTATTTAATTCCGACGCAATTTCTGTGTTTTATCGTCAATATGAAGGTCCAAAGGATACAGTAAACCTGAAGTGAATTATCGGGATCTAAAACTGGTCTCACAGGAAAGGTTCAAATCATAGAATTTAAGAAGAGTTAGTCATCTTGTACTTATGTCGGTATTGTACCTTTTTTTTTAAATTCCGATGCAATTTCTGTGTTTCGTCGTCCATAACAAGGTTCAAAAGATACAGTAAACCTGAATTGAAGCATCGGAATCTATAACTGGACTCACAGGAAAGGTTCAAAACATAGACAGTAAGAATAGTCAGTCTTCTTGTACTTAAAACGGCATTGTGCCTTTTGTATTTTATTCCAGATCTATTTCTGTGTTTCGTCGTCAACTAGAAGGTCCAAGGGATACAGTAAACTTGAAGTGAAGCATTGGAATGTAAAACTTGTCTCACAGGAATGGTTCAAGACATAGACAGTAAAAAGAGTCAGTCTTCTTGTATTTAAGTATGCATTGTTCCTTTTATATTTCATTCCGATGCAATTGCTGAGTTACATCGTCAATAAGAAAGTCAAAGGGATACATTAAACCTGAAGT
The DNA here is from genome assembly GCF_021461395.2 of Schistocerca americana. Taxonomy (NCBI): domain Eukaryota; kingdom Metazoa; phylum Arthropoda; class Insecta; order Orthoptera; family Acrididae; genus Schistocerca; species Schistocerca americana. The sequence continues at coordinate 156,209 of NW_025726401.1, forward strand.
GAAGCATCGGAATCTGAAACTGGTGTTACAGGAAAGGTTCAAATCATTGTATGTAGGAAGAGTCAGTCCTCTTGTACTTAAGTCGGCATTGGGCCTTTTGTATTTAATTCCTACGCAATATCTGAGTTTCCACGTCAATACGAAGGTCCAAGGGATTCAATAAACCTGAAGTGAAGCATCGGAATCTGCAACTGGTCTCACAGGAAAGTTTCATAGCATAGACAGTGAGAAAAGTCAGTCTTCTTGTACTTAACTCGGCATTTTGCCTTCTGTATTGAATTCCGATGCAGTTTTTTGTGATTCATCGTCAATAAGAAGTTCCGAGAGATACAGTAAACCTGAAGTGGAGCATCGAAATCTAAAATTGGTCTCACAGGAAAGTTTCATAACATAGACAGTAAGATGAGTCAGTCTTCTTGAACTTAAGTCGGCATTGTGCCCTTTGTATTTAATTCCGATGCAATTTCTGTGTTTCATCGTCAATAAGAAGGTCCAAGGGCTACAGTAAACCTGAAGTGAAGCATCGGAATCTAAAACTGGTCTCACAGGAAAGTTTCATAGCATAGAGAGTGAGAAGAGTCAGTCTTCTTGTACTTAACTCGGCATTTTGCCTTCTGTATTGAATTCCCATGCAGTTTTTTGTGATTCATCGTCAATAATAAGGTCCGAGGAATACAGTAAACCTCAAGTGGAGCATCGAAATCTAAAATTGGTCTCACAGGAAAGTTTCTAAACATAGACCGTAAGAAGAGTCGGTCTTCTTGTACTTACGTCGGCACTGTTTCATTTGTATTTAATTCCGATGCAATTTCTGTGTTCCATCGACAATAATAAGGTCCTAGGGATACAGAAAACTTGAAGTGAAGCATCGGAATCTAAAATTGGTCTCACAGGAAAGATTCAAATCATAAACCGTAAGAAGAGTCGGTCTTCTTGTACCTAAGTCGGCACTGTTCGTTTCGTATTTAATTCGGATGCAATTACTGTGTTCCATTGGCAATAATAAGGTCCTAGGGGTACAGAAACCCTGCAGTGAAGCAACGGAATCTGAAACTGGTGTCAAAGGAAAGGTTCAAGTGACAGAGAGTAAGAAGAGTCAGTCTTCTTGTACTTAAGTTGCATTGTGCCTTTTGTATTTAATTCCGACGCAATTTCTGTGTTTCATCGTCAATAAGAAGGTCCAAGGGATACAGTAACCCGGAAGTGAAGCATCGGAATCTATAACTGGTCTCACAGGAAAGGTTTATATCATAGGCCGTAAGAAGAGTCGGTCTTCTTGTACTTAAGTCGGCACTGTTCCTTTTGTATTTGATTCGGATGCAATTTCAGTGTTCCATCGACAATAAGAAGGCCCAAAGGATACAGTAAACCTGAAGTGAAGCATCGGAATGTAAAACCGGTCTCACAAGAAAGGTTCAAAACATAGACAGTAAGATTGTCAGTCTTTTTTTACTTAAGTCGGCATTGTGCCTTTTGTATTTAATTCCGATGCAAATTCTGTGTTTCATCGTCAATAAGAAGGTCCAAGGGATACAGTAAACATGAAGTGAAGCATCGCAATCTAAAACCGGTCTCACAGGAAAGGTTAAAATCATAGAATGTAAGAAGAATCAGTCCTCTTGTACTTAAGTCGGGATTGTGCCTTTTGTTTTTTATTCCGATGCAATTTCTTTGTTTCATCGTCAATAAGAAGGTCCAAGTGATGCAGTAAACCTGAAGTGAAGCATCGGAATCAAAAACTGGTCTCACAGAAAAGGTGCAAATCATAGAATGTAACAAGAGTCAGTCCTCTTCTACTTATGTTGGCATTGTACTTTTTGTATTTAATTCCGATGCAAATTCTGTGTTTCATCGTCAATAAGAGGGTACAAGGGATACAGTAAACCTAAAGTGAAACATCGGAATCTGTAACCGGTCTCACAGGAAAGGTTCAAAACATAGACAGTAAGATTGTCAGTCTTTTTTTACTTAAGTCGGCATTGTGCCTTTTGTATTTAGTACCGATGGAATTTCTGTGTTTCATCATCAATAAGAAGGTCTAAGGGATACAGTAAACCTGAAGTGAAGCATTGGAATCTATAACTTTTCTCACAGGAAAGCTTCACAACACAGACAGCAAGAAGATTCAGTCTTCTTGTACTTAAGTCGGCAATCTGCCTTTTCTATGTAATTCCGATGCAATTTCAGTGTTCCATCGTCAATAAGATTGTCCAAGGGATACCGTAAACCTGATGTGAAGCATTGGAATCTGTAACTGGTCTCACAGGAAAGGCTCAAAACATAGAATGTAAGAAGAGTCAGTTTTCTTGTACTTAAGTAGGCAATGTGCCTTTTGTATTTAATTCCGATGCAATTTCTGTGTTTCATCGTCAATAAGATGGTCCGAGGGATACAGTAAGCCTGAAGTGAAGCATCGGAATCTAAAACTGGTGTCACAGGAAAGGTTCAAATCATAGGCAGTTTTCAGAGTCAGTCTTCTTGCACTTAAGTCAGCATTGTGCATTTTGTATTTAATTCCGATGCAATTTCTGTGTTTCATCACCAGTAAGAAGGCCCAAGGGATACTGTAAACCTGAAGTGAAGCATCGGAATCTAAAACTGGTCTCACAGGAAAGCCTCACAACACAGACAGCAAGAAGATTCAGTCTTCTTGTACATATGTCGGCAATCTGCCTTTTCTACGTAATTCCGATGCAATTTCAGTGTTTCATCGTCAATATGAAGGTCCAAGGGATACAGTAAACTTGAAGAGAAGCATCGGAATCTAAAACTGGCCTCACAGGAAAGGTTCAAAAACATAGAAAGTAAGAAGAGTCTGCCTTCTTGTACTTATCGGCATTGTGCCTTTTGTTATTAATTTCGATGCAATTTCTGTGTTTCATCGTCAATAAGAAGGTCCAAGGGATACAGTAAATCGGCAGTGAAGCATCGGAATCTAAAACTGGTCTCACAGGAAAGGCTAAAACATAGACAGTAAGAAGAGTCAGTCTACATGTTTTTAAGTCGACATTGCGCCTTTTGTATTTAATTCTGGGCAATTTCTGTGTTTCATCGTCAATAAGAAGGTCCAAGGGATACAGTAAACCTGAAGTGAATCATCGGAATCTAAAACTCGTCTCACAGGAAAGGTACAAAACATAGACAGTAAGAAGGGTCACTCTTCTTGTACCTAAGTCGGCATTTTGCCCTTTGTATTGAGTTTCGATGCAATTTCTGTGTTTAATCGGCAACAAGGAGGACCAAGGGATACAGTGAACCTGAAGTGAAGCATCGGAAACTAAAACTGGTCTCACAGGAATGGTTTCAAAACATAGACAGTAAGAAGAGTCAGTCTTCTTGTACTAAAGTCGGCAATGTGCCTTTTGTATTTAATTCCGAGGCAATATCTGTGTTTCATCGTCAATAATATGGTCCAAGGGATACAGAAATCCTGAGGTGAAGCATCGGAATCTAAAACTTGTCCAGACAGTAAGAAGAGTCAGTCATCTTGTACTGAAGTTGCATTGTGCCATTATTATTTATTTCCGACGCAATTTCTGTGTTTCATCGTCAATAAGAAGGTCCAAGGGATACAGTAAACCTGAAATGAACATCGAAATCTAAAAGTGGTCTCACAGGAAAGGTTCAAAACATAGACAGTAAGAAGAGTCAGTCTTCTTGTACTTTAGTCGGCATTGTGCATTTTGTATTTAAATCCGAAGCAATGTCTGTGTTTCATCGTCAATAATAAGGACCAAGGGATACAGGAAACCTGAAGTGAAGCATCGGAATCTAAAACTGGTCTCACAGGAAAGGTTCAAATATTAGAATGTAAGAAGAATCAGTCCTCTTGTACTTAAGTCGGCATTGTGCTTTTTTATATTATTCCGATGCTATTTCTGTGTTTCATCATCAATAGGAAGGTCCAAGGGATACAGTAAACCTGAAGTAAAGCATCGGAATCAAAAAGTGGTTTCATAGGAAAGGTTCAAATAATTGCATGTAAGAAGAGTCAGTCCTCTTCTACTTATGTTGGCATTGTAACTTTTGTATTTAATTCCGATGCAATTTCTGTGTTTCATCGTCAATAAGAGGGTCCAAGGGATACAGTAGACCTGAAGTGAAACATCGGAATCTGAATCCGGTCTCACAGGAAAGGTTAAAACATAGACTGTAAGAAGAGTCAGTAACCACGTTTTTAATTCGACATTGCGCCCTTTGTATTTAAATCCGATGTAATATCTGTGTTTCATCGTCAATGAGAAGGTGTAAGGGATACAGTATACATGAAGTGAAGCATCGGAATCTATAACTGGTCTCACAAAAAAGGTTGAAAACATAGACAGTAAGAATTGTCAGCCTTTTGTACTTAAGTCGGCATTGTGCCTTTTGTATTTAATTCCAATGCAAATTCTGTGTTTCATCGTCAATAAGAAGGTCCAAGGGATACAGTAAACCTAAAGGGAAGCATCGGAATCAAAAACTGCTCTCACAGGAAAGGCTCAAATCATAGATTTTAGGATGAGTCAGCCTTCTTCTACTTAAGTCGGCATTGTGCCTTTTGTATTTAATTCCGATGCAATTTCTGTGTTTCATCGTCAATAATAAGATCCAAGGGATACAGTAAACTTGAAGTGAAGCATCGGGAATCTAAAACTGGCCTCACAGGAAGGGCTTAAATCGTAGAATGTAAGAAGAGTCAGTCTTCTTCTACATATGTCGGCATTGTAACTTTTGTTTCTAATTCCGATGCAAATTCTGTTTTTCATCGCTAATATGAAGGCCATCTTATAGACGATGAAACATAGAAATTGCATCGGAATTAAATACAAAAGGCACAATGCCGACTTACGTACAAAAAGACTGACTATTATTATTGTCTATGTTTTGAACCTTTCCTGTGAGACCGGATACAGATTCCGAGTATTTACTTCAGGTCTACTGTATCCCTTGGACACTCTTATTGACGATGAAACACAGAAATTGCATCGGAATTAAATACAAGCATCGGAATCTACAACTGTTCTCACAGGTAAGGTTCAAATCATAGAATGTAAGAAGGGTCAGTCCTCTTCTACTTACGTCGGCATTGTGCTTATTGTATTTTATTCCGATGCAATATCTGTGTTTCATCGTCAATAAGAAGGTCCAAGGGATACAGTAAAACTGAAGTGAAACATTGGAATCCATAACGGGTCTCACAGGAAGTTTTCAAAACATGGACAGTAAGAAGAGTCAGTCTTCTTGTACTTACGTCGGCATTGTGCCTTTTGTATTTAATTCCGATGCAATTTCTGTGTTTCATCGTCAATAAGAAGGTCTAAGGGATACAGTAAACCTGAAGTGAAGCATCGGAATCTAAAACTGGTCTCAAAAGAAAGGTTCGTAACTTAGTTAGTGAGAAGAGTCAGTCTTCTTGTACTTAAGTCGGCATTGTGCTTTTTGTATTTAATTCAGATGCAATTTCTGTGTTTCATCGTCAGTAAGAAGGCCCAAGGGATACTGTAAACCTGAAGTGAAGCATCGGATTCTAAAACTGGTCTCACAGGAAAGCTTCACAACACAGACAGCAAGAAGATTCAGTCTTCTTGTACTTAAGTGGCAATCTGCCTTTTGTATGTAATTCCGATGCAATTTCAGTGTTTCATCGTCAATATGAAGGTCCAAGGGATACAGTAAACCTGAAGAGAAGCTTCGGAATCTAAAACTGGTCTCACAGGAAAGCTTCAAAACACAGACAGCAAGAAGATTCAGTCTTCTTGTACTTAAGTCGGCAATCTGCCTTTTCTATGTAATTCCGATGCAATTTCTGTGTTCATCGTCAATAAGATGGTCCAAGGTATACAGTAAATCAGCAGTGAAGTTTCGGAATCTAAAACAGGTCTCACAGGAGAGGTTCAAATCAAAGAATGTAGCAAGAGTCAGTCCTCTGGTACTTAAGTCGGCATTGTGCCTTTTGTATTTAATTCCGATGCAATTTCTGCTTTTCATCGTCAATAAGAAGCTCCAAGAGATACAGTAAACCTGAAGTGAAGCATCGGAATCTAAAACTGGTCTCACAGGAAAGGCTAAAACATAGACAGTAAGAAGAGTCAGTCTACATGTTTTTAAGTCGACATTGCGCCTTTTGTATTTAATTCCAAACAATTTCTGTGTTTCATCGTCAGTAAGAAGGTCCAAGGGATACAGTAAACCTGAAGTGAAGCATCGGAATCTAAAACTGGTCTCACAGGAAAGGTACAAAACATAGACAGTAAGAAGAGTCAGTCTTCTTGTACCTAAGTCGGCATTTGGCCCTTTGAATTGAGTTTCGATGCAATTTCTGTGTTTCATCGGCAACAAGGAGGACCATCTGATACAGTGAACCTGAAGTGAAGCATCGGAACTAAAACTGGTCTCACAGGAAAGGTTCAAAACATAGACAGTAAGAAGAGTCAGTCTTCTTGTACTAAAGTCGGCATTGTGCCTTTTGTATTTAATTCCGAGGCAATTTCTGTGTTTCATCGTCAATAATATGGTCCAAGGGATACAGAAATCCTGAAGTGAAGCATCGGAATCTAAAACTGGTCCAGACAGCAAGAAGAGTCAGTCATCTTGTACTTAAGTTGCATTGTGCCTTTAGTATTTAATTCCGACGCAATTTCTGTGTTTCATCGTCAATAAGAACGTCCAAGGGATACAGTAAACCTGAAATGAACATCGAAATCTAAAAGTGGTCTCACAGGAAAGGTTCAAAACATAGACAGTAAGAAGAGTCAGTCTTCTTGTACTTAAGTCGGCATTGTGCATTTTTTATTAAAATCCGAAGCAATTTCTGTGTTTCATCGTCAATAATAAGGTCCAAGGGATACAGGAAACCTGAAGTGAAGCATCGGAATCTAAAACTAGTCTCACAGGAAAGGTTCAAATCTTAGAATGTAAGAAGAATCAGTCCTCTTGTACTTAAGTCGGCATTGTGCTTTTTTATTTTATTCCGATGCTATTTCTGTGTTTCATCATCAATAGGAAGGTCCAAGGGATACAGTAAACCTGAAGTAAAGCATCGGAATCAGAAAGGGGTTTCATAGGAAAGAATCAAATCATTGCATGTAAGAAGAGTCAGTCCTCTTCTACTTATGTTGGCATTGTAACTTTTGTATTTAATTCCGATGCAATTTCTGTGTTTCATCGTCAAAAAGATTGTCCAAGGGATACAGTTGACCTGAAGTGAAACATCGGAATCTGTATCCGATCTCACAGGAAAGGTTCAAAACATAGACAGTAAGAATAGTCAGTCTTTTTGTACGTAAGTCAGCATTGTGCCTTTTGTATTTAATACCGATGCAATTTCTGTGTTTCATCGTCAATAAGAAGGTCCAAGGGATACAGTAACTCCGAAGTCAAGCATCGGAATCCAAACCAGGTCCCACAGGAAAGGTTCAAATCATAGAATTTTGGAAGAGTCATTCCTCTTGTACTTACGTCGGCATTGTGCCTTTTGTTTTTAATTCGGTTGCAATTTCTGTGTTTCGTCGCCAATAGGAAGGTCCAAGGGATACAGTAAACCTGAAGTGAAGCATCGGAATCTAAAACTGGTTTCACAGGAAAGCTTCAAGACACAGACAGCAAGAAGATTCAGTCTTCTTGTACTTAAGTCGGCAATCTGCCTTTTCTATGTAATTCCGATGCAATTTCTGTGTTTCATCGTCAATAAGATGGTCCAAGGGATACTGTAAACCTGATGTGAAGCAGCGGAATCTGTAACTGGTCTCACAGGAAATGCTCAAATCATAAAATGTAAGAAGAGTCAGTTTTCCTGTACTTAAGTAGGCATTGTGCCTTTTGTATTTAATTCCGATGCAATTTCTGTGTTCCATCATCAATAGGAATGTCTAAGGGATACAGTAAACCTGAAGTGAAGCATCGGAATCTAAAATTGGTCTCACAGGAAAGGTTCAAATCTTAGACTGTAAGAAGAGTCAGTCTTCTTGTACTTAAGTCGGCATTGTGCCTTTTGTATTTAATTCAGATGCAATTTCTGTGTTTCATCGTCAGTAAGAAGGTCCAAGGGATACTGTAAACCTGAAGTGAAGCATCGGAATCTAAAACTGGTCTCACCGGAAAGCTTCAAAACACAGACAGCAAGAAGATTCAGTCTTCTTGTACTTAAGTCGGCAATCTGCCTTTTCTATGTAATTCCGATGCAATTTCAGTGTTTCATCGTCAATAAGAAGGTCCAAGGGATACAATAAACTTGAAGTGAAGCATCGGAAACTATAACTGGTCTCAGAGGAAAGATTCAAAACATAGAAAGTAAGAAGAGTCAGTCTTCTTGTACATAATCGGCATTGTGCCTTTTGTATTTAATTCCGATTCAATTTCTGTGTTTCATCGTCAATAAGAAGGTCCAAGGGATACAGTAAATCGGCAGTGAAGCATCAAAATCTAAAACTGGTCTTACAGGAGAGGTTCAAATCATAGAATGTAGGAAGATTCAGTTCTCTTGTACTTAAGTCGGCATTGTGAATTTTGTATTTTATTCCGATGCAATTTCTGTGCTTCATCGTCAATAAGAACGACCAAGGGATACAGTAAACCTTAAGTGAAGCATCGGAATCTAAAACTGGTCTCACAGGAAAGGTTCAAATCATAGAATGTAAGAAGAGTCAGTCCTCTTCTACATACGTCGGCATTGTGCCTTTTGTATTTAATTCCGAAGCAATTTCTGTGATTCATCGTCAATAAGAAGGTCCAGGGGATACAGTAGACCTGAAGTGAAACATTGAAATCTATAACTGGTCTCACTGGAGAGGTTCAAATCAAAGGCAGTAAGGAGAGTCAGTCTTCTTGCACTTACGTCTGCATTGTGCCTTTTGTATTTAATTCCGTTGCAATTTCTGTGTTTCAAAGTGAATAAAAAGGTCCAAGGGATACAGTAAACCTGAAGTGAAGCATCGGAATCTAAAACTGGTCTCACAGGAAAGGTTTAAACTTAGACAGTAAGAAGAGTCAGTCATCTTGTACTTACGTAGGCATTGGGCCTTTTGATTTTAATTCAGATGCAATTTCTCTGTTTCATCGTCAGTAAGGAGGTCCAAGGGATACTGTAAACATGAAGTGAAGCATCGGAATCTAAAACAGGTCTCACAGGAAAGCTTCAAAACACAGACAGCAAGATGATTCAGTCTTCTTGTACTTAAGTCGGCAATCTGCCTTTTCTATGTAATTCCGATGCAATTTCAGTGTTTCATCCTTAATAAGAAGGTCCAAGGGACACAGTTAACTTGAAGTGTAGCATCGGAATCTAAAACAGGAAAGGTTCAAAACATAGAAAGTAATAATAGTCAGTCTTCTTGTACTTAATCGGCATTGTGCCCTTTTGTATTTAATTCCGATGCAATTTCTTTGTTTCATCGTCAATAAGAAGGTCCAAGGGATACTGTAAATCGGCAGTGAAGCATCGGAATCTAAAACTGGTTTCACAGGAGAGGTTCAAATCATAGAATGAAGGAAGAATCAGTCCTCTTGTAGTTAAGTCGGCATTGTGAATTTTGTATTTAATTCCGATCCAATTTCTGTGTTACATCGTCAATAAGAAGGTCCAAGAGATACAGTAAACCTGAAGTGAAGCATCGGAATCTAAAACTGGTCTCACAGGAAAGGTTAAAACATAGACAATAAGTAGAGTCAGTCTACATGTTTTTAAGTCGACATTGCGCCTTTTGTATTTAATTGCGATGCAATTTCTGTGTCTCAGCGTCTATAAGATGGACCAAGGGATACAGTAAACCTGAAGTGAAGCATCGGAATCTATAACTGACTCACAAAAATGGTTGAAAACATAGACAGTCGGAAGAGGCAGTCTTCTTGTAGTTAAGTCGGCATTGTGACTTCTGTATTTTATTCCGATGCAATTTCTGTGTTTCATCGTCAATAAGAAGGTCCAAGGGATACAGTAAACCAGAAGTGAAGCATCGAAATGTGAAACTGGTCTCACAGGAAAGGTTCAAATCTTGGAATGTAAGAAGAATCAGTCCTCTTGTACTGAAGTCGGCATTGTGAGTTTTTATTTTATTCCGATGCAATTTCTGTGTTTCATCGTCAATAGGAAGGTCCAAGGGATGCAGTAAACCCTAAGTAAAACATCGGAATCAAAAATTGGTTTCACAGGAAAAGTTCAAATCATAGCATGTAAGAAGAGTCAGTCCTCTTCTACAATGTTGGCATTGTAACTTTTGTATTTAATCCTGATGCAATTTCTGTGTTTCATCGTCAATAAGAGGGTCCAAGGGATACAGTAGACCTGAAGTGAAACATCGGAATCTGTATTCGGTCTCACAGGAAAGGTTCAAAACATAGAATGTAAGAAGAGTCAGTTTTCTTGTACTTAAGTAGGCGATGTGCCTTTTGCATTTGATTCCTATGCAATTACTGTGTTTCAACGTCAATATGAAGGTCCATGGGATACAGTAAACTTGAAGTGAAGCATCTGAAACTAAAACTGGACTCACAGGAAAGTTTCAAATCATAGAATGTAAGAAGAGTCAGTCCTCTTTTACTTATGTCGGCATTGTGCCTTTTGTTTTTAATTCGGTTGCAATTTCTGTGTTTCGTCGTCAATAAGAAGGTTCAAGGCATACAGTAAACCTGAAGTGAAGCATCGGAATCTATAACTGGTCTCACAGGAAAGGTTCAAAACATAGACAGTAAGAAGAGTCAGTCTTCATGTACTTAAGTCGGCATTGTGCCTTTTGTATTTAATTCCGATGCAATTTCTGTGTTTCATTGTCAATAAGATGGTCCAAGGGATACCGTAAACCTGATGTGAAGCATCGGAATCTGTAACTGGTCTCACAGGAAAGGCTCAAATCATAGAATGTAAGAAGAGTCAGTTTTCTTGTACTTAAGTAGGCATTGTGCCCTTTGTATTTAATTCCGGTGCAATTTCTGTGTTTCATCGTCAATAAGAAGGTCCAAGGGATACAGTAAGCCTGAATTGCAGCATCGGATTCTAAAACTGGCCTCACAGGAAAGGTTCAAATCATAGGCAGTAAGAAGAGTCAGTCTTCTTGTACTTAAGTCGGCACTGTGCCTTTTGTATTTAATTCCGATGCAATTTCTGTGTTTCATCGTCAATTTGAAAGTCCAAGGGATACAGTAAACCTGGCATGAAGCATCGGAATCTAAAGCCGGACTCACAGGAAAGGTTCAATTCATAGACAGTAAGAAGTGTCTGTCTTCTTGTACTTAAGTCGGCATTGTGCCTTTTGTATTTAATTCAGATGCAATTTCTGTGTTTCATCGTCAGTAAGAAGGTCCAAGGAATACTGTAAACCTCAAGTGAAGCATCGGAATCTGAAACTGGTCTCACAGGAAAGCTTCAAAACACAGACAGCAAGAAGATTCTGTCTTCTTGTACTTAAGTCGGCAATCTTCCTTTTCTATGTAATTCCGATGCAATTTCAGTGTTTCATCGTCAATAAGAAGGTCCAAGAGATACAGTAAACTTGAAGTGAAGCATCGGAATCTAAAACTGGTCTCACAGGAAAGGTTCAAAACATAGAAAGTAAGAAGAGTCAGTCATCTTGTACTTAATCGACATTGTGCCTTTTGTATTTAATTCCAATGCAATTTCTGTGTTTCATCGTCAATAAGAAGGTCCAAGGGATACAGTAAATCGGCAGTGAAGCATCGGAATCCAAAACTGGTATCACAGGAGAGGTTCAAATCATAGAATGTAGGAAGAGTCAGTCCTCTCGTACTTAAGTCGGCATTGTGCCTTTTGTATTTCATTCCGATGCAATTTCTTAGTTTCATCGTCAATATGAAGGTCCAAGGGATACAGTAAACCTGAAGTGAAGCATCGGAAACTACAACTGGTCTCACAGGAAAGGTTCAAATCATAGAATGTTAGAAGAGTCAGTCCTCTTCAACTTATGTCGGCATTATGCCTTTTGTTTTTAATTCGGTTGCAATTTCTGTGTTTCAACGTCAATAAGAAGGTCCAAGGGATACAATAAACTTGAAGTGAAGCATCGGAATCTAAAACTGGTCTCACAGGAAAAGTTCCAAACATAGACAGTAAGGAGAGTCAGTCTTCTTGTACTTAAGTCGTCATTGTGGCTTTTGTTTTTAAATCCGATGCAATTTCTGTGTCTCACCGTCAATAAGAAGGTCCAAGGAATACCGTAAACCTGATGTGAAGCATCGGAATCTAAAACTGGTCTCACAGGAAAGGCTCAAATCATAGAATGTAAGAAGAGTTAGTCTTCTTTTACTTAAGTCTGCATTGTGCCTTTTGTATCTAATTCCGATGCAATTTCTGTGTTTCATCGACAATAAGTAGGTCCTAGGGATGCAATAAACCAGAAGTAAAGCATCGGAATGTAAAACTGGTCTCACAGGAAAGGCTCATATCATAGAATGTAAGAAGAGTCACACTTCTTGTACTTAGGTCGGCATTGTGCATTTGTATTTAATTCAGATGCAATTTCTGTGTTTCATCGTCAATAAGAAGGTCCAAGGGATACAGTAAACCTGAAGTGAGGCATCGGAATCTTAAACTGGTCTCACAGGAAAGGATCAAAGCATAGACAGTAAGAAGAGTCAGTCTTCTTGTACTTAAGTCGGCATTGTGCCTTTCGAATTTAATTTGGAAGCAATTTCTGTGTTTCTTCGTCAATAATAAGGTCCAGTGGATGCAGAAAACCTGAAGTGAACCATCGGAATCTGAAACTGGTCTCATAGGAAGGGCTCAAACCACAGGCAGTAAAAAGAGTCCGACTTCTTGTACTTAAGTTGCATTGTGCCTTTTGTATTTAATTCTGACGCAATTTCTGTGTTTCATCATCAATAAGAAGGTCCAAGGGATACAGGAAACCTGAAATGAACATCTAAATCTAAAACTGGTCTCACAGGAAAGGTTCAAAACATAGACAGTTAGAAGAGTCACTCTTCTTGTATTGAAGTCGGCATTGTGCCTTTTGTATTTATTTCCGATGCAATTTCTGTCTTTCATCGTCAAAAAGAAGGTCCCAGGGATACAGTAAACCTGAAGTTATGCATCGGAATCTAAGACTGGTCTCACAGGAAAGGTTCAAGTCATAGACACTAAGAAGAGTCAGTCATCTATTACTTAAGTCGGCATTGTGCCTTTTGTTTTTAATTCCGATGCAATTTCTGTGTTTCATCGTCAAACAGAGGGTCCAAGGGATACAATAAACCTAAAGTGAAGCATCGGAATCTATAACTGATCCCACAGGAAAGGTTCAAAACATTGACTGTAAGAAGAGTGAGTCTTCTTGTACTTAAGTCGGCATTGTTCCTCTTGTACTTATATCCGATGCCATTTCTGTGTTTCATCGACAGTAACAAGGTCCTAGGGATACACTAACTCTGAAGTGAAGCATCGGAATCTGAAACCGGTCTCACAGGAAAGGTTAAAATCATAGAATGTCGGAAGAGTCAGTCCTCATGTACTTATGTCGGCATTGTGCCTTTTGTATTTCATTCTCAAGCAATTTCTGTGTTTCATCGTCAATATGAAGGTCCAAGGGATACAGTTAACCGGAAGTGAAGCATCGGAAACTAAAACTGGTCTCACAGGAAAGGTTCAAATCATAGAATGTAAGAAGAGTCAGTCCTCTTCAACTTATGTCGGCATTGTTCCTTTTGTTTTTAAATCGGTTGCAATTTCTGTGTTTCAACGTCAAGAAGAAGGTCCAAAGTATGCAGTAAACCTGAAGTGAAGCATCGGAATCGAAAACTTGTCTCTCAGGAAAGGTTCAAATCATAGACAGTAAGAAGAGTCAGTCTTCTTGTACTTAAGTCGTCATTGTGGCTTTTGTTTTTAAATCCGATGCAATTTCTGTGTCTCACCGTCAATAAGAAGGTCCAAGGAATACCGTAAACCTGATGTGAAGCATCGGAATCTAAAACTGGTCTCACAGGAAAGGTTCAAATCGTAGACAGTGAGAAGAGTCAATCTTCTTGTACTTAAGTCGGCATTGTGCCTTTTGTATTTAATTCAGATGCAATTTCTGTGTATCATCGTCAGTAAGAAGGTCCAAGGGATACTGTAAACCTGAAGTGAAGCATCGGAATCTAAAACTGGTCTCACAGGAAAGTTTCAAATCATAGACAGTAAGAAGAGTTAGTATTCTTGTACTTAAGTCGGCATTGTGCCTTTTGTATTTAATTCCGATGCAATTTCTGTTTTTCATCGTCAATAAGAAGGTCCAAGGCATGCAGTAAACCAGAAGTGAAGCATCCGAATGTAAAACTGGTCTCACAGGAAAGGCACAAATCATTGAATGTAAGAAGAATCAGACTTGCTGTACTTAATTCGGCATTGGGCCTTTTATATTTAGTTCCAATGCAATTTCTGTGTTTCATCGTCAATAAGAAGGTGCAAGTGGTACATTACACCTGAAGTGAAGCATCGGAACCTATTACTGGTTTTACAAAAAAGATTGAAAACATAGACAGTAAGAAGAGGCAGTCTTCTTGTACTTAAGTCGGCATTGTGCCTTTTGTATTTTATTCTGACGCAATTTCTGTGCTTCATCGTCACTATAAACGACGAAGGGATACAGTAAACCTGAAATGAAGAATCGGAATCTAAAACTTATCTCACAGGAAAGGTTCAAAACATAGACGGTAAGAAGAGCCAGTCCTCTTGTGCTTAGGTCGGCATTGTGCCTTTTTGTATTTATTTGCGATGCAGTTTCTGTGCTTCATCGTCAATCAGAAGGTCCAAGGGATACAGTAAACCTGAAGTGAAGCATCGGAATCCAAAATTGGTCTCACAGGAAAGGTTCAAAACATAGACAGTAAGAAGAGTCAGTCTTCTTGTACTTAAGTCGGCATTGTGACTCTTGTATTTAATTCTGATGCAATTTCTGTGTTTCATCGTCAATAGGAAGGTCCAAGGTATACAGTAAACCTAAAGTTAAGCATCGGAATCTAAAACTGGTCTCACAGGAAAGGTTCAAAACACAGACAGTAAGAAGAGTCAGTCTTCTTGTACTTAAGTCGGTATTGTGCCTTTTGTAATTAATTCCGACTCAATTTCTGTATTTCGTCGTCAATCAGAAGGTCCAAGGAATACAGCAAACATAAAATGAGCATTGGAATCTAAAACTGGTCTCCTGAGAAGGTTCAAAGCATAGACAGTAAGAAAAGTCAATCATCTAGTACTTAAGTCGGCATTGTGCATTTTGTATTTAATTGCGATGCAATTTCTGTGTTTCATCGTCAATATGTAGGTCCAAGGGATACAGTAAACCTGAAGTGAAGCAACGGCATCTAAAACTGGTCTCACAGGAAAGGTTCAAATTATAGACAGTAAGAAGAGTCAGTCTTCGAGTACTTAAATCGGCATTTTGCCCTTGGCATTGAATTTCGATGCAATTTCTGTCTTTAATCGGCAAAAGGGAGGACCAAGGGATACAGTGAACCTGAAGTGAAGCTTCGGAATCTAAAACTGGTCCCACAGGAAAGGCTCAAATCATATAATGTAAGAAGAGTCAGTCTTCTTGTACTTAAGTCGGCATTGTGCCTTTTGTATTTAATTCCGATGCAATTTCTGTGTTTCATTGTCAATAAGAAGGTCCAAGGGATTCCGTGAACCTGAAGTGAATCATCGGAATCTTAATCTGGTCTCACAGGAAAGGCTCAAATCATTGAATGTAAGAAGAGTCATTCCTCTTGTACTTAAGTAGGCATTGTGCCTTTTGTATTTAATTCCGATGCAATTTCTGTTTTTCATCGTGAGTTAGAAGGACCAAGGGATACAGTAAACCTGAAGTTAAACATTGGAATCAATAACTGGTCCCACAGGAGAGGTTCAAATCATAGACAGTAAGAAGAGTCAGCCTTCTTGTACTTAAGTCGGCATTGTGCCTTATGTATTTAATTCCGATACAATTTCTGTGTTTCATCGTCAATAAGAAGGTCTAAGGGATTCAGTAAACCTGAAGTGAAGCATCGGAATCTAAAACCGGTCTCACAGGAAAGGTTCAAATCGTGGACAGTGAGAAGAGTCAATCTTCTTGTACTTAAGTCGGCATTGTGCCTTTTGTATTTAATTCAGATGCAATTTCTGTGTATCATCGTCAGTAAGAAGGTCCAAGGGATACTGTAAACCTGAAGTGAAGCATCGGAATCTAAATCTGGTCTCACAGGAAAGTTTCAAATCATAGACAGTAAGAAGAGTTAGTATTCTTGTACTTAAGTCGGCATTGTGCCTTTTGTATTTAATTCCGATGCAATTTCTGTTTTTCATCGTCAATAAGAAGGTCCAAGGCATGCAGCAAACCAGAAGTGAAGCATGCGAATGTAAAACTGGTCTCACAGGAAAGTCACAAATCATTGAATGTAAGAAGAATCAGACTTGCTGTACTTAAGTCGGCATTGGGCCTTTTATATTTAATTCCAATGCAATTTCTGTGTTTCATCGTCAATAAGAAGGTGCAAGTGGTACATTATACCTGAAGTGAAGCATCGGAACCTATTACTGGTTTTACAAAAAAGATTGAAAACATAGACAGTAAGAAGAGGCGGTCTTCTTGTACTGAAGTCGGCACTGTGCCTTTTGCATTTTATTCTGACGCAATTTCTGTGCTTCATCGTCACTAAGAACGACCAAGGGATACAGTAAACCTGAAATGAAGAATCGGAATCTAAAACGTATCTCACAGGAAAGGTTCAAAACATAGACGGTAAGAAGAGCCAGTCCTCTTGTGCTTAAGTCGGCATTGTGCCTTTTTGTATTTATTTGCGATGCAATTTCTGTGCTTCATCGTCAATCAGAAGGTCCAAGGGATACAGTAAACCTGAACTGAAGCATCGGAATCTAAAACTGGTCTCACAGGAAAGGCTCAAATCATTGAATGTAAGAAGAGTCAGTCTTCTTGTACTTAAGTCGGGATTGTGCCTTTTGTAATTAATTCCGATTCAATTTCTGTATTTCGTCGTCAATCAGAAGGTCCAAGGCATACAGCAAACATAAAATGAGCATTGGAATCTAAAACTGGTCTCCTGAGAAGGTTCAAAGCATAGACAGTAAGAAGAGTCAATCATCTAGTACTTAAGTCGGCATTGTGCCTTTTGTATTTAATTCCGATGCAATTTCTGTGTTTCATCGTCAATTTGAAAGTCCAAGGTATACAGTAAACCTGACATGAAGCATCGGAATCTAAAGTCGGACTCACAGGAAAGGTTCAAATCATAGAATGTAAGAAGAGTCAATCCTCTTCTACTTATGTCGGCACTGAGACTTTTGTTTTAAAGTTGGTTGCAATTTCTGTGTTTCATCGTCAATAAGAAGGTCCAAGGGATACAGTAAACCTGAAGTGAAGCATCGGAATCTATAACTGGCCTCACAGGAAAGATTCAAAACATAGACAATAAGAAGAGTCAGTCTTCTTGGACTTAAGTCGGCATTGTGCCTTTTGTTTTTAATTCCGATGCAATTTCTGTGTTACATCGTCAATAAGAAGGTCCAAGGGATACAGTAATCCTGAAGTGAAGCATCGGAATCTAAAGCTGGACTCACAGGAAAGGTTCAAATTATAGAATGTAAGAAATGTCAGTCCACTTCTACTTATGTCGGCATTGTGCCTTTTGTATTTAATTCCAATGCAATTTCTGAGTTTCATCGTCAATAAGAAGGTCCAAATGATACAGTAAACCTGAAGTGAAGAATCGGAATCTAAAACTGGTCTCACAGGAAAGCATCAAAGCACAGACAGGAAGAAGATTCAGTCTTCTTGTACTTAATTCGGCATTCTGCCTTTTGTATGTCCAAGGGATTCCGTGAACCTGAAGTGAATCATCGGAATTTAAATCTGGTCTCACAGGAAAGGCTCAAATCATTGAATGTAAGAAGAGTCATTCCTCTTGTACTTAAGTAGGCATTGTGCCTTTTGTATTTAATTCCGATGCAATTTCTGTCTTTCGTCGTCAATAAGAAGGTCCAAGGGTACAATAACCTGAAGTGAAGCATCGGAAACTAAAACCGGTCACACAGGAAAGCTTCAAAACATAGACAGTACGAAGAGTCAGTCTTCTTGTACCTAAGTCGGCATTGTGCGTTTTGTATTTATTTCCGATGCAATTTCTGTGTTACATCGTCAATAAGAAGGTCCAAGGGATACGGTAAACCTGAAGTGAAGCATCTGAATCTAAAACTGGTCTCATAGGAAAGGTTCAAAACATAGACTGACTCTTGTTTCTGTCTATGTATTGAACCTTTCCTGTGAGAGCAGTTTTAGATTCCGATACTTCACTTCAGGTTTACTGTATCGCTTGGACCTTCTTATTGACGATGAAACGCAGAAATTGCATCAGAATTAAATACAAAAGGCACATTGCCGACTTAAGTACAAGAAGACTGACTCTTCTTACTGTCTATGATTTGAACCATTCCTGTGAGACCAGTTTTAGATTCCGACGCTTCACTTCACGTTTACTGTCTCCCTTGGACCTTCTTATTGACGATGAAACACAGAAATCGCATCGGTATTGAATACAAAATGCACAATGCCGACCTAAGTACAAGAAGACTGAGTCTCCTTATTGTCTATGTTTTGAACCTTACCTGTGAGACCAGTTATAGATTCCGATGCTTCACTTCAGGTTTACTGTATCCCTTGGACCTTCTTATTGACTTTGAAACACGGAAATTGCATCGGAATTAAATACAATAGGCACCATGCCGTCTTAACTACAAGATAGCTGACTCTTCTTACTGTCTGTGTTTTGAACCTTTCCTGTGGGACCAGTTCTTGATTCTGATGCTTCACTTCAGGTTTACTGTATCCCTTGGACCTCCTTATTGACTTTGAAACACAGAAACTACAGCGGAATTAAATACAAAAGATACTAGCCGACTTAAGTACAAGAAGACTGTCTTCTCTTACTGTCTATGTTTTGAGCCTTTCCTGTGAGACCAGTTTTAGATTCCGATGCTTTACTTCAGGTTTATGTTATGCCTCGGACCTTCTTATTGACAATGAAAAACAGAAATTGCATCGGAATTAAATACAATAGGCACCATGCCGTCCTAACTACAAGATAGCTGACTCTTCTTACTGTCTATGTTTTGAACCTTTCCTGTGGGACCAGTTCTTGATTCCGATGCTTTACTTCAGGTTTACTGTATCCCTTGGACCTCCTTATTGACTTTGAAACACAGAAATTGCATGGGAATTAAATACAAAAGGCACAATGCCGTCTTAAGTACAAGATGACTGACTCTTATTACTGTCCATGTTTTGAACCTTTCCTGTGAGACCAGTTTTTGATTCCAAATGCTTCACTTCAGGTTTACTGTATTTCTTGGACCTTCTTATTGACTTTGATACACAGAAATTGCATCGAAATTAAATACAAAAGGCACAATGCCTACTTAAGTACAATAAGACTGACTCTTCTTACTGTCTATGATTTTGAACCTTTCCTGGCCGTGCGGTTAAAGGCGCTGCAGTCTGGAACCGCAAGACCGCTTCGCTTGCAGGTTCGAATCCTGCGTCGGGCATGGATGTTTCTGACGTCCTTAGGTTAGTTAGGTTTAACTAGTTCTAGGTTCTAGGGGACTAATGACCTCAACAGTTGAGTCCCATAGTGCTCAGAGCTTTTTGAACCATTTTTTGAACCTTTCCTGTGAGACAAGTTTTAGATATCGTAGCTTCACTTCAGGTTTACTGCATCTCTTGGATCTTCCTATTGACGATGAAACACAGAAATTGCATCGGAATTAAATACAAAAGGCACAACGCAGACTTAAGTACAAGAGGACTGACTCTTCTTACATTCTATGATTTGGTTCTTTAATGTGAGACCAGTTTTAGATATCGATGATTCATTTCAGGTATACTGTATCCCTCTGACATTCTTATTGACGATGAAAAACAGAAATTGCATCGGAATTAAATACAAAAGGCACAATGCCGGTTTAAGTACAAGAAGACTGACTCTTCTTACTGTCTATGTTTTGAACCTTTCCTGTGAGACCAGTTTTAGATTCCGATGCTTCACTTCTGGTTTACTGTATCCATTGGGCCTTCTTACTGACTTTGAAACACAGAAATTGCATCGGAATTAAATACAAAAGGCACAATGCCGACTTAAGTACAAGAAGACTGACTCTTCTTACTGTCTATGTTTTGACCTTTCCTGTGAGAACAGTTTTAGTTTCCGATGCTTCACGTCAGGTTTGCTGTATCCTTTATACCTTCTTATTGACGATGAAACACACAGATGGCATCGGAATTGTATACAAAACGCTGAAATCCAAAAAGACTGACTCTTCTGACTGTCTATGACTTTGAACCTTTCCTGTGAGACAAGTTTTAGATATCGAAGCTTCACTTCAGGTTTACTGCATCCCTTGGATCTTCTTATTGACGATGAAACACAGAAATTGCATCGGAATTAAATACAAGAGGCACTATGCCGACTTAGGTACAAGAAGACTGACCCTTCATACTGTCTATGATTTGAGCCTTTCCTGTCAGACCAGTTTTGGATGCCGATGCTTCACTTCAGGTTTACTGTATCCCTTGGACCTTCTTGTTGACGATGAAACACAGAAATTGCATCGGAATTAAATACAAAAGGCACAATGCCGACTTACGTATTAGAAGACTATCTCTTCTTACTGTCTATGTTTTGACCTTTCCTGTGAGACCAGTTTTAGATTCCCATGCTTCACTTCAGGTGTACTGTATCCCTTGGACCTTCTTGTTGACGATGAAACACAGAAATTGCTTGGGAATTAAATACAATTGGCACAATGCCAACTTAAGTATTGGAGGACAGACTCTTCTTAGATTCTATGATTTGATTCTTTCCTGTGAGACCAGTTTTAGATATCGATGCTTCACTTCAGGTTTACTGTATCCCTTTGACATTCTAATTGACGATGAAATACAGAAATTGCATAGAAATTAAATTGAAAAAACACAATGCCGACTTAAGTACAAGAGAACTGACTCTCATTACATTCTATGATTTGAGCCTTTCCTCTGAGACCACTTTTGGATATCGATGCTTCAATTCAGGTTTACTATATCCCTTGGACCTTCTTATTGACGATGAAACACAGAAATTGAATCGGAATTAAATACAAAAGGCACAATGCCGACGTAAGTACAAGAAGACTGACTCTTTTTAATGTCTATGTTTTGAACCTTTTACTGTGAGGCCAGTTTTAGATACCGATGCTTCACTTCAGGTTTACTCTATCGCTTAGACCTTCTTATTCACGATGAAACACAGAAATTGCAGCGGAATTAAATAGAAAATGCACAATGCCGACTTAAGTACAAGAGAACTGACTCTTCTAACATTCCATGATTTGAGCCTTTCCTGTGAGACCAGTTTTAGATATCGATGCATCACTTCAGGTTTACTGTATCCCTTGGACCTTCTTATTGACGATGAAACACAGAAAACGCATCGGAATTAAATACAAAATGCACAATGCCAACTTAAGTACAAGAAGACTGACTCTTCTTACCGTCTATGTTTTGAGCCTTTCCTGTCAGACCAGTTTTGGATGCCGATGCTTCACTTCAGGTTTACTGTATCCCTTGGACCTTCTTGTTGACGATGAAACACAGAAATTGCTTGGGAATTAAATACAAAAGGCACAATGATAACTGAAGTACAAGAGGACTGACTCGTCTTACATTCTATGATTTGAGCCTTTCCTGTGAGACCAGTTTTAGATATCGAAGCTTCACTTCAGGTTTACTGTATCCCTTGGAACTTCTTATTGACGATGAAACAGAGAAATTGCATCGGAATTAAATGCAAATGGCACAATGTCGACTTAGGTACAAGAAGACTGACCCATTGTACTGTCTATGATTTGAACCTTTTCCGTGAGACCAGTTTAAGATTCCGATGCATCACTTCAGGTTTACTGTATCCCTTGGACTCTCATATTGACGATGAAACACAGAAATTGCATCGGAATTAAATACAAAAATCATAATGCCGACTTTAGTACAAGAAGACAAACTCATCTTACTGTCTATGTTTGAACGTTTCCTGTCAATCCAGTTTTAGACTCCGTTGCTTCACTTCAATTTTACTGTATCCCTTGTACCATCTTATTGACGATGAAACACAGAAATTCTTGGGAATTAAATACAAAAGGCAAAATGCCAACTTAAGTAATGGAGGACTGACTCTTCATACATTCTATGATTTGATTCTTTCCTGTGAGACCAGTTTTAGATATCGATGCTTCACTTCAGGTTTGCTGTATCCCTCTGACATTCTTATTGACGATGAAAAACAGAAATTACATCGGAATTAAATACAAAAGGCACAATGACTGTTTAAGTACAAGAAGACTGACTCTTCTTACTGTCTATGTTTTGAACCCTTCCTGTGAGACCGGTATTAGATTCCGATGCTTCACTTCTGGTTTACTGTATCCCTTGGACCTTCTTATTGACTTTGAAACACAGAAATTGCATCGGAATTAAATGCAAAAGGCACAATGCCGACTTAAGTAAAAGAAGACTGACTCTTCTTACTGTAAATGTTTTGAGCTGTCCTGTCAGAAAAGTTTTAGATTCCGATGCTTCACTTCAGGTTAACTGCATTCTTTGGACCTTCTAACTGACGATGAAACACAGAAATTGCATCGGAATTAAATACAAAATGTACAATGCCGACTTAAGTACAAGAAGACAGACTCTTCATACCGTCTATGTTTTGAGCCTTTCCTGTGAGACCAGTTTTGGATTCCGATGCTTCACCTCAGGTTTACTGTATCCCTTGAACTTTCTTATTGACGATGAAACACAGAAATAGCATGGGAATTAAATACAAAATGCACAATGATATTTTAAGTACAAGAGGACTGACTCGTCTTACATTCTATGATTTGAGCCTTTCCTGTGAGACCAGTTTTAGATATCGAAGCTTCACTACAGGTTCACTTTATCCCTTGGATCTTCTTATTGACGATGAAACAGAGAAATTGCATCGGAATTAAATACAAAAGGCCAATGCCGACTTAGGTACAAGAAGACTGACTCTTCATACTGTCTATGATTTGAACCTTTCCCGTGAGACCAGTTTTAGATTCCGATGCATCACTTCAGGTTTACTGTATCCCTTGGACTTTCATATTGACGATGAAACAGAGAAATTGCATCGGAATTAAATACAAAAGGCATAATGGTGACTTTAGTACAAGAAGACAAACTCATCTTACTGTCTATGTTTGAACGTTTCCTGTCAATCCAGTTTTAGACTCCGATGCTTCACGTCAATTTTACTGTATCTCTTGGACCATCTTATTGACGTTGAAACACAGAAATTGCATCGGAATTACATACAAAAGGCACAATGCCGACTTAAGTACAAGATGACTGACTCTTCTTACTGTCTACGTTTTTGCCTTTCCTGTGAGACCAGTTTTGGATTCCGATGCTTCACTTCAGGTTTACTGTATCCCTTGGGCCTTCTTATTGACTTTAAAACACAGAAATTGAATCGGAATTAAATACAAGAGGCACTACGCCGATTTAGGTACATGAAGACTGACTCTTCTTACTGTCTATGATTTGACCTTTCCTGTGAGACCAGTTTTATATTCCGATGCTTCATTTCTGGTTTACTGTATCCCTTGGACCTTCTTGTTGACGATGAAACACAGAAATTGCTTGGGAATTAAATATAAAAGGCACAATTCCAACTTAAGTAATGGAGGACTGACTCTTCTTACATTCTATGATTTGATTCTTTCCTGTGAGACCAGTTTTAGATATCGATGCTTCACTTCAGGTTTACTGTATCCCTTGGACCATCTTATAGACGATGAAACACAGAAATGGCATCGGATTTGAATACAAAACGCTCAATGCCGACTGAAGTCCAAAAAGACTGTCTCTTCTGTCTGTCTATGATTTTGAACGTTTCCTGTGAGAAAAGTTTTAGATATCGAAGCTTCACTTAAGGTTTACTGCATTCCTTGGATCTTTCCATTGACGATGATACACAGGAATTGCATCGGAATTAAATACAAGAGGCACTACGCCGACTTAGGTACAAGAAGACTGACCCTTCTTACTGTCTATGTTATGATCCTTCCCTGTGAGACCAGTTGTAGATTAATATGCTTCACTATATGTTTACTGTATCCCTTGGACCTTCTTATTCACGATGAAACACAGAAATTGCTTCGGAATTAAATACAAAAGGCACAATGCAAACTTAAGTACAAGAGGACTGACTCTTCTTACATTCTATGATTTGATTCTTTAATGTGAGACCAGTTTTAGAAATCGATGCTTCACTTCAAGTTTGCTGTATCCCTCTGACATTCTTATTGACGATGAGAAACAGAAATTACATCGGAATTAAATACAAAAAGCACAATGCCGGTTTAAGTACAAGAAGACTGACTCTTCTTACTCTCTATGTTTTGAACCTTTCCTGTGAGACCGGTATTGGATTCCAATGCTTCACTTCTGGTTTACTGTATCCCTTGGACCTTCTTATTGACTTTGAAACACAGAAATTGCATCGGAATTAAATACAAAAGGCACAATGCCGACTTAAGTAAAAGAAGACTGACTCTTCTTACTGTAAATGTTTTGAGCTGTCCTGACAGAAAAGTTTTAGATTCCGATGCTTCACTTCAGGTTAACTGCATCCTTTGGACCTTCTAATTGACGATGAAACACTGAAATTGCATCGGAATTAAATACAAAAGGCACAATGCCGACTTAAGTATTAGAAGAATGACTCTTCTTACTGTCTATGTTTTGACCTTTCCTGTGAGACCAGTTCTAGATTCCGATGCTTCACTTCTGGGGTACTGTATCCCTTGAACCTTCTTATTGACGATGAAACACAGTAAACGCATCGGAATTGAATACAAAATGCACAATGTCGACATAAGTACAAGAAGACTGACTCTTCATACCGTCTATGTTTTGAACCTTTCCTGTGAGACCAGTTTTGGATTCCGATGCTTCACCTCAGGTTTACTGTATCCCTTGAACCTTCTTATTGACGATGAAACACAGAAATAGCATCGGAATTAAATACAAAAAGCACAATGATAACTTAAGTACAAGAGGACACACTCGTCTTACATTCTATGATTTGAGCCTTTCCTGTGAGACCAGTTTTAGATATCGAAGCTTCACTTCAGGTTCACTGTATCCCTTGCATCTTCTTATTGACGATGAAACAGAGAAATTGCATCGGAATTAAATACAAAAGGCCAATGCCGACTTAGGTACAAGAAGACTGGCTCTTCATACTGTCTATCATTGGAACCTTTCCCGTGAGACCAGTTTTAGATTCCGATGCATGACTTCAGGTTTACTGTATCCCTTGGACTTTCTTATTGACTTTAAAATACAGAAATTGCATCGTAATTAAATACAAAAGGCACAATGCAGACTTGAGAACAATAGGACTGACTCTTCTTACATTCTGTGGTTTGCACCTTTCCTGTGAGACCTGTTTTAGATTACGATGCGTCACTTGAGGTTTACTGTATCCCGTGGACCTTCTTATTGACGATGAAACACAGAAATTTAATCGGAATTAAATACAAAAGAGCACAATGCCGACGTAAGTACAAGAAGACTGACTCTTCTTACTGTCTATGCTTTAACCTTTACTGTGAGACCAGCTTTAGAATCCGATGATTCACTTCAGGTTTACTGTATCGCTTGGACCATCTTATTTACGATGAAACAAAGAAATTGCATCGGAATTAAATACAAAAGGCACAATGCCGACTTAAGTATTAGAAGAATGACTCTTCTTAATGTCTATGTTTTGACCTTTCCTGTGAGACCAGTTTTAGATTCCGATGCTTCACTTCAGGTGTACTGCATCCCTTGGACCTTCTTGTTGACGATGAAACACAGAAATTGCTTGGGAATTAAATACAAAAGGCACAATGCTAACTTAAGTAATGGAATACTGACTCTTCGTACATTTTATGATTTGATTCTTTCCTGTTAGACCAGTTTTAGACTCCGATGCTTCACTTCAGGTTTACTGTATCCCTTACACCCCTACGTATTTACGATGAAACACAGAAATTGCATAGGAATGATATACAAAAGGCACAATGCCGAATTAAGTACAAGAGAACTGACTCTTCCAACATTCCATGATTTGAGCCTTTCCTGTGAGACCAGTTTTAGATATCGATGCTTTACTTCAGGTTTACTGTATCCCTTGGACCTTCTTATTCACGATGAAACACAGAAAACGCATCGGAATTAAATACAAAATGCACAATGCCGACTTAAGTACAAGATGACTGACACTTCTTACTGTCTACGTTTTGTGCCTTTCCTGTGAGACCAGTTTTGGATTCCGATGCTTCACTTCAGGTTTACTGTATCCCTTGGGCCTTCTTATTGACTTTAAAACACAGAAATTGAATCGGAATTAAATACAAGAGGCACTACGCCGATTTAGATACATGAAGACTGACTCTTCTTACTGTCTATGATTTGACCTTTCCTGTGAGACCAGTTTTATATTCCGATGCTTCATTTCTGGTTTACTGTATCCCTTGGACCTTCTTGTTGACGATGAAACACAGAAATTGCTTGGGAATTAAATACAAAAGGCACAATTCCAACTTAAGTAATGGAGAACTGACTCTTCTTACATTCTATGATTTGATTCTTTCCTGTGAGACCAGTTTTAGATATCGATGCTTTACTTCAGGTTTACTGTATCCCTTGGACCTTCTTATTCACGATGAAACACAGAAATTGCATCGGAATTAAATACAAAAGGCACAATGCCGACTTAAGTACAAGAAGACTGACTCTTCTTACTGTCTATGTTTTGAGCCTTTCCTGTGAGACCAGTATTGGATTCCGATGCTTCACTTCAGGTTGACTGGCTCCCTTGGACCTTCTTATTGACGATGATACACAGGAATTGCATCGGAATTAAATACAAGAGGCACTATGCCGACTTAGGTACAAGAAGACTGACCCTTCTTACTGTCTATGTTATGAACCTTCCCTGTGAGACCAGTTTTAGATTAATATGCTTCACTATATGTTTACTGTATCCCTTGGACCTTCTTATTCACGATGAAACACAGAAATTGCTTCGGAATTAAATACAAAAGGCACAATGCAGACTTAAGTACAAGAGGACTGACTCTTCTTACATTCTATGATTTGATTCTTTAATGTGAGACCAGTTTTAGAAATCGATGGTTCACTTCAGGTTTGCTGTATCCCTCTGACATTCTTATTGACGATGAAAAACAGAAATTGCATCGGAATTAAATACAAAAGGCACAATGCCGGTTTAAGTACAAGAAGACCGACTCTTCTTACTGTCTAAGTTTTGAACCTTTCCTGTGAGACCGGTATTAGATTCCGATGCTTCACTTCTGGTTTACTGTATCCCTTGGACCTTCTTATTGACTTTGAAACACTGAAATTGCATCGGACGTAAATACAAAAGGCACAATGCCGACTGAAGTACAAGAAGACTGACTCTTCTTACTGTAAATGTTTTGAGCGGTCCTGTCAGAAAAGTTTTAGATTCCGATGCTTCACTTCAGGTTATCTGTATCCCTTGGACCTTCTAATTGACGATGAAACACAGAAATTGCATCGGAATGAAATACAAAAGGTATAATGACGACTTAAGTACAAGAAGACTGTTTCATCTTACTGTCTATGCCTTAAACCTTTCCTGTGAGACGTGTTTTAGATTCCGATGCTTCACTTCACGTTTCCTGTATTCCTTGGACCTTCTTATTGACGATGAAACACAGAAAACGCATCGGAATTAGATACAAAATGTACAATGCCGACTTAAGTACAAGAAGACTGACTGTTCTTACCGTCTATGATTTGAGCCTTTCCTGTGAGACCAGTTTTGGATTCCGATGCTTCACCTCAGGTTTACTGTATCCTTTGAACCTTCTTATTGACGATGAAACACAGAAATAGCATCGGAATTAAATACAAAAGGCACAATGATAACTTAAGTAATGGAGGACTGACTCGTCTTACATTCTATGATTTGAGCCTTTCCTATGAGACCAGTTTTAGATATCGAAGCTTCACTTCAGGTTCACTGTATCCCTTGGATCTTCTTATTGACGATGAAACAGAGAAATTGCAACGGAATTAAATACAAAAGGCATAATGCTGACTTTAGTACAAGAAGACAAACTGATCTTACTGTCTATGTTTGAACGTTTCCTGTCAATCCAGTTGTAGACTACGATGCTTCACGTCAATTTTACTGTATCCCTTGGACCATCTTATTGACGATGAAACACAGAAATTGCTTGGGAATTAAATACAAAAGGCACAATGCTGACTTAAGTACAAGAAGACTGACTCTTCTTACTGTCTATGTTTTGAGCTTTTCCTGTGAGACCAGTTTTGGATTCCGATGCTTCACTTCAGGTTTACTGTATCTCTTGGACCTTCTTATTGACTTTGAAACACAGAAATTGCATCGGAATTAAATACAAAAGGCACAATGCCGGTTTAAGTACAAGAAGACCGACTCTTCTTACTGTCTATGTTTTGAACCTTTCCTGTGAGACCGGTATTAGATTCCGAAGCTTCACTTCTGGTTTACTGTATCCCTTGGACCTTCTTATTGACTTTGAAACACAGAAATTGCATCGGAATTAAATACAAAAGGCACAATGCTGACTTAAGTACAAGATGACTGACTCTTCTTACTGTAAATGTTTTGAGCTGTTCTGTCAGAAAAGTTTTAGATTCCGATGCTTCACTTCAGGTTAACTGTATCCCTTGGACCTTCTAATTGACGATGAAACACAGAAATTGCATCGTAACTAAATACAAAAGGTACAATGCCGACTTAAGTACAAGAAGACTGTTTCACCTTACTGTCTATGTCTTCAACCTTTCCTGTGAGACCTGTTTTGGATTCCGATGCTTCACTTCACGTTTACTATATTCCTTGGACCTTCTTATTGACTTTAAAATACAGAACTTGCATCGTAATTAAATACAAAAGGCACAATGCAGACTTAAGTACAAGAGGACTGACTCCTCTTACATTCTATGATTTGCACCATTCCTGTGAGACCTATTTTAGATTACGATGCTTCACTTCAGGTGTACTGTATCCCTTGGACCTTCTTGTTGACGATGAAACACAGAAATTGCTTGGGAATTAAATACAAAAGGCACAATGCTAACTTAAGTAATGGAGGAATGACTCTTCATACATTTTATGATTTGATTTTTTCCTGTTAGACCAGTTTTAGCTTCCGATGCTTCACTTCAGGTTTACTGTATCCCTTACACTTTCTTATTTACGATGAAACACAGAAATTTCATCGGAATGATATACAAAAGGCACAATGCCGAATTAAGTACAAGAGTACTGACTCTTCTAACATTCCATGATTTGAGCCTTTCCTGTGAGACCAGTTTTAGATATCGATGCTTCACTTCAGGTTTACTGTATCCCTTGGACCTTCTTATTGACGATGAAACATAGAAAACGCGTCGGAATTAAATACAAAATGCACAATGCCGACTTAAGTACAAGAAGACTGACTCTTCTTACCGTCTATGTTTTGAGCCTTTCCTGTGAGACCAGTTTTGGATTCCGATGCTTCACCTCAGGTTTACTGTATCCCTTGAACCTTCTTAATGACGATGAAACACAGAAATAGCATCGGAATTAAATACAAAAAGCACAATGATAACTTAAGTACAAGAGGACTGACTCGTCTTACATTCTATGATTTGAGCCTTTCCTGTGAGACCAGTTTTAGATATCGAAGCTTCACTTCAGGTTCACTGTATCCCTTGGATCTTCTTATTGACGATGAAACAGAGAAACTGCATCGGAATTAAATACAAAAGGCACAATGCCGACTTAGGTACGAGTAGACTGACTCTTCATACTGTCTATGATTTGAACCTTTCCTGTGAGACCAGATTTAGATTCCGATGCATCACTTCGTGTTTATTGTATCCCTTGGACTTTCATGTTGACGATGAAACACAGAAATTGCATCGGAATTAAATACAAAAGGCATAATGCTGACTTTAGTACAAGAAGACAAACTCATCTTAGTGTCTATGTTTGAACGTTTCCCATCAGTCAAGTTTTAGATTACGATGCTTCACGTCAATTTTACTGTATCCCTTGGACCATCTTAATGACGATGAAACACAGAAACTGCATCGGAATTAAATACAAAAGGCACAATGCTGACTTAAGTACAAGAAAACTGACTCTTCTTACTGTCTATGTTTTGACCTTTCCTGTGAGACCAGTTATGGATTCCGATGCTTCACGTCAGGTTTACTGTATCCCTTGGACCTTCTTATTGACTTTAAAACACAGAAATAGCATCGTAATTAAATACAAGAGGCACTATGCCGACCTAGGTACAAGAAGACTGACCCTTCATACTGTCTATGATTTGAACATTTCCTGTGAGACCAGTTTTAGTTGCCGATGCATCACTTCAGGTTTACTGTGTCCCTTGGACTTTCATATTGATGATGAAACACAGAAATTGCATCGGAATTAAATTCAAAAGGCACAATGCCTACTTAAGTACAAGAAGGCTGACTTTTCTTACTGGCTATGTTCTGAACCTTTCCTTTGAGACCAGTCACAGATTCCGATGCTTCACTTCAGTTTTACTGTATCCCTTGGACCTTCTTGTTGACGCTGAAACACAGAAATTGCATCGGAATTAAATACAAAAATAACATTGCCGACTTAAGTACAAGAAGACGGACCTTTCTTACTGTCTATGTTATGAACCTTTATCTGTGAGACCGGTTTTAGGTTAATATGCTTCCCTATATTTTTAGTGTATCCCTTGGACCTTCTAATTGACGATGAAACACAGAAATTGCATCGGAATTAAATACAAAAGGCATAATGCAGACATAAGTACAAGAGGACTGACTCTTCTTACATTCTATGATTTGATTCTTTAATGTGAGACCAGGTCTAGATATCGATGCTTCACTTCAGGTTTACTGTATCCCTCTGACATTCTTATTGACGATGAAAAACAGAAATTCCATCGGAATTAAATACAATAGGCACAATGCCTGCTTAAGTACAAGAAGACTGACTCTTCTTACTGTCTATGTTTTGAGCTGTCCTGTCAGAAAAGTTTTAGATTCCGATGCTTCACTTCAGGTTAACTGTATTCCTTGGACCTTCTTATTGACTTTAAAATACAGAACTTGCATCGTAATTAAATACAAAAGGCACAATGCAGACTTATGTACGAGAGGACTGACTCCTCTTACATTCTATGATTTGCACCTTTCCTATGAGACCTGTTTTAGATTACGATGCTTCACTTGAGGTTTACTGTATCCCGTGGACCTTCTTATTGACGATGAAACACAGAAATTTAATCGAAATTAAATACAAAAGGGCACAATACCGACGTAAGTACAAGAAGACTGACTCTTCTTACTGTCTATGCTTTAACCTTTACTGTGAGACCAGCTTTAGAATCCGTGATTCATTTCAGGTTTACTATATCCCTTGGACCATCTTAATTACGATGAAACACAGAAATTGCATCGGAATTAAATACAAAAGGCACAATGCCGACTTAAGTTTTAGAGGAATGACTTTTTTTACTGTCTATGTTTTGACCTTTCCTGTGAGACCAGTTTTAGATGCCGATGCATCACTTCAGGTTTACTGTGTCCCTTGGACTTTCATATTGATGATGAAACACAGAAATTGCATCGGAATTAAAAACAATAGGCACAATGCCCACTTAAGTACAAGAAGGCTGACTCTTCTTACTGGCTATGTTCTGAACCTTTCCTTTGAGACCAGTCACAGATTCTGATGCTTCACTTCATGTTTACTGTATCCCTTGGACCTTCTTATTGACGATGAAACACAGAAATTGCATCCGAATTTAATACAAAAGGCACAATGCCGACTTAAGTACATGAGGACTGACACTCTAACTATCTATGATTTGAACCTAACCTGAGAGTCCAGTTTTAGATTCCGATGCTTCACTTTAGGTTCACTGTATCCCTTGGACCTTCTTATTGACGATAAAACACAGAAATTGCATCCGAATTTAATACAAAGGCACAATGCCGACTTAAGTACAAGAGGACTGACACTCTAACTTTCTTTGATTTGAACCTCTCCTGTGATTCCAGTTTTAGATTCCGATGCTTCACTTCAGGTTTACTGTATCCCTTGGACCTTCTTATTGACGATGAAACACAGAAATTGCATCCGAATTCAATACAAAATTCACAATGCCGACTTAAGAACAAGAGGACTGACACTATAACTTTCTATGATTTGAACCTCACCTGTGAGTCCCGTTTTAGATTTCGATGCTTCACTTCAGGTTTACTGAATCCCTTGGACCTTCTTATTGATTATGAAACACAGAAATTGCATCCGAATTTAATACAAAATACAGAATGCCGACTTAAGTACAAGAGGACTGACACTCTAACTTTCTATGATTTGAACCTCTCCTGTGAGTCCAGTTTTAGATTCCAATGCTTCACTTCAGGTTTACTGTATCCCTTGGACCTTTTTATTGACGATGAAACACTGAAATTGCATCCGAATTTAATACAAAAGGCACAATGCCGACTTAAGTACAAGATAACTGACACTCTAACTTTCTTTGATTTGAACCTCTCCTGTGATTCCAGTTTTAGATTCCGATGCTTCACTTCAGGTTTACTGTATCCCTTGGACCTTCTTATTGACGATGAAACACAGAAATTGCATCCGAATTTATTACAAAGGGCCAATGCCGACTTAAGTACAAGAGGACTGACACTCTAACTTTCTATGACATGAACCTCTCCTGTGTGTACAAGTTTAGATTCCGATGCTTCACTTCAGGTTTACTGCATCCCTTGGACCTTCTTATTGACGATGAAACACAAAAATTGCATCCGAATTTAACACAAATTGCACAATGCCGACTTAAGTACTAGAGGACTGACACTCTAACTTTCTATGATTTGAATCTCTCCTGTGAGTCCAGATTTAGATTCCGATGCTTCACTTCAGGTTTACTGTATCCCTTGGACCTTCTTATTGACGATGAAACACAGAAATTGCATCCGAATTTAGTACAAAAGGCACACTGCCGACTTAAGTACAAGAGGACTGACACTCTAACGTTCTCTGTTTTGAACCTCTCCTGTGATTCCAGTTTTAGATTCCGATGCTTCACTTCAGGTTTACTGTATCCCTTGGACCTTCTTATTGACGATTATGCACAAAAATTGCATCCGATTTTAATACAAAAGTCACAATGCCGACTAAAGTACAAGAGGACTGACACTCTAACTTTCTATGATTTGAACCTCTCCTGTGAGTCCAGTTTTAGATGCCGAGGCTTCACTTCAGGTTTACTGTATCCCTTAGACCTTCTTATTGACGATGAAAAACAGAAATTGCATCGGAATTAAGTACAAAAGGCACAATGCCGACTTAAGTACAAGAGGACTGACTCTTCTTACATTCTATGATTTGCACCTTTCCTGTGAGACCTGTTTTAGATTCCGATGCTTCACTTCCGGTTTACTGTATCCCGTGGACCTTCTTATTGATGATGAAGAATAGATATTGCAGCGGAATTTTAAAAAAAATGCACAATGATGACCTAAGTACAAGAAGACTGACTCCTCTTTCTGTCTATTTTTTGAACCTTTCCGGTGAGACCAGTTTTTGATTCCGCTGCTTCACTTCAAGTTTATTGTATTCCTTGGCCCTTGTTATTGACGATGAAACACAGAAATAGCATCGGAATTAAATACAAAGGCACAATGATAACTTATGTACAAGAAGACTGACTCGTCTTACATTCTATGATTTGAGCCTTTCCTGTGAGACCAGTTTTAGATATCGAAGCTTCACTTCAGGTTTACTGTATCCCTGGGATCTTCTTATTGACGACGAAACAGATAAATATCAGAATTAAATACAAAAGGCACAATGCCGACTTAGGTACAAGAAATAGCTTCGGAATTAAATACAAAAGGCACAATGCCTTCTTAAGTACAAGAAGACTGACTCTTCTTACATTCTATGATTTGAACCTTTCCTGCGAGACCAGTTTTAGATTCTGATGCATAACTTCAGGTTTAGTGTATCCCTTGGACCTTCTTATTGACGACGAAACACAGAAATTGCATCGGAATTAAATACAAAAGACACAAGGCCGACTTATGTGCAAGAAGACTGAGTCTTCTTACTGTCTATGATTTGAACCTTTCCATTGAGACCAATTTTAGATTCCGATGCCTCACTTTAGGTTTACTGTATCCCTTGGACCTTCTTATTGACGATGAAACACAGAAATTGCATCCAAATTTAATACAAAAGGCACAATGCCGACTTAAGTACAAAAGGACTGACACTCTAACTATCTATGATTTCAACCTCTCCTGTGAGTCCAGTTTTACATTCTGATGCTGGACTTCACGTATGCAGTATACCTCGGACCTTCTTATTGACGATGAAACACAGATATTGCATCCGAATTTAATACAAAAGGCACAATTCCGACTTAAGTACAAGAGGACTGACACTCTAACTTTCTATGATTTGGACCTCTCCTGTGAGACCAGTTTTAGATTCCGATGCTTCACTTCAGTTTTACTGTATCCCTTTGACCTTCTTATTAACAATGAAACACAGAAATTGCATCCGAATTTAATACAAAAGGCACAATGCCGACTTAAGTACAAGAGGACTGACACTCTAACTTTCTATGATTCGAATCACTCCTGTGAGTCCAGTTTTTGATTCCGATGCTTAACTTCCGGTTTACTGTATCCCTTGGACCTTCGTATTGAGGATGAAACACAGAAATTGCATCCGAATTTAGTACAAAAGGCACAATGCCGACTTAAGTACAAGAGGACTGACACACTAACTTTCTCTGTTATGAACCTCTCCTGTGAGTCCAGTTTTTGATTCCGATGCTTCACTTCAGGTTTACTGTATCCCTTGGACCTTCTTATTGACGATGATGCACAGAAATTGCATCTGATTTTAATACAAAAGTCACAATGCCGACTTAAGTACAAGGGGACTGACACTTTAACTTTCTATGATTTGAACCTCTCCAGTGAGGCCAGTTTCAGATGCCGAGGCTTCACTTCAGGTTTACTGTATCCCTTGGACCTTTTTATTGACGATGAGAAACAGAAATTGCATCGGAATTAAATACAAAAGGCACAATGCCGACTTAAGTACAAGAAGAGTGCCTCTTCTTACTCTCTATCTTTTGAACATTTCCTGTCACACCTGTTTTAGATTCCAAAGCTTCACTTCAAGTTTACTGTATCCCTAGGACCTACTTATTTACTTTGAAATACAGAGATCACATCGTAATTAAATACAAAAGGCACAATGCCGACTTAAGTACAAGAGGACTGACTCTTCTTACATTCTATGATTTGCACCCTTCCTGTGAGACCTGTTTTAGATTCCGATGCTTCACTTCCGGTTTACTGTATCCCTGGGATCTTCTTCTTGACGACGAAACAGATAAATATCGGAATTAAATACAAAAGGCACAATGCCGACTTAGGTACAAGAAATGGCTTCGGAATTATATACAAAAGGCACAATGCCTTCTTAGGTACAAGAAGACTGACTCTTCTCACATTCTATGATTTGAACCTTTCCTGCGAGACCAGTTTTAGATTCCGATGCATCACTTCAGGTTTAATGTATCCCTTGGACCTTCTTATTGACGATGAAACACAGAAATTGCATCGGAATTAAATACAAAAGACACAAGGCCGACTTAAGTACAAGAGGACTGACACTCTATCTTTCTATGATTTGAACCACTCCTGTGAGTCCAGTTTAAGATTCCGATGCTTCACTTCAGGTTTACTGTATACCTTGGACCTTCTTATTGACGATAAAACACAGAAATTGCATCCGAATTTATTAGAAAAAGCACAATGCCGACTTAAGTACAAGAGGACTGACTATCTAACTTTCTATGATATGAAACTCTCCTGTGAGTACAATTTTAGATTCCGATGCTTCACTTCAGGTTTACTGCATCCCTTGGACCTTCTTATTGACGATGAAACACAGAAATTGCATCCGAATTTAATACAACAGGCACAATGCCCACTTAAGTACAAGTCGACTGACACTCAAATTTTCTATGATTTGAACCTCACCTGTGAGTCCAGTTTTAGATTTCTATGCTTCACTTCAGGTTTACTGTATCCCTTGGACCTTCTTATTGACGATGAAATACAGAAATTGCATCCGAATTTAATACAAAAGGCACAATGCCGACTTAAGTACAAGAGGACTGACACTCTAATTTTCTATGATTTGAACCTCACCTGTGAGTCCAGTTTTTGATTCCGATGCTTCACTTCAGGTTTACTGTGTACCTTGGACCTTCTTATTGACGATGAAACACAGAAATTGCATCTGAATTTATTACAAAAGGCACAATGCCGACTTAAGTACAAGAGGACTGACACTCTAACTTTCTATGATATGAACCTCTCCTGTGAGTACAAGTTTAGATTCCGATGCTTCACTTCTGGTTTACTGCATCCCTTGGACCTTCTTATTGACGATGAAACACAGAAATTGCATCCGAATTTTACACAAATTGCACAATGCCGTCTTAAGTACTAGAGGACTGACACTCTAACTTTCTATGATTTGAACCTGTCCTGTGAGTCCAGATTTAGATTCCGATGCTTCACTCCAGGTTTACTGTATCCCTTGGACCTTCTTATTGACGATGAAACACAGAAATTGCATCCGAATTTAATACAAAAGGCACAATGCCGACTTAAGTACAAGAGGACTGACACTCTAACTTTCTCTGTTTTGAACCTCTCCTGTGATTCCAGTTTTAGATTCCGATGCTTCAATTCAGGTTTACTGTATACCTTGGACCTTCTTATTGACGATGATGCACAGAAATTGCATCCGATTTTAATACAAAAGTCACAATGCCGACTTAAGTACAAGGGGACTGACACTCTAATTTTCTATGATTTGAACCTCTCCAGTGAGGCCAGTTTCAGATGCCGAGGCTTCACTTCAGGTTTACTGTATCCCTTGGACCTTCTTATTGACGATGAAAAACAGAAATTGCATCGGAATTAAATACAAAAGGCACAATGCCGACTTAAGTACAAGAAGACTGCCTCTTCCTACTCTCTATCTTTTGAACATTTCCTGTCACACCTGTTTTAGATTCCAAAGTTTCACTTCAAGTTTACTGTATCCCTAGGACCTACTTATTTACTTTGAAATACAGAGATCACATCGTAATTAAATACAAAAGGCACAATGCCGACTTAAGTACAAGAGGACTGACTCTTCTTACATTCTATGATTTGCACCCTTCCTGTGAGACCTGTTTTAGATTCCGATGCTTCACTTCCGGTTTACTGTATCCCTGGGATCTTCTTCTTGACGACGAAACAGATAAATATCGGAATTAAATACAAAAGGCACAATGCCGACTTAGGTACAAGAAATGGCTTCGGAATTATATACAAAAGGCACAATGCCTTCTTAGGTACAAGAAGACTGACTCTTCTCACATTCTATGATTTGAACCTTTCCTGCGAGACCAGTTTTAGATTCCGATGCATCACTTCAGGTTTAATGTATCCCTTGGACCTTCTTATTGACGATGAAACACAGAAATTGCATCGGAATTAAATACAAAAGACACAAGGCCGACTTAAGTACAAGAGGACTGACACTCTATCTTTCTATGATTTGAACCACTCCTGTGAGTCCAGTTTAAGATTCCGATGCTTCACTTCAGGTTTACTGTATACCTTGGACCTTCTTATTGACGATAAAACACAGAAATTGCATCCGAATTTATTAGAAAAAGCACAATGCCGACTTAAGTACAAGAGGACTGACTATCTAACTTTCTATGATATGAAACTCTCCTGTGAGTACAATTTTAGATTCCGATGCTTCACTTCAGGTTTACTGCATCCCTTGGACCTTCTTATTGACGATGAAACACAGAAATTGCATCCGAATTTAATACAACAGGCGCAATGCCCACTTAAGTACAAGTCGACTGACACTCAAATTTTCTATGATTTGAACCTCACCTGTGAGTCCAGTTTTAGATTTCTATGCTTCACTTCAGGTTTACTGTATCCCTTGGACCTTCTTATTGACGATGAAATACAGAAATTGCATCCGAATTTAATACAAAAGGCACAATGCCGACTTAAGTACAAGAGGACTGACACTCTAATTTTCTATGATTTGAACCTCACCTGTGAGTCCAGTTTTTGATTCCGATGCTTCACTTCAGGTTTACTGTGCTGTGTACCTTGGACCTTCTTATTGACGATGAAACACAGAAATTGCATCTGAATTTATTACAAAAGGCACAATGCCGACTTAAGTACAAGAGGACTGACACTCTAACTTTCTATGATTTGAACCTCTCCTGTGAGTACAAGTTTAGATTCCGATGCTTCACTTCTGGTTTACTGCATCCCTTGGACCTTCTTATTGACGATGAAACACAGAAATTGCATCCGAATTTTACACAAATTGCACAATGCCGTCTTAAGTACTAGAGGACTGACACTCTAACTTTCTATGATTTGAACCTGTCCTGTGAGTCCAGATTTAGATTCCGATGCTTCACTCCAGGTTTACTGTATCCCTTGGACCTTCTTATTGACGATGAAACACAGAAATTGCATCCGAATTTAATACAAAAGGCACAATGCCGACTTAAGTACAAGAGGACTGACACTCTAACTTTCTCTGTTTTGAACCTCTCCTGTGATTCCAGTTTTAGATTCCGATGCTTCAATTCAGGTTTACTGTATACCTTGGACCTTCTTATTGACGATGATGCACAGAAATTGCATCCGATTTTAATACAAAAGTCACAATGCCGACTTAAGTACAAGGGGACTGACACTCTAATTTTCTATGATTTGAACCTCTCCAGTGAGGCCAGTTTCAGATGCCGAGGCTTCACTTCAGGTTTACTGTATCCCTTGGACCTTCTTATTGACGATGAAAAACAGAAATTGCATCGGAATTAAATACAAAAGGCACAATGCCGACTTAAGTACAAGAAGACTGCCTCTTCCTACTCTCTATCTTTTGAACATTTCCTGTCACACCTGTTTTAGATTCCAAAGTTTCACTTCAAGTTTACTGTATCCCTAGGACCTACTTATTTACTTTGAAATACAGAGATCACATCGTAATTAAATACAAAAGGCACAATGCCGACTTAAGTGCAAGAGGACTGACTCTTCTTACATTCTATGATTTGCACCTATCCTGTGAGACCTGTTTTAGATTCCGATGCTTCACTTCCGGTTTACTGTATCCCGTGGATCTTCTTATTGATGATGAAGCACAGAAAGTGCATCGGAAATTTAAAAAAAATGCACATTGATGACCTAAGTACAAGAAGACTGACTCCTCTTTCTGTCTATTTTTTGAACCTTTCCGTTGAGACCAGTTTTTGATTCCGCTGCTTCACTTCAAGTTTCTTGTATTCCTTGGCCCTTCTTATTGACGATGAAACACAGAAATAGCATCGGAATTAAATACAAAGGCACAATGATAACTTATGTACAAGAAGACTGACTCGTCTTACATTCTATGATTTGAGCCTTTCCTGTGAGACCAGTTTTAGATATCGAAGCTTCACTTCAGGTTTACTGTATCCCTGGGATCTTCTTATTGACGACGAAACAGATAAATATCGGAATTAAATACAAAAGGCACAATGCCGACTTAAGTACAAAAGGACTGACACTCTAACTAT
Organism: Schistocerca americana; assembly: GCF_021461395.2. Classification (NCBI taxonomy): domain Eukaryota; kingdom Metazoa; phylum Arthropoda; class Insecta; order Orthoptera; family Acrididae; genus Schistocerca; species Schistocerca americana. Next base: position 196,020 of record NW_025726401.1, read on the forward strand.
CTATGATTTGAACCACTCCTGTGAGTCCAGCTTAAGATTCCGATGCTTCACTTCAGGTTTACTGTATACCTTGGACCTCCTTATTGACGATAAAACACAGAAATTGCATCGTAATTTATTACAAAAGGCACAATGCCGACTTAAGTACAAGAGGACTGACACTCTAACTTTCTATGATTTGAACCACTCCTGTGAGTCCAGTTATAGATTCCGATCCTTCACGTCAGGTTTACTATATCCCTTCGACCTTCTTATTGACGATGAAACACAGAAATTGCATCCGAATTTAATACAAAAGGCACAATGTCGACTTAAGTACAAGAGGACTGACACTCTGACACTCTAACTTTCTTTGATTTGATCCTCTCCTGTGATTCCAGTTTTAGATTTCGATGCTTTACTTCAGGTTTACTGAATCCCTTGTACCTTCTTATTGACAATGAAACACAGAAATTGCATCCGAATTTAATACAACAGGCACAATGCCGACTTAAGTACAAGAGGACTGACACTCTAACTTTCTATGATTTGAACCACTCCTGTGAGTCCAGTTATAGATTCCGATCCTTCACGTCAGGTTTACTGTATCCCTTCGACCTTCTTATTGACGATGAAACACAGAAATTGCATCCGAATTTAATACAACAGGCACAATGCCGACTTAAGTACAAGAGGACTGACACTCTAACTTTCTATGATTTGAACCACTCCTGTGAGTCCAGTTATAGATTCCGATCCTTCACGTCAGGTTTACTGTATCCCTTCGACCTTCTTATTGACGATGAAACACAGAAATTGCATCCGAATTTAATACAAAAGGCACAATGTCGACTTAAGTACAAGAGGACTTACACTCTGACACTCTAACTTTCTTTGATTTGAACCTCTCCTGTGATTCCAGTTTTAGATTTCGATGCTTCACTTCAGGTTTACTGTATCCCTTTGACTTTCTTATTACCAATGAAACACAGAAATTGTATCCGAATTTAATACAAAAGGCACAATGCCGACTTAAGTACAAGAGGACTGACACTCTAACTTTCTATGATTCGAATCACTCCTGTGAGTCCAGTTTTTGATTCCGATGCTTAACTTCCGTTTTACTGTATCCCTTGGACCTTCTTATTGAGGATGAAACACAGAAATTGCATCCGAATTTAGTACAAAAGGCACAATGCCGACTTTAGTACAAGAGGACTGACACTCTAACTTTCTCTGTTTTGAACCTCTCCTGTGAGTCCAGTTTTAGATTCCGATGCTTCACTTCAGGTTTACTGTATCCCTTGGACCTTCTTATTAACGATGAAAAACAGAAATTGCATCGGAATTTAATACAAAAGGCACAATGCCGACTTAAGTACAAGAGGACTGACACTCTAACTTTCTATGATTCGAATCACTCCTGTGAGTCCAGTTTTTGATTCCGATGCTTAACTTCCGGTTTACTGTATCCCTTGGACCTTCGTATTGAGGATGAAACACAGAAATTGCATCCGAATTTAGTACAAAAGGCACAATGCCGACTTAAGTACAAGAGGACTGACACACTAACTTTCTCTGTTATGAACCTCTCCTGTGAGTCCAGTTTTTGATTCCGATGCTTCACTTCAGGTTTACTGTATCCCTTGGACCTTCTTATTGACGATGATGCACAGAAATTGCATCTGATTTTAATACAAAAGTCACAATGCCGACTTAAGTACAAGGGGACTGACACTCTAACTTTCTATGATTTGAACCTCTCCAGTGAGGCCAGTTTCAGATGCCGAGGCTTCACTTCAGGTTTACAGTATCCCTTGGACCTTCTAATTGACGATGAAAAACAGAAATTGCATCGGAATTAAATACAAAAGGCACAATGCCGACTTAAGTACAAGAAGACTGCCTCTTCTTACTCTCTATCTTTTGAACATTTCCTGTCACACCTGTTTTAGATTCCAAAGCTTCACTTCAAGTTTACTGTATCCCTAGGACTTTCTTATTTACTTTGAAATACAGAGATCACATCGTAATTAAATACAAAAGGCACAATGCCGACTTAAGTACAAGAGAACTGTCCCTTCTTACATTCTATGATTTGAACCTTTCCTGCGAGACCAGTTTTAGATTCCGATGCATCACTTCAAGTTTAATGTATCCCTTGGACCTTCTTATTGACGATGAAACACAGAAATTGCATCCGAATTTATTACAAAAGGCACAATGCCGACTTAAGTACAAGAGGACTGACACTCTAAATTTCTATGATTTGAACCACTCCTGTGAGTCCAGTTATAGATTCCGATCCTTCACGTCAGGTTTAGTGTATCCCTTCGACCTTCTTATTGACGATGAAACACAGAAATTGCATCCGAATTTAATACAAAAGGCACAATGTCGACTTAAGTACAAGAGGACTGACACTCTAACTTTCTATGATTTGAACCACTCCTGTGAGTCCAGTTTAAGATTCCGATGCTTCACTTCAGGTTTACTGTATACCTTGGACCTTCTTATTGACGATAAAACACAGAAATTGCATCCGAATTTATTACAAAAAGCACAATGCCGACTTAAGTACAAGAGGACTGACTATCTAACTTTCTATGATATGAAACTCTCCTGTGAGTACAATTTTAGATTCCGATGCTTCACTTCAGGTTTACTGCATCCCTTGGACCTTCTTATTGACGATGAAACACAGAAATTGCATCCGAATTTAATACAACAGGCACAATGCCGACTTAAGTACAAGAGGGCTGACACTCTAACTTTTTATGATTTGAACCACTCCTGTGAGTCCAGTTATAGATTCCGATGCTTCACTTCAGGTTTACTGTATACCTTGGACCTTCTTATTGACGATGAAACACAGAAATTGCATCCGAATTTAATACAAAAGGCACAATGCCCACTTAAGTACAAGTCGACTGACACTCAAATTTTCTATGATTTGAACCTCACCTGTGAGTCCAGTTTTAGATTTCTATGCTTCACTTCAGGTTTACTGTATCCCTTGGACCTTCTTATTGACGATGAAATACAGAAATTGCATCCGAATTTAATACAAAAGGCACAATGCCGACTTAAGTACAAGAGGACTGACACTCTAATTTTCTATGATTTGAACCTCACCTGTGAGTCCAGTTTTTGATTCCGATGCTTCACTTCAGGTTATTGTGTACCTTGGACCTTCTTATTGACGATGAAACACAGAAATTGCATCTGAATTTATTACAAAAGGCACAATGCCGACTTAAGTACAAGAGGACTGACACTCTAATTTTCTATGATATGAACCTCTCCTGTGAGTACAAGTTTAGATTCCGATGCTTCACTTCTGGTTTACTGCATCCCTTGGACCTTCTTATTGACGATGAAACACAGAAATTGCATCCGATTTTACACAAATTGCACAATGCCGTCTTAAGTACTAGAGGACTGACACTCTAACTTTCTCTGTTTTGAACCTCTCCTGTGATTCCAGTTTTAGATTCCGATGCTTCAATTCAGGTTTACTGTATCCCTTGGACCTTCTTATTGACGATGATGCACAGAAATTGCATCCGATTTTAATACAAAAGTCACAATGCCGACTTAAGTACAAGGGGACTGACACTCTAATTTTCTATGATTTGAACCTCTCCAGTGAGGCCAGTTTCAGATGCCGAGGCTTCACTTCAGGTTTACTGTATCCCTTGGACCTTCTTATTGACGATGAAAAGCAGAAATTGCATCGGAATTAAATACAAAAGGCACAATGCCGACTTAAGTACAAGAAGACTGCCTCTTCTTACTCTCTATCTTTTGAACATTTCCTGTCACACCTGTTTTAGATTCCAAAGTTTCACTTCAAGTTTACTGTATCCCTAGGACCTACTTATTTACTTTGAAATACAGAGATCACATCTTAATTAAATACAAAAGGCACAATGCCGACTTAAGTGCAAGAGGACTGACTCTTCTTACATTCTATGATTTGCACCTATCCTGTGAGACCTGTTTTAGATTCCGATGCTTCACTTCCGGTTTACTGTATCCCGTGGACCTTCTTATTGATGATGAAGCACAGAAAGTGCATCGGAAATTTAAAAAAAATGCACATTGATGACCTAAGTACAAGAAGACTGACTCCTCTTTCTGTCTATTTTTTGAACCTTTCCGTTGAGACCAGTTTTTGATTCCGCTGCTTCACTTCAAGTTTCTTGTATTCCTTGGCCCTTCTTATTGACGATGAAACACAGAAATAGCATCGGAATTAAATACAAAGGCACAATGATAACTTATGTACAAGAAGACTGACTCGTCTTACATTCTATGATTTGAGCCTTTCCTGTGAGACCAGTTTTAGATATCGAAGCTTCACTTCAGGTTTACTGTATCCCTGGGATCTTCTTATTGACGACGAAACAGATAAATATCGGAATTAAATGCAAAAGGCACAATGCCGACTTAAGTACAAAAGGACTGACACTCTAACTATCTATGATTTGAACCTCTCCTGTGAGTCCAGTTTTACATTCCGATGCTTGACTTCACGTTTGCAGTATACCTCGGACCTTCTTATTGACGATGAAACACAGATATTGCATCCGAATTTAATACAAAAGGCACAATGCCGACTTAAGTACAAGAGGACTGACACTCTATCTTTCTATGATTTGAACCACTCCTGTGAGTCCAGCTTAAGATTCCGATGCTTCACTTCAGGTTTACTGTATACCTTGGACCTCCTTATTGACGATAAAACACAGAAATTGCATCGTAATTTATTACGAAAGGCACAATGCCGACTTAAGTACAAGAGGACTGACACTCTAACTTTCTATGATGTGAACCACTCCTGTGAGTCCAGTTATAGATTCCGATCCTTCACGTCAGGTTTACTATATCCCTTCGACCTTCTTATTGACGATGAAACACAGAAATTGCATCCGAATTTAATACAAAAGGCACAATGTCGACTTAAGTACAAGAGGACTGACACTCTGACACTCTAACTTTCTTTGATTTGATCCTCTCCTGTGATTCCAGTTTTAGATTTCGATGCTTTACTTCAGGTTTACTGAATCCCTTGTACCTTCTTATTGACAATGAAACACAGAAATTGCATCCGAATTTAATACAACAGGCACAATGCCGACTTAAGTACAAGAGGACTGACACTCTAACTTTCTATGATTTGAACCACTCCTGTGAGTCCAGTTATAGATTCCGATCCTTCACGTCAGGTTTACTGTATCCCTTCGACCTTCTTATTGACGATGAAACACAGAAATTGCATCCGAATTTAATACAACAGGCACAATGCCGACTTAAGTACAAGAGGACTGACACTCTAACTTTCTATGATTTGAACCACTCCTGTGAGTCCAGTTATAGATTCCGATCCTTCACGTCAGGTTTACTGTATCCCTTCGACCTTCTTATTGACGATGAAACACAGAAATTGCATCCGAATTTAATACAAAAGGCACAATGTCGACTTAAGTACAAGAGGACTGACACTCTGACACTCTAACTTTCTTTGATTTGAACCTCTCCTGTGATTCCAGTTTTAGATTTCGATGCTTCACTTCAGGTTTACTGTATCCCTTTGACTTTCTTATTACCAATGAAACACAGAAATTGTATCCGAATTTAATACAAAAGGCACAATGCCGACTTAAGTACAAGAGGACTGACACTCTAACTTTCTATAATATGAACCTCTCCTGTGAGTACAAGTTTAGATTCCGATGCTTCACTTCAGGTTTTCTGTATCCCTTGGACCTTCTTATTGACGATGAAACACAGAAATTGCATACGAATTTAATACAAAAGGCACAGTGCCGACTTAAGTATAAGAGGACTGACACTCTAACTTTCTATGATTTGAACCACTCCTGTGAGTCCAGTTTTAGATTCCGATGCTTCACTTCAGGTTTACTGTATCCCTTGGACCTTCTTATTGACGATGAAACACAGAAATTGCATCCGAATTTAATACAAAAGGCACAATGCCGACTTAAGTACAAGAGGACTGACATTCTACGTTTCTATGATTTGAACCTCTCCTGTGAGTCAGGTTTTAGTTTCCGATGCTTTACTTCAGGTTTACTGAATCCCTTGGACCTTCTTATTGACAATGAAACACAGAAATTGCATACGAATTTAATACAAAAGGCGCAGTGCCGACTTAAGTACAAGAGGACTGACGCTCTAACTTTCTATGATTTGAACCACTCCTGCGAGTCCAGTTTTAGATTCCGATGCTTCACTTCAGGTTTACTGTATCCCTTGGACCCTCTTATTGACGATGAAACACAGAAATTGCATCCGAATTTAATACAAAAGGCACAATGCCGACTTAAGTACAAGAGGACTGACACCCTAAATTTCTATGATTTAAACATTTCCTGTGAGTCCAGTTTTAGATTCCGATGCTTCACTTCAGGTTTACTGTATCCCTGGGACCTTCTTATAGACGATGATACACAGAAATTGCATCCGATATCAATACAAAAGGCACAATGCCGACTTAAGTACAAGAGGACTGACACTCTAACTTTCTATGATATGAACCTCTCCTGTGAGTCCAGTTTTAGATTCCGATGCTTCACTTCAGGTTTACTGTATCCCTTGGACCTTCTTATTGACGATGAAACACAGAAATTACATCCGAATTTAATACAAAAGGCACAATGCCGACTGAAGTACAAGAGGACTAACACTCTAACTTTCTATGATTTTAACCTCACCTGTGAGTCCAGTTTTAGATTCCGATGCTTCACTTCAGGTTTACTGTATACCTTGGACCTTCTTATTGACGATGAAACACAGAAATTGCACCCGAATTTAATACAAAAGGCACAATGCCTTTCTTAATTACAAGAGGACTGACACTCTAACTTTCTATGATATGATCCTCTCCTGTGAGTCCAGTTTTAGATTCCGAAGCTTCACTTCAGGTTTACTGTATCCCTTGGACCTTCTTATTGACGATGAGACACAGAAATTGCATCCGAATTTAATACAAAAGGCACAATGCCGACTTAAGTACAAGAGGACTGACACTCTATCTTTCTATGATTTGAACCTCTCCTGTGAGTCCAGTTTTAGATTCCGTTGCTTCACTTCACATTTACTGTATACCTTGGACCTTCTTATTGACGATGAAAAACAGAAGTTGCATCCGAAATTATTACAAAAGGCAACATGCTGACTTAAGTACAAGAGGACTGACACTCTAACTTTCTTTGATTTGAACCACTCCTGTGAGTCCCGTGTTAGATTCCGATGCTTCACTTCAGGTTTACTGTATCCCTTGGACCTTCTTATAAACGATGAAACACAGATATTACATCCGAATTTAATACAAAAGGCACAATAACGACCTAAGTACAAGAGGACTGACACTCTAACTTTCTATGATTTGAACCTCTCCTGTGAGTCCAGTTTTAGATTCCGATGCTTCACTTCAGGTTTACTGTATCCCTTGGACCTTCTTATTGACGATGAAACACAGAAATTGCATCCGAAATTAATACAAAAGCACAATGCCGACTTAAGTACAAGAGGACTGACATTCTACGTTTCTGTGATTTGAACCTCTCCTGTGAGTCAGGTTTTAGTTTCCGATGCTTCACTTCAGGTTTACTGAATCCCTTGGACCTTCTTATTGGCAATGAAACACAGAAATTGCATACGAATTTAATACAAAAGGCACAGTGCCAACTTAAGTACAAGAGGACTGACGCTCTAACTTTCTATGATTTGAACCACTCCTGTGAGTCCAGTTTTAGATTCAGATGCTTCACTTCAGGTTTACTGTATCCCTTGGACCTTCTTATTGACGATGAAACACAGAAATTGCATCCGAATTTAATACAAAAGGCACAATGCCGACTTAAGTACAAGAGGACTGACACCCTAACTTTCTATGATTTACACCTTTCCTGTGAGTCCAGTTTTAGATTCCGATGCTTCACTTCAGGTTTACTGTATCCCTTGGACCTTCTTATTGACGATGATACACAGAAATTGCATCCGAATTCAATACAAAAGGCACAATGCCGACTTAAGTACAAGAGGACTGACACTCTAACTTTCTATGATATGAACCTCTCCAGTGAGTCCAGTTTTCGATTCCGATGCTTCACTTCAGGTTTACTGTATCCCTTGGACCTTCTTATTGACGATGAAACACAGAAATTGCATCCGAATTTAATACAAAAGGCACAATGCCGACTGAAGTACAAGAGGACTAACACTCTAACTTTCTATGATTTTAACCTCACCTGTGAGTCCAGTTTTAGATTCCGATGCTTCACTTCAGGTTTACTGTATACCTTGGACCTTCTTATTGACGATGAAACACAGAAATTGCACCCGAATTTAATACAAAATGCACAATGCCTTTCTTAAGTACAAGAGGACTGACACTAACTTTCTATGATATGACCCCCTCCTGTGAGTCCAGTTTTAGATTCCGAAGCTTCACTTCAGGTTTACTGTATCCCTTGGACCTTCTTATTGACGATGAAACAGAGAAATTGCATCCGAATTTATTACAAAAGGCACAATGCCGACTTAAGTACAAGAGGACTGACACTCTAACTTTCTATGATTTGAACCTCACCTAACTTTCTATGATTTGAATCTCTCCTTTGAGTCCAGTTTTAGATTCCGATCCGTCCCTTCAGGTTTACTGTATCCCTTGGACCTTCTTATTGACGATGAAACACAGAAATTGCATACGAATTTAATACAAAAGGCACAGTGCCGACTTAAGTACAAGAGGACTGACACTCTAACTTTCTATGATTTGAACCACGCCTGTGACTCCAGTTTTAGATTCCGATGCTTCACTTCAGGTTTACTGTATCCCTTGGACCTTCTTATTGACGATGAAACACAGAAATTGCATCCAAATTTAATACAAAAGGCACAATGCCGACTTAAGTACAAGAGGACAGACACTCTATCTTTCTTTGATTTGAACCTCTCCTGTGATTCCAGTTTTAGATTCCGATGCTTCACTTCAGGTTTTCTGTATCCCTTGGACCTTCTTATTGACGATGAAACACAGAAATTGCATACGAATTTAATACAAAAGGCACAGTGCCGACTTAAGTACAAGAGGACTGACACTCTAACTTTCTATGATTTGAACCACTCCTGTGAGTCCAGTTTTAGATTCCGATGCTTCACTTCAGGTTTACTGTATCCCTTGGACCTTCTTATTGACGATGAAACACAGAAATTGCATCCGAATTTAATACAAAAGGCACAATGCTGACTTAAGTACAAGAGGACTGACATTTACGTTTCTATGATTTGAACCTCTCCTGTGAGTCAGGTTTTAGTTTCCGATGCTTCACTTCAGGTTTACTGAATCCCTTGGACCTTCTTATTGACAATGAAACACAGAAATTGCATACGAATTTAATACAAAAGGCACAGTGCCGACTTAAGTACAAGAGGACTGACGCTCTAACTTTCTATGATTTGAACCACTCCTGTGAGTCCAGTTTTAGATTCCGATGCTTCACTTCAGGTTTACTGTATCTCTTGGACCCTCTTATTGACGATGAAACACAGAAATTGCATCCGAATTTAATACAAAAGGCACAATGCCGACTTAAGTACAAGAGGACTGACACCCTAACATTCTATGATTTGAACCTCTCCTGTGAGTCCAGTTTTTGTTGCCGTGGTTTCACTTCAGGTTTACTGTATCCCTTGGACCTTCTTATTGTCGATGAAACACAGAAATTGCATCCGAAATTAACACAAAAGGCACAATGCCGACGTAAGTACAAGAGGACTGACACTCTAAGTTTCTATGATTTGAACCTCTCCTGTGAGTCAGGTTTTAGTTTCCGATGCTTCACTTCACGTTTACTGAATCCCTTTGACCTTCTTATTGACAATGAAACACAGAAATTACATACGAATTTAATACAAAAAGCACAGTGCCGACTTAAGTACAAGAGGACTGACACTTTAAGTTTCTCTGATTTGAACCTCTCCTGTAAGTCCAGCTTTAGATTCCAATGCTTCACTTCAGGTTTACTGTATCCCTTGGACCTTCTTATGACGATGAAGCACAGAAATTGCATCCGATTTTAATACAAAAGGCACAATGCCGACTTAAGTACAAGAGGACTGACACTCTATCTTTCTATGATTTGAACCTCTCCTGAGAGTCCAGTTTTAGATTCCGTTGCTTCACTTCACATTTACTGTATACCTTGGACCTTCTTATTGACGATGAAAAACAGAAGTTGCATCCGAATTTATTACAAGAGGCACAATGCTGTCTTAAGTGCAAGAGGACTGACACTCCAACTTTCTATGATTTGAACCACTCCTGTGAGTCCCGTGTTAGATTCCGATGCTTCACTTCAGGTTTACTGTATCCCTTGGACCCTCTTATAAACGATGAAACACAGATATTACATCCGAATTTAATAGAAAAGGCACAATAACGACCTAAGTACAAGATCACTGACACTCTAACTTTCTATGATTTGAACCTCTCCTGTGAGTCCAGTTTTAGATTCCGATGCTTCACTTCAGGTTTACTGTATCACTTGGACCTTCTTATTGACGATGAAACACAGAAATTGCATCCGAATTTAATACAAAAGGCACAATGCCGACTTAAGTACAAGAGGACTGACACTCTAACTTTCTATGATTTGAACCTCTCCTGTGAGTCCAGTTTTTGTTGCCGGGATTTCACTTCAGGTTTACTGTATCCCTTGGACCTTCTTATTGACGATGAAACACAGAAATTGCATCCGAAATTAATACAAAAGCACAATGCCGACTTAAGTACAAGAGGACTGACATTCTACGTTTCTATGATTTGAACCTCTCCTGTGAGTCAGGTTTTAGTTTCCGATGCTTCACTTCAGGTTTACTGAATCCCTTGGACCTTCTTATTGACAATGAAACACAGAAATTGCATACGAATTTAATACAAAAGGCACAGTGCCAACTTAAGTACAAGAGGACTGACGCTCTAACTTTCTATGATTTGAACCACTCCTGTGAGTCCAGTTTTAGATTCCGATGCTTCACTTCAGGTTTACTGTATCCCTTGGACCTTCTTATTGACGATGAAACACAGAAATTGCATCCGAATTTAATACAAAAGGCACAATGCCGACTTAAGTACAAGAGGACTGACACCCTAACTTTCTATGATTTAAACCTTTCCTGTGAGTCCAGTTTTAGATTCCGATGCTTCACTTCAGGTTTACTGTATCCCTTGGACCTTCTTATTGACGATGATACACAGAAATTGCATCCGAATTCAATACAAAAGGCACAATGCCGACTTAAGTACAAGAGGACTGACACTCTAACTTTCTATGATATGAACCTCTCCTGTGAGAGCAGTTTTCGATTCCGATGCTTCACTTCAGGTTTACTGTATCCCTTGCACCTTCTTATTGACGATGAAACACAGAAATTGCATCCGAATTTAATACAAAAGGCACAATGCCGACTGAAGTACAAGAGGACTAACACTCTAACTTTCTATGATTTTAACCTCACCTGTGAGTCCAGTTTTAGATTCCGATGCTTCACTTCAGGTTTACTGTATACCTTGGACCTTCTTATTGACGAGGAAACACAGACATTGCACCCGAATTTAATACAAAATGCACAATGCCTTTCTTAAGTACAAGAGGACTGACACTCTAACTTTCTATGATATGAACCTCTCCTGTGAGTCCAGTTTTCGATTCCGATGCTTCACTTCAGGTTTACTGTATCCCTTGGACCTTCTTATTGACGATGAAACACAGAAATTGCATCCGAATTTAATACAAAAGGTACAATGCCGACTTAAGTACAAGAGGACTGACACTCTAACTTTCTATGATTTGAACCTCACCTAACTTTCTATGATTTGAATCTCTCCTTTGAGTCCAGTTTTAGATTCCGATCCGTCCCTTCAGGTTTACTGTATCCCTTGGACCTTCTTATTGACGATGAAACACAGAAATTGCATACGAATTTAATACAAAAGGCACAGTGCCGACTTAAGTATAAGAGGACTGACACTCTAACTTTCTATGATTTGAACCACTCCTGTGAGTCCAGTTTTAGATTCCGATGCTTCACTTCAGGTTTACTGTATCCCTTGGACCTTCTTATTGACGATGAAACACAGAAATTGCATCCGAATGTAATACAAAAGGCACAATGCCGACTTAAGTACAAGAGGACTGACATTCTACGTTTCTATGATTTGAACCTCTCCTGTGAGTCAGGTTTTAGTTTCCGATGCTTCACTTCAGGTTTACTGAATCCCTTGGACCTTCTTATTGACAATGAAACACAGAAATTGCATACGAATTTAATACAAAAGGCACAGTGCCGACTTAAGTACAAGAGGACTGACGCTCTAACTTTCTATGATTTGAACCACTCCTGTGAGTCCAGTTTTAGATTCCGATGCTTCACTTTAGGTTTACTGTATCCCTTGGACCCTCTTATTGACGATGAAACACAGAAATTGCATCCGAATTTAATACAAAAGGCACAATGCCGACTTAAGTACAAGAGGACTGACACCCTAACTTTCTATGATTTAAACCTTTCCTGTGAGTCCAGTTTTAGATTCCGATGCTTCACTTCAGGTTTACTGTATCCCTGGGACCTTCTTGTAGACGATGATACACAGAAATTGCATCCGATATCAATACAAAAGCCACAATGCCGACTTAAGTACAAGAGGACTGACACTCTAACTTTCTATGATATGAACCTCTCCTGTGAGTCCAGTTTTAGATTCCGATGCTTCACTTCAGGTTTACTGTATCCCTTGGACCTTCTTATTGACGATGAAACACAGAAATTACATCCGAATTTAATACAAAAGGCACAATGCCGACTGAAGTACAAGAGGACCAACACTCTAACTTTCTATGATTTTAACCTCACCTGTGAGTCCAGTTTTAGATTCCGATGCTTCACTTCAGGTTTACTGTATACCTTGGACCTTCTTATTGACGATGAAACACAGAAATTGCACCCGAATTTAATACAAAAGGCACAATGCCTTTCTTAATTACAAGAGGACTGACACTCTAACTTTCTATGATATGATCCTCTCCTGTGAGTCCAGTTTTAGATTCCGAAGCTTCACTTCAGGTTTACTGTATCCCTTGGACTTTCTTATTGACGATGAGACACAGAAATTGCATCCGAATTTAATACAAAAGGCACAATGCCGACTTAAGTACAAGAGGACTGACACTCTATCTTTCTATGATTTGAACCTCTCCTGTGAGTCCAGTTTTAGATTCCGTTGCTTCACTTCACATTTACTGTATACCTTGGACCTTCTTATTGACGATGAAAAACAGAAGTTGCATCCGAAATTATTACAAAAGGCACAATGCTGACTTAAGTACAAGAGGACTGACACTCTAACTTTCTTTGATTTGAACCACTCCTGTGAGTCCCGTGTTAGATTCCGATGCTTCACTTCAGGTTTACTGTATTCCTTGGACCTTCTTATAAACGATGAAACACAGATATTACATCCGAATTTAATACAAAAGGCACAATAACGACCTAAGTACAAGAGGACTGACACTCTAACTTTCTATGATTTGAACCTCTCCTGTGAGTCCAGTTTTAGATTCCGATGCTTCACTTCAGGTTTACTGTATCACTTGGACCTTCTTATTGACAATGAAACACAGAAATTGCATCCGAATTTAATACAAAAGGCACAATGCCGACTTAAGTACAAGAGGACTGACACCCAAACTTTCTATGATTTAAACCCTTCCTGTGAGTCCAGTTTTAGATTCCGATGCTTCACTTCAGGTTTACTGTATCCCTTGGACCTTCTTATTGACGATGATACACAGAAATTGCATCCGAATTCAATACAAAAGGAACAATGCCGACTTAAGTACAAGAGGACTGACACTCTAACTTTCTATGATATGAACCTCTCCTGTGAGTCCAGTTTTCGATTCCGATGCTTCACTTCAGGTTTACTGTATCCCTTGGACCTTCTTATTGACGATGAAACACAGAAATTGCACCCGAATTTAATACAAAATGCACAATGCCTATCTTAAGTACAAGAGGACTGACACACTAACTTTCTATGATATGATCCTCTCCTGTGAGTCCAGTTTTAGATTCCGAAGCTTCACTTCAGGTTTGCTGTATCCCTTGGACCTTTTTATTGACGATGAAACACAGAAATTGCATCCGAATTTAATACAAAAGGCACAATGCCGACTTAAGTACAAGAGGACTGACACTCTAACTTTCTATGATTAGAACCTCACCTAACTTTCTATGATTTGAATCTCTCCTTTGAGTCCAGTTTTAGATTCCGATCCGTCCCTTCAGGTTTACTGTATCCCTTGGACCTTCTTATTGACGATGAAACACAGAAATTGCATCCAAATTTAATACAAAAGGCACAATGCCGACCTAAGTACAAGAGGACTGACACTCTAACTTTCTATGATTTGAACCTCTCCTGTGAGTCCAGTTTTCGATTCCGATGCTTCACTTCAGGTTTACTGTATCCCTTGGACCTTCTTATTGACGATGAAACACAGAAATTGCATCCGAATTTAATACAAAAGGCACAATGCCGACTTAAGTACAAGAGGACTGACACTTTAACATTCTATGATTTGAACCTCTCCTGTGAGTCCAGTTTTTGTTGCCGCGGTTTCACTTCAGGTTTACTGTATCCCTTGGACCTTCTTATTGACGATGAAACACAGAAATTGCATCCGAAATTAATACAAAAGGCACAATGCCGACGTAAGTACAAGAGGACTGACACTCTAAGTTTCTATGATTTGAACCTATCCTGTGAGTCAGGTTTTAGTTTCCGATGCTTCACTTCACGTTTACTGAATCCCTTTGACCTTCTTATTGACAATGAAACACAGAAATTGCATACGAATTTAATACAAAAAGCACAGTGCCGACTTAAGTACAAGAGGACTGACACTTTAAGTTTCTCTGATTTGAACCTCTCCTGTGAGTCCAGCTTTAGATTCCAATGCTTCACTTCAGGTTTACTGTATCCCTTGTCCTTCTTGAGACGATGAAGCACAGAAATTGCATCCGATTCTAATACAAAAGGCACAATGCCAACTTAAGTACAAGAGGACAGACACTCTAATTTTCTATGATTTGAACCTCTCCTGTGAGTCCAGTTTTAGATTCCAATGCTTCACTTCAGATTTACTGTATCTCTAGGACCTTCTTATTGACGATGAAACACAGAAGTTGCATCCGAATTTAATACAAAAGGCACAATGCTGACTAAAGTACAAGAGGACTGACACTCTAACTTTCTATATTTTGAACCTCACCTGTGAGTCCAGTTTTAGATTTCGATGCTTCACTTCAGGTTTACGGAATCCGTTGGACCTTCGTATTGACGATGAAACACAGAAATTGCATCCGAATTTAACACAAAAGGCACAACGCCGACTTAAGTACAAGAGGACTGACACTCTATCTTTCTATGATTTGAACCTCTCCTGTGAGTCCAGTTTTAGATTCCGTTGCTTCACTTCACATTTACTGTATACCTTGGACCTTCTTATTGACGATGAAAAACAGAATTTGCATCCGAATTTATTACAAAAGGCACAATGCTGACTTAAGTGCAAGAGGACTGACACTCTAACTTTCTATGATTTGAACCACTCCTGTGAGTCCCGTGTTAGATTCCGATGCTTCACTTCAGGTTTACTGTATCCCTTGGACCCTCTTATAAACGATGAAACACAGATATTACATCCGAATTTAATAGAAAAGGCACAATAACGACCTAAGTACAAGATCACTGACACTCTAACTTTCTATGATTTGAACCTCTCCTGTGAGTCCAGTTTTAGATTCCGATGCTTCACTTCAGGTTTACTGTATCACTTGGACCTTCTTATTGACGATGAAACACAGAAATTGCATTCGAATTTAATACAAAAGGCACAATGCCGACTTAAGTACAAGAGGACTGACACTCTAACTTTTTATGATTTGAACCTCTCCTGTGAGTCCAGTTTTAAATTCCGATGCTTCACTTCAGGTTTACTGTATCCCTTGGACCTTCTTATTGACGATGAAACACAGAAATTGCATCCGAAATTAATACAAAAGCACAATGCCGACTTAAGTACAAGAGAACTGACATTCTACGTTTCTATGATTTGAACCTCTCCTGTGAGTCAGGATTTAGTTTCCGATGCTTCACTTCAGGTTTACTGTATCCCTTGGACCTTCTTATTGACGATGAAACACAGAAATTGCATCCATATTTAATACAAAAGGCACAATGCCGACTGAAGTACAAGAGGACTAACACTCTAACTTTCTATGATTTGAACCTCACCTAACTTTCTATGATTTGAATCTCTCCTTTGAGTCCAGTTTTAGATTCCGATCCGTCCCTTCAGGTTTACTGTATCCCTTGGACCTTCTTATTGACGATGAAACACAGAAATTGCATCCAAATTTAATACATAAGGCACAATGCCGACTTAAGTACAAGAGGACAGACACTCTAACTTTCTTTGATTTGAACCTCTCCTGTGAATCCAGTTTTAGATTCCGATGCTTCACTTCAGGTTTTCTGTATCCCTTGGACCTTCTTATTGACGATGAAACACAGAAATTGCATACGAATTTAATACAAAAGGCTCAGTGCCGACTTAAGTACAAGAGGACTGACACTCTAACTTTCTATGATTTGAACCACTCCTGTGAGTCCAGTTTTAGATTCCGATGCTTCACTTCAGGTTTACTGTATCCCTTGGACCTTCTTATTGACGATGAAACACAGAAATTGCATCCGAATGTAATACAAAAGGCACAATGCCGACATAAGTACAAGAGGACTGACATTCTACGTTTCTATGATTTGAACTTCTCGTGTGAGTCAGGTTTTAGTTTCCGATGCTTCACTTCAGGTTTACTGAATCCCTTGGACCTTCTTATTGACAATGAAACACAGAAATTGCATACGAATTTAATACAAAAGGCACAGTGCCGACTTAAGTACAAGAGGACTGACGCTCTAACTTTCTATGATTTGAACCACTCCTGTGAGTCCAGTTTTAGATTCCGATGCTTCACTTCAGGTTTACTGTATCCCTTGGACCCTCTTATTGACGATGAAACACAGAAATTGCATCCGAATTTAATACAAAAGGCACAATGCCGACTTAAGTACAAGAGGATTGACACCCTAACTTTCTATGATTTAAACCTTTCCTGTGAGTCCAGTTTTAGATTCCGATGCTTCACTTCAGGTTTACTGTATCCCTTGGACCTTCTTATTGACGATGATACACAGAAATTGCATCCGAATTCAATACAAAAGGCACAATGCCGACTTAAGTACAAGAGGACTGACACTCTAACTTTCTATGGTATGAACCTCTCCTGTGAGTCCAGTTTTAGATTCCTATGCTTCACTTCAGGTTTACTGTATCCCTTGGACCTTCTTACTGACGATGAAACACAGAAATTACATCCGAATTTAATACAAAAGGCACAATGCCGACTTAAGTACAAGAGGACTGACACTCTAACATTCTATGATTTGAACCTCTCCTGTGAGTCCAGTTTTTGTTGCCGCGGTTTCACTTCAGGTTTACTGTATCCCTTGGACCTTCTTATTGACGATGAAACACAGAAATTGCATCCGAAATTAATACAAAAGGCACAATGCCGACGTAAGTACAAGAGGACTGACACTCTAAGTTTCTATGATTTGAACCTCTCCTGTGAGTCAGGTTTTAGTTTCCGATGCTTCACTTCACGTTTACTGAATCCCTTTGACCTTCTTATTGACAATGAAACACAGAAATTGCATACGAATTTAATACAAAAAGCACAGTGCCGACTCAAGTACAAGAGGACTGCCACTTTAAGTTTCTTTGATTTGAACCTCTCCTGTGAGTCCAGCTTTAGATTCCAATGCTTCACTTCAGGTTTACTGTATCCCTTGGACCTTCTTATGACGATGAAGCACAGAAATTGCATCCGATTTTAATACAAAAGGCACAATGCCGACTTAAGTACAAGAGGACTGACACTCTAATTTTCTATGATTTGAACCTCTCCTGTGAGTCCAGTTTTAGATTCCAATGCTTCACTTCAGATTTACTGTATCTCTAGGACCTTCTTATTGACGATGAAACACAGAAGTTGCATCCGAATTTAATACAAAAGGCACAATGCTGACTAAAGTACAAGAGGACTGACACTCTAACTTTCTATGATTTGAACCTCACCTGTGAGTCCAGTTTTAGATTTCAATGCTTCACTTCAGGTTTACTGAATCCCTTGGACCTTCGTATTGACGATGAAACACAGAAATTGCATCCGAATTTAACACAAAAGGCACAACGCCGACTTAAGTACAAGAGGACTGACACTCTATCTTTCTATGATTTGAACCTCTCCTGTGAGTCCAGTTTCAGATTCCGTTGCTTCACTTCACATTTACTGTATACATTGGACCTTCTTATTGACGATGAAAAACAGAAGTTGCATCCGAATTTATTACAAAAGGCACAATGCTGACTTAAGTGCAAGAGGACTGACACTCTAACTTTCTATGATTTGAACCACTCCTGTGAGTCCCGTGTTAGATTCCGATGCTTCACTTCAGGTTTACTGTATCCCTTGGACCCTCTTATAAACGATGAAACACAGATATTACATCCGAATTTAATAGAAAAGGCACAATAACGACCTAAGTACAAGATCACTGACACTCTAACTTTCTATGATTTGAACCTCTCCTGTGAGTCCAGTTTTAGATTCCGATGCTTCACTTCAGGTTTACTGTATCCCTTGGACCTTCTTATTGACGATGATACACAGAAATTGCATCCGAATTCAATACAAAAGGCACAATGCCGACTTAAGTACAAGAGGACTGACACTCTACGTTTCTATGATTTGAACCTCTCCTGTGAGTCAGGTTTTAGTTTCCGATGCTTCACTTCAGGTTTACTGAATCCCTTGGACCTTCTTATTGACAATGAAACACAGAAATTGCATACGAATTTAATACAAAAGGCACAGTGCCAACTTAAGTACAAGAGGACTGACGCTCTAACTTTCTATGATTTGAACCACTCCTGTGAGTCCAGTTTTAGATTCCGATGCTTCACTTCAGGTTTACTGTATCCCTTGGACCTTCATATTGACGATAAAACACAGAAATTGCATCCGAATTTAATACAAAAGGCACAATGCCGACTTAAGTACAAGAGGACTGACACCCTAACTTTCTATGATTTAAACCTTTCCTGTGAGTCCAGTTTTAGATTCCGATGCTTCACTTCAGGTTTACTGTATCCCTTGGACCTTCTTATTGACGATGATACACAGAAATTGCATCCGAATTCAATACAAAAGGCACAATGCCGACTTGAGTACAAGAGGACTGACACTCTAACTTTCTATGATATGAACCTCTCCTGTGAGTCCAGTTTTCGATTCCGATGCTTCACTTCAGGTTTACTGTATCCCTTGGACCTTCTTATTGACGATGAAACACAGAAATTGCATCCGAATTTAATACAAAAGGCACAATGCCGACTGAAGTACAAGAGGACTAACACTCTAACTTTCTATGATTTTAACCTCACCTGTGAGTCCAGTTTTAGATTCCGATGCTTCACTTCAGGTTTACTGTATACCTAGGACCCTCCTATTGACGATGAAACACAGAAATTGCACCCGAATTTAATACAAAATGCACAATGCCTTTCTTAAGTACAAGAGGACTGACACTCTAACTTTCTATGATATGATCCTCTCCTGTGAGTCCAGTTTTAGATTCCGAAGCTTCACTTCAGGTTTACTGTATCCCTTGGACCTTCTTATTGACGATGAAACACAGAAATTGCATCCGAATTTAATACAAAAGGCACAATGCCGACTTAAGTACAAGAGGACTGACACTCTAACTTTCTATGATTTGAACCTCACCTAACTTTCTATGATTTGAATCTCTCCTTTGAGTCCAGTTTTAGATTCCGATCCGTCCCTTCAGGTTTACTGTATCCCTTGGACCTTCTTATTGACGATGAAACACAGAAATTGCATCCAAATTTAATACAAAAGGCACAATGCCGACTTAAGTACAAGAGGACTGACATTCTACGTTTCTATGATTTGAACCTCTCCTGTGAGTCGGGTTTTAGTTTCCGATGCTTCACTTCAGGTTTACTGAATCCCTTGGACCTTCTTATTGAGAATGAAACACAGAAATTGCATACGAATTTAATACAAAAGGCACAGTGCCGACTTAAGTACAAGAGGACTGACGCTCTAACTTTCTATGATTTGAACCACTCCTGTTAGTCCAGTTTTAGATTCCGATGCTTCACTTCAGGTTTACTGTATCCCTGGGACCTTCTTATAGACGATGATACACAGAAATTGCATCCGAATTCAATACAAAAGGCACAATGCCGACTTAAGTACAAGAGGACTGACACTCTAACTTTCTATGATATGAACCTCTCCTGTGAGTCCAGTTTTAGATTCCGATGCTTCACTTCAGGTTTACTGTATCCCTTGGACCTTCTTATTGACGATGAAACACAGAAATTACATCCGAATTTAATACAAAAGGCACAATGCCGACTGAAGTACAAGAGGACTAACACTCTAACTTTCTATGATTTTAACCTCACCTGTGAGTCCAGTTTTAGATTCCGATGCTTCACTTCAGGTTTACTGTATACCTTGGACCTTCTTATTGACGATGAAACACAGAAATTGCACCCGAATTTAATACAAAAGGCACAATGCCTTACTTAATTACAAGAGGACTGACACTCTAACTTTCTGTGATATGATCCTCTCCTGTGAGTCCAGTTTTAGATTCCGAAGCTTCACTTCAGGTTTACTGTATCCCTTGGACCTTCTTATTGACGATGAGACACAGAAATTGCATCCGAATTTAATACAAAAGGCACAATGCCGACTTAAGTACAAGAGGACTGACACTCTATCTTTCTATGATTTGAACCTCTCCTATGAGTCCAGTTTTAGATTCCGTTGCTTCACTTCACATTTACTGTATACCTTGGACCTTCTTATTGACGATGAAAAACAGAAGTTGCATCCGAATTTATTACAAAAGGCACAATGCTGACTTAAGTACAAGAGGACTGACACTCTAACTTTCTTTGATTTGAACCACTCCTGTGAGTCCCGTGTTAGATTCCGATGCTTCACTTCAGGTTTACTGTATCCCTTGGACCTTCTTATAAACGATGAAACACAGATATTACATCCGAATTTAATACAAAAGGCACAATAACGACCTATGTACAAGAGGACTGGCACTCTAACTTTCTATGATTTGAACCTCTCCTGTGAGTCCAGTATTAGATTCCGATGCTTCACTTCAGGTTTACTGTATCACTTGGACCTTCTTATTGACGATGAAACACAGAAATTGCATCCGAATTTAATAGAAAAGGCACAATGCCGACTTAAGTACAAGAGGACTGACACTCTAACTTTCTACGATTTGAACCTCTCCTGTGAGTCCAGTTTTTGTTGCCGCGATTTCACTTCAGGTTTACTGTATCCCTTGGACCTTCTTATTGACGATGAAACACAGAAATTGCAACCGAATTTAATACAAAAGGCACAATGCCGACTTAAGTACAAGAGGACTGACACCCTAACTTTCTATGATTTAAACCTTTCCTGTGAGTCCAGTTTTAGATTCCGATGCTTCACTTCTGGTTTACTGTATCCCTTGGGCCTTCTTATTGACGATGATACACAGAAATTGCATCCGAATTCAATACAAAAGGCACAATGCCGACTTAAGTACAAGAGGACTGACACTCTAACTTTCTATGATATGAACCTCTCCTGTGAGTCCAGTTTTAGATTCCGATGCTTCACTTCAGGTTTACTGTATCCCTTGGACCTTCTTATTGACGATGAAACACAGAAATTGCATCCGAATTTAATACAAAAGGCACAATGCCGACTGAAGTACAAGAGGTCTAACACTCTAACTTTCTATGATTTTAACCCCACCTGTGAGTCCAGTTTTAGATTCCGATCCTTCCCTTCAGGTTTACTGTATCCCTTGGACCTTCTTATTGACGATGAAACACAGAAATTGCATCCACATTTAATACAAAAGGCACAATGCCGACTTACGTACAAGAGGACTGACACTCTAACCTTCTTTGATTTGAACCTCTCGTGTGATTCCAGTTTTAGATTCCGATGCTTCACTTCAGGTTTTCTGTATCCCTTGGACTTTCTTATTGACGATGAAACACAGAAATTGCATACGAATTTAATACAAAAGGCACAGTGCCGACTTAAGTACAAGAGGACTGACACTCTAACTTTCTGTGATTTGAACCACTCCTGTGAGTCCAGTTTTAGATTCCGATGCTTCACTTCAGGTTTACTGTATCCCTTGGACCTTCTTATTGACGATGAAACACAGAAATTGCATCCGAATTTAATACAAAAGGCACAATGCCGACTTAAGTCCAAGAGGACTGACACTCTAACTTTCTTTGATTTGAACCTCTCCTGTGATTCCAGTTTTAGATTCCGATGCTTCACTTCAGTTTTTCTGTATCGCTTGGACCTTGTTATTGACGATGAAGCACAGAAATTGCATCCGATTTTAATACAAAAGGCACAATGCCGACTTAAGTACAAGAGGACTGACACTCTAATTTCCTATGATTAGAACCTCTCCTGTGTGTCCAGTTTTAGATGCCGAGGCTTCACTTCAGGTTTACTGTATCCCTTGGACCTTCTTATTGACGATGAAACAGAGAAATTGCATCCGAATTTAATACAAAAGGAACAATGCCGACTTAAGTACAGGAGGACTGACACTCTATCTTTCTACGATTTGAACCTCTCCTGTGAGTCCAGTTTTATTTTCCGATGCTTCACTTCAGATTTACTGTATCCCTTGGACCTCCTTATTGGCGATGAAACACAGAAATTGCATCCAAATTTAATACAAAAGGCACAATGCTGACGTAAGTACAAGAGGACTGATACTCTAACTTTCTATGATTTGAACCACTCCTGTGAGTCCCGTGTTAGATTCCGATGCTTCACTTCAGGTTTACTGTATCCTTTGGACCTTCTTATAAACGATGAAACACAGAAATTACATCCGAATTTAATACAAAAGGCACAATGCCGACCTAAGTACAAGAGGACTGACACTCTAACATTCTATGATTCGAACCTCTCCTGTGAGTCCAGTTTTTGTTGCCACGGTTTCACTTCAGGTTTACTGTATCCCTTGGACCTTCTTATTGACGATGAAACACAGAAATTGCATCCGAAATTAATACAAAAGGCACAATGCCGACTTAACTACAAGAGGACTGACACTCTAAGTTTCTATGATTTGAACCTCTCCTGTGAGTCAGGTTTTAGTTTCCGATGCTTCACTTCACGTTTACTGAATCCTTTTGACCTTCTTATTGACAATGAAACACAGAAATTGCATACGAATTTAATACAAAAAGCACAGTGCCGACTTAAGTACAAGAGGACTGACACTTTAAGTTTCTCTGATTTGAACCTCTCCTGTGAGTCCAGCTTTAGATTCCAATGCTTCACTTCAGGTTTACTGTATCCCTAGGACCTTCTTATGACGATGAAGCACAGAAATTGCATCCGATTTTAATACAAAAGGCACAATGCCGACTTAAGTACAAGAGGACTGACACTCTAATTTTCTATGATTTGAACCTCTCCTGTGAGTCCAGTTTTAGATTCCAATGCTTCACTTCAGATTTACTGTATCTCTAGGACCTTCTTATTGCGATGAAACACAGAAGTTGCATCCGAATTTAATACAAAAGGCACAATGCTGACTAAAGTACAAGAGGACTGACACTCTAACTTTCTATGATTTGAACCTCACCTGTGAGTCCAGTTTTAGATTTCGATGCTTCACTTCAGGTTTACTGAATCCCTTGGACCTTCGTATTGACGATGAAACACAGAAATTGCATCCGAATTTAACACAAAAGGCACAATGCTGACTTAAGTACAAGAGGACTGACACTCTAACTTTCTATGATTTGAACCACTCCTGTGAGTCCCGTGTTAGATTCCGATGCTTCACTTCAGGTTTACTGTATCCCTTGGACCTTCTTATAAACGATGAAACACAGATATTACATCCGAATTTAATACAAAAGGCCCAATAACGACCTAAGTACAAGATCACTGACACTCTAACTTTCTATGATTTGAACCTCACCTAACTTTCTATGATTTGAATCTCTCCTTTGAGTCCAGTTTTAGATTCCGATCCGTCCCTTCAGGTTTACTGTATCCCTTGGACCTTCTTATTGACGATGAAACACACAAATTGCATCCAAATTTAATACAAAAGGCACAATGCCGACTTAAGTACAAGAGGACTGACACTCTAACTTTCTTTGATTTGAACCTCTCCTGTGATTCCAGTTTTAGATTCCGATGCTTCACTTCAGGTTTTCTGTATCCCTTGGACCTTCTTATTGACGATGAAACACAGAAATTGCATACGAATTTAATACAAAAAGCACAGTGCCGACTTAAGTACAAGTGGACTGACACTCTAACTTTCTATGATTTGAACCACTCCCGTGAGTCCAGTTTTAGATTCCGATGCTTCACTTCAGGTTTACAGTATCCCTTGGACCTTCTTATTGACAATGAAACACAGAAATTGCATACGAATTTAATACAAAAGGCACAGTGCCGACTTAAGTACAAGAGGACTGACGCTCTAACTTTCTATGATTTGAACCAATCCTGTGAGTCCAGTTTTAGATTCCGATGCTTCACTTCAGGTTTACTGTATCCCTTGGACCTTCTTATTGACGATGAAACACAGAAAGTGCATCCGAATTTAATACAAAAGGCACAATGCCGACTTAAGTACAAGAGGACTGACACCCTAACTTTCTATGATTTAAACCTTTCCTGTGAGTCCAGTTTTAGATTCCGATGCTTCACTTCAGGTTTACTGTATCCCTGGGACCTTCTTATTGACGATGATACACAGAAATTGCATCCGAATTCAATACAAAAGGCACAATGCCGACTTAAGTACAAGGGGACTGACACTCTAACTTTCTATGATATGAACCTCTCCTGTGAGTCCAGTTTTAGATTCCGATGCTTCACTTCAGGTTTACTGTATCCCTTGGACCTTCTTATTGACGATGAAACACAGAAATTGCATCCGAATTTAATACAAAAGGCACAATGCCGACTGAAGTACAAGAGGACTAACACTCTAACTTTCTATGATTTTAACCTCACCTGTGAGTCCAGTTTTAGATTCCGATGCTTCACTTCAGGTTTACTGTATACCTTGGACCCTCTTATTGACGATGAAACACAGAAATTGCACCCGAATTTAATACAAAAGGCACAATGCCTTTCTTAATTACAAGAGGACTGACACTCTAACTTTCTTTGATATGATCCTCTCCTGTGAGTCCAGTTTTAGATTCCGAAGCTTCACTTCAGGTTTACTGTATCCGTTGGAGCTTCTTATTGACGATGAAACACAGAAATTGCATCCGAATTTAATACAAAAGGCACAATGCCGTCTTAAGTACAAGAGGACTGACACTCTATCTTTCTATGATTTGAACCTCTCCTGTGAGTCCAGTTTTAGATTCCGTTGCTTCACTTCACATTTACTGTATACCTTGGACCTTCTTATTGACAATGAAAAACTGAAGTTGCATCCGAATTTATTACAAAAGACACAATGCTGACTTAAGTACAAGAGGACTGACACTCTAACTTTCTATGATTTGAACCACTCCTGTGAGTCCCGTGTTAGATTCCGATGCTTCACTTCAGGTTTACTGTATCCCTTGGACCTTCTTATAAACGATGAAACACAGATATTACATCCGAATTTAATACAAAAGGCACAATAACGACCTAAGTACAAGAGGACTGACACTCTAACTTTCTATGATTTGAACCTCGCCTGTGAGTCCAGTTTTAGATTCCGATGCTTCACTTCAGGTTTACTGTATCACTTGGACCTTCTTATTGACGATGAAACACAGAAATTGCATCCGAATTTAATACAAAAGGCACAATGCCGACTTAAGTACAAGAGGACTGACACTCTAACTTTCTATGATTTGAACCTCTCCTGTAAGTCCAGTTTCTGTTGCCGCGATTTCACTTCAGGTTTACTGTATCCCTTGGACCTTCTTATTGACGATGAAACACAGAAATTGCATTCGAACTTAATACAAAAGGCACAATGCCAACATAAGTACAAGAGGACTGACATTCTACGTTTCTATGATTCGAACCTCTCCTGTGAGTCAGGTTTTAGTTTCCGATGCTTCACTTCAGGTTTACTGAATCCCTTGGACCTTCTTATCGACAATGAAACACAGAAACTGCATACGAATTTAATACAAAAGGCACAATGCCTTTCTTAAGTACAAGAGGACTGACACTCTAACTTTCTATGATATGATCCTCTCCTGTGAGTCCAGTTTTAGATTCCGAAGCTTCACTTCAGGTTTACTGTATCCCTTGGACCTTCTTATTGACGATGAAACACAGAAATTGCATCCGAATTAAATACAAAAGGCACAATGCCGACTTAAGTACAAGAGTACTGACACTCTAACTTTCTATGATTTGAACCTCACCTAACTTTCTATGATTTGAATCTCTCCTGTGAGTCCAGTTTTAGATTCCGATCCTTCCCTTCAGGTTTACTGTATCCCTTGGACCTTCTTATTGACGATGAAACACAGAAATTGCATCCAAATTTAATACAAAAGGCACAATGCCGACTTACGTACAAGAGGACTGACACTCTAATTTTCTTTGATTTGAACCTCTCCTGTGATTCCAGTTTTAGATTCCGATGCTTCACTTCAGGTTTTCTGTATCCCTTGGACTTTCTTATTGACGATGAAACACAAAAATTGCATACGAATTTAATACAAAAGGCACAGTGCCGACTTAAGTACAAGAGGACTGACACTCTAACTTTCTACGATTTGAACAACTCCTGTGAGTCCAGTTTTAGATTCCGATGCTTCACTTCAGGTTTACTGTATCCCTTGGACCTTCTTATTGACGATGAAACACAGAAATTGCATCCGAATTTAATACAAAAGGCACAATGCCGACTTAAGTACAAGAGGACTGACACTCTAACTTTCTTTGATTTGAACCTCTCCTGTGATTCCAGTTTTAGATTCCGATGCTTCACTTCAGGTTTTCTGTATCCCTGGGACCTTCTTCTTGACGATGAAACACAGAAATTGCATCCGAATTTTATACAAAAAGGCACAATGCCGACTTAAGTACAAAAGGACTGACACTCTAACTTCCTATTATTTGAACCTCTCCTGTGAGTCCAGTTTTAGATTCCGATGCTTCACTTCATGTTTACTGTATCCCTTGGACTTTCTTATTGACGATGAAACACAGAAATTGCATCCGAATTTAATGCAAAAGGCACAATGCCGACTTAAGTACAAGTGGAGTGACACTCTAACTTTCTATGATTTGAACCTCTTCTGTAATTCCAGTTTTAGATTCCGATGCTTCACTTCAGGTTTTCTGTATCCCTGCGGCCTTCTTATTGACGATGAAACACAGAAATTGCATCCGAATTTAATACAAAAGGCACAATGCCGACTTATGTACAAGAGGACTGACACTCTAACTTCCTATTATTTGAACCTCTCCTGTGAGTCCAGTTTTAGATTCCGATGCTTCACTTCAGGTTTACTGTATCGCTTGGACCTTCTTATTGACGATGAAACACAGAAATTGCATCCGAATTTAATACAAAAGGCACAATAACGACCTAAGTACAAGAGGACTGACACTCTAACTTTCTATGATTTGAACCACTCCTGTGAGTCCCGTGTTAGATTCCGATGCTTCACTTCAGGTTTACTGTATCCCTTGGACCTTCTTATAAACGATGAAACACAGATATTACATCCGAATTTAATACAAAAGGCACAATAACGACCTAAGTACAAGAGGACTGACACTCTAACTTTCTATGATTTGAACCTCGCCTGTGAGTCCAGTTTTAGATTCCGATGCTTCACTTCAGGTTTACTGTATCACTTGGACCTTCTTATTGACGATGAAACACAGAAATTGCATCCGAATTTAATACAAAAGGCACAATGCCGACTTAAGTACAAGAGGACTGACACTCTAACTTTCTATGATTTGAACCTCTCCTGTAAGTCCAGTTTTTGTTGCCGCGATTTCACTTCAGGTTTACTGTATCACTTGGACCTTCTTATTGACGATGAAACACAGAAATTGCATCCGAATTTAATAGAAAAGGCACAATGCCGACTTAAGTACAAGAGGACTGACACTCTAACTTTCTACGATTTGAACCTCTCCTGTGAGTCCAGTTTTTGTTGCCGCGATTTCACTTCAGGTTTACTGTATCCCTTGGACCTTCTTATTGACGATGAAACACAGAAATTGCAACCGAATTTAATACAAAAGGCACAATGCCGACTTAAGTACAAGAGGACTGACACCCTAACTTTCTATGATTTAAACCTTTCCTGTGAGTCCAGTTTTAGATTCCGATGCTTCACTTCTGGTTTACTGTATCCCTTGGGCCTTCTTATTGACGATGATACACAGAAATTGCATCCGAATTCAATACAAAAGGCACAATGCCGACTTAAGTACAAGAGGACTGACACTCTAACTTTCTATGATATGAACCTCTCCTGTGAGTCCAGTTTTAGATTCCGATGCTTCACTTCAGGTTTACTGTATCCCTTGGACCTTCTTATTGACGATGAAACACAGAAATTGCATCCGAATTTAATACAAAAGGCACAATGCCGACTGAAGTACAAGAGGTCTAACACTCTAACTTTCTATGATTTTAACCCCACCTGTGAGTCCAGTTTTAGATTCCGATCCTTCCCTTCAGGTTTACTGTATCCCTTGGACCTTCTTATTGACGATGAAACACAGAAAT
Source organism: Schistocerca americana (assembly GCF_021461395.2). NCBI lineage: Eukaryota > Metazoa > Arthropoda > Insecta > Orthoptera > Acrididae > Schistocerca > Schistocerca americana. The sequence continues at coordinate 225,064 of NW_025726401.1, forward strand.
TGCATCCACATTTAATACAAAAGGCACAATGCCGACTTACGTACAAGAGGACTGACACTCTAACTTTCTTTGATTTGAACCTCTCGTGTGATTCCAGTTTTAGATTCCGATGCTTCACTTCAGGTTTTCTGTATCCCTTGGACTTTCTTATTGACGATGAAACACAGAAATTGCATACGAATTTAATACAAAAGGCACAGTGCCGACTTAAGTACAAGAGGACTGACACTCTAACTTTCTGTGATTTGAACCACTCCTGTGAGTCCAGTTTTAGATTCCGATGCTTCACTTCAGGTTTACTGTATCCCTTGGACCTTCTTATTGACGATGAAACACAGAAATTGCATCCGAATTTAATACAAAAGGCACAATGACGACTTAAGTCCAAGAGGACTGACACTCTAACTTTCTTTGATTTGAACCTCTCCTGTGATTCCAGTTTTAGATTCCGATGCTTCACTTCAGTTTTTCTGTATCGCTTGGACCTTGTTATTGACGATGAAGCACAGAAATTGCATCCGATTTTAATACAAAAGGCACAATGCCGACTTAAGTACAAGAGGACTGACACTCTAATTTCCTATGATTAGAACCTCTCCTGTGTGTCCAGTTTTAGATGCCGAGGCTTCACTTCAGGTTTACTGTATCCCTTGGACCTTCTTATTGACGATGAAACAGAGAAATTGCATCCGAATTTAATACAAAAGGAACAATGCCGACTTAAGTACAGGAGGACTGACACTCTATCTTTCTACGATTTGAACCTCTCCTGTGAGTCCAGTTTTAGTTTCCGATGCTTCACTTCAGATTTACTGTGTCCCTTGGACCTCCTTATTGGCGATGAAACACAGAAATTGCATCCAAATTTAATACAAAAGGCACAATGCTGACGTAAGTACAAGAGGACTGATACTCTAACTTTCTATGATTTGAACCACTCCTGTGAGTCCCGTGTTAGATTCCGATGCTTCACTTCAGGTTTACTGTATCCTTTGGACCTTCTTATAAACGATGAAACACAGAAATTACATCCGAATTTAATACAAAAGGCACAATGCCGACCTAAGTACAAGAGGAGTGACACTCTAACAATCTATGATTCGAACCTCTCCTGTGAGTCCAGTTTTTGTTGCCACGGTTTCACTTCAGGTTTACTGTATCCCTTGGACCTTCTTATTGACGATGAAACACAGAAATTGCATCCGAAATTAATACAAAAGGCACAATGCCGACTTAACTACAAGAGGACTGACACTCTAAGTTTCTATGATTTGAACCTCTCCTGTGAGTCAGGTTTTAGTTTCCGATGCTTCACTTCACGTTTACTGAATCGTTTTGACCTTCTTATTGACAATGAAACACAGAAATTGCATACGAATTTAATACAAAAAGCACAGTGCCGACTTAAGTACAAGAGGACTGACACTTTAAGTTTCTCTGATTTGAACCTCTCCTGTGAGTCCAGCTTTAGATTCCAATGCTTCACTTCAGGTTTACCGTATCCCTAGGACCTTCTTATGACGATGAAGCACAGAAATTGCATCCGATTTTAATACAAAAGGCACAATGCCGACTTAAGTACAAGAGGACTGACACTCTAATTTTCTATGATTTGAACCTCTCCTGTGAGTCCAGTTTTAGATTCCAATGCTTCACTTCAGATTTACTGTATCTCTAGGACCTTCTTATTGCGATGAAACACAGAAGTTGCATCCGAATTTAATACAAAAGGCACAATGCTGACTAAAGTACAAGAGGACTGACACTCTAACTTTCTATGATTTGAACCTCACCTGTGAGTCCAGTTTTAGATTTCGATGCTTCACTTCAGGTTTACTGAATCCTTTGGACCTTCGTATTGACGATGAAACACAGAAATTGCATCCGAATTTAACACAAAAGGCACAATGCCGACTTAAGTACAAGAGGACTGACACGCTATCTTTCTACGATTTGAACCTCTCCTGTGAGTCCAGTTTTAGATTCCGTTGCTTCACTTCACATTTACTGTATACCTTGGACCTTCTTATTGACGATGAAAAACAGAAGTTGCATCCGAATTTATTACAAAAGGCACAATGCTGGCTTAAGTACAAGAGGACTGACACTCTAACTTTCTATGATTTGAACCACTCCTGTGAGTCCCGTGTTAGATTCCGATGCTTCACTTCAGGTTTACTGTATCCCTTGGACCTTCTTATAAACGATGAAACACAGATATTACATCCGAATTTAATACAAAAGGCCCAATAACGACCTAAGTACAAGATCACTGACACTCTAACTTTCTATGATTTGAACCTCTCCTGTGAGTCCAGTTTTAGATTCCGATGCTTCACTTCAGGTTTACTGTATCACTTGGACCTTCTTATTGACGATGAAACACAGAAATTGCATCCGAATTTAATACAAAAGGAACAATGCCGACTTAAGTACAAGAGGACTGACACTCTAACTTTCTATGATTTGAACCTCACCTAACTTTCTATGATTTGAATCTCTCCTTTGAGTCCAGTTTTAGATTCCGATCCGTCCCTTCAGGTTTACTGTATCCCTTGGACCTTCTTATTGACGATGAAACACACAAATTGCATCCAAATTTAATACAAAAGGCACAATGCCGACTTAAGTACAAGAGGACTGACACTCTAACATTCTTTGATTTGAACCTCTCCTGTGATTCCAGTTTTAGATTCCGATGCTTCACTTCAGGTTTTCTGTATCCTTTGGACCTTCTTATTGCCGATGAAACACAGAAATTGCATCCGAATTTAATACAAAAGGCACAATGCCGACTTAAGTAAAAGAGGACTGACACTCTAACTTTCTATGATTTGAACCTCACCTGTGAGACCAGTTTTAGATTTCGATGCTTCACTTCATGTTTACTGAATCCCTTGGACCTTCGTGTTGACGATGAAACACCGAAATTGCATCCGAATTTAATACAAAATGCACAATGCCGTATTAAGTTTAAGATGACTGACACTCTAACTTTCTATGATTTGAACCACTCCTGTGAGTCCAGTTTTAGATTCCGATGCTTCACTTCAGTTTTACTGTATCCCTTGGACCTTCTTATTGACGATGAAACACAGAAATTGCATCCGAATTTAATACAAAAGGCACAATAACGACCTAAGTACAAGAGGACCGACACTCTAACTTTCTATGATTTGAACCTCTCCTGTGAGTCCAGTTTTCGATTCCGATGCTTCACTTCAGGTTTACTGTATCACTTGGACCTTCTTACTGACGATGAAACACAGAAATTGCATCCGAATTTAATACAAAGGGCACAATTCCGACTTAAGTACAAGAGGACTGACACTCTATCTTTCAATGATTTGAACCTCTCCTGTGAGTCCAGTTTTAGATTCCGTTGCTTCACTTCACATTTACTGTATCCCTTGGACCTTCTTATTGGCGATGAAACACAGAAATTGCACCCGAATTTAATGCAAAATGCACAATGCCTTTCTTATGTACAAGAGGACTGACACTCTAACTTTCTATGATATGATCCTCTCCTGTGAGTCCAGTTTTAGATTCCGATGCTTCACTTCACATTTACTGTATCCCTTGGACCTTCTTATTGACGATGAAACACAGAAATTGCACCCGAATTTAATACAAAAGGCACAATGCCGACTTAAGTACAAGAGGACTGACACCCTAACTTTCTATGATTTAAACCTTTCCTGTGAGTCCAGTTTCAGATTCCGATGCTTCACTTCAGGTTTACTGTATCCCTTGGACCTTCTTACTGACGATGAAACACAGAAATTGCATCCGAATTTAATACAAAGGGCACAATTCCGACTTAAGTACAAGAGCACTGACACTCTAACTTTCTATGATATGATCCTCTCCTGTGAGTCCAGTTTTAGATTCCGAAGCTTCACCACAGGTTTACTGTATCCCTTGGACCTTTTTATTGACGATGAAACACAGAAATTGCATCCGAATTTAATACAAAAGGCACAATGCCGACTGAAGTACAAGAGGACTAACACTCTAACTTTCTATGATTTTAACCTCACCTAACTTTATATGATTTGAATCTCTCCTGTGAGTCCAGTTTTAGATTCCGATCCTTCCCTTCAGGTTTACTGTATCCCTTGGACCTTCTTATTGACGATGAAACACAGAAATTGCATCCAAATTTAATACAAAAGGCACAATGACGACTTAAGTACAAGAGGACTGACACTCTAACATTCTTTGATTTGAACCTCTCCTGTGATTCCAGTTTTAGATTCCGATGCTTCACTTCAGGTTTTCTGTATCCCTTGGACCTTCTTATTGACGATGAAACACAGAAATTGCATCCGAATTTAATACAAAAGGCACAATGCCGACTGAAGTACAAGAGGACTAACACTCTAACTTTCAATGATTTTAACCTCACCTGTGAGTTTAGTTGTAGATTCCGATACCTCACTTCAGGTTTACTGTATACCTTGGACCTTCTTATTGACGATGAAACACAGAAATTGCATCCGAATTTAATACAAAAGGCACAATGCCGACTTAAGTAGAAGAGGACTGACACTCTAACTTTCTATGATATGATCCTCTCCTGTGAGTCCAGTTTTAGATTCCGAAGCTTCACTTCAGGTTTACTGTATCCCTTGGACCTTCTTATTGACGATGAAACACAGAAATTGCACCCAAATTTAATACAAAAGGCACAATGCCTTTTTTAATTACAAGAGGACTGACACTCTAACTTTCTATGATATGATCCTCTCCTGTGAGTCCAGTTTTAGATTCCGAAGCTTCACTTCAGGTTTACTGTATCCCTTGGAGCTTCTTATTGACGATGAAACACAGAAATTGCATCCGAATTTAATACAAAAGGCACAATGCCGACTTAAGTACAAGAGGACTGACACTCTATCTTTCTATGATTTGAACCTCTCCTGTGAGTCCAGTTTTAGATTCCGTTGCTTCACTTCACATTTACTGTATACCTTGGACCTTCTTATTGACAATGAAAAACTGAAGTTGCATCCGAATTTATTACACAAGACACAATGCTGACTTAAGTACAAGAGGACTGACACTCTAACTTTCTATGATTTGAACCACTCCTGTGAGTCCCGTGTTAGATTCCGATGCTTCACTTCAGGTTTACTGTATCCCTTGGACCTTCTTATAAACGATGAAACACAGATATTACATCCGAATTTAATACAAAAGGCACAATAACGACCTAAGTACAAGAGGACTGACACTCTAACTTTCTATGATTTGAACCTCTCCTGTGAGTCCAGTTTTAGATTCCGATGCTTCACTTCAGGTTTACTGTATCCGAATTTTATACAAAAGGGCACAATGCCGACTTAAGTGCAAGAGGACTGACACTCTAACTTCCTATTATTTGAACCTCTCCTGTGAGTCCAGTTTTAGATTCCGATGCTTTACTTTATGTTTACTGTATCCCTTGGACTTGCTTATTGACGATGAAACACAGAAATTGCATCCGAATTTAATACAAAAGGCACAATGCCGACTTAAGTACAAGTGGACTGACACTCTAACTTTCTATGATTTGAACCTCATCTGTAATTCCAGTTTTAGATTCCGATGCTTCACTTCAGGTTTTCTGTATCCCTGCGGCCTTCTTATTGACGATGAAACACAGAAATTGCATCCGAAATTAATACAAAAGGCACAATGCCGACTTAAGTACAAGAGGACTGACACTCTAACTTCCTATTATTTGAACCTCTTCTGTGAGTCCAGTTTTAGATTCCGATGCTTCACTTCAGGTTTACTGTATCGCTTGGACCTTCTTATTGACGATGAAACACAGAAATTGCATCCGAATTTAATACAAAATGCACAATGCCGACTTAAGTACAAGAGGACCGACACTCTAACTTTCTATGATTTGAACCTTACCTGTGAGTCCAGTTTTAGATTCCGATGCCTCACTTCAGGTTTACTGTATCCCTTGGACCTTCTTATTGACGATGAAATACAGAAATTGCATCCGAAATTAATACAAAAGGCACAATGCCGACTTAAGTACAAGAGGATAGACACTCTAACTTTCTTTGATTTGAAACTCTCCTGTGATTCCAGTTTTAGATTGCGATGCTTCACTTCAGATTTTCTGTATCCCTTGGACCTTCTTATTGACGATGAAACACAGAAATTGCATCCGAAATAATACAAAAGGCACAATGGCGACTTAAGTAAAAGAGGACTGACACTCTAACTTTCTATGATTTGAACCTCACCTGTGAGTCCAGTTTTACATTTCGATGCTTCACTTCAGGTTTACTGAATCCCTTGGAGCTTCGTATTGACGATGAAACACAGAAATTGCATCCGAATGTAATACTAAAATGCACAATGCCGACTTAAGTATAAGATGACTGACACTCTAACTTTCTTTGATTTGAACCTCTCCTGTGAGTCCAGTTTTAGATTCCGATGCTTCACTTCAGCTTTACTGTATCCCTTGGACCTTCTTATTGACGATGAAACACAGAAATTGGATCGGAATTTAATACAAAATGCACAATGCCGACTTAACTTCAAGTGGCCTGACACTCTAACTTTCTTTGATTTGAACCTCTTCTGTAATTCCAGTTTTAGTTTCCGATGCTTCACTTCAGGTTTTCTGTATCCCTGGGGCCTTCTTATTGACGGTGAAACACAGAAATTGCATCCGAATTTAATACAAGAGGCACAATGCCGACTTAAGTACAAGAGGACTGACACTCTAACTTCCTATAATTTGAACCTCTCCTGTGAGTCCAGTTTTAGATTCCGATGCTTCACTTCAGGTTTACTGTATCCCTTGGACCTTCTTATTGACGATGAAACACAGTAATTGCATCCGAATTTTTATACAAAATGCACAATGCCGACTTAAGTACAAGAGGACCGACACTCTAACTTTCTATGATTTGAACCTCACCTTTGAGTCCAGTTTTAGATTCCGATGCCTCACTTCAGGTTTACTGTATCCCTTGGACCTTCTTATTGACGATGAAACACAGAAATTGCATCCGAAATTAATACAAAAGGCACAATTCGGACTTAAGTACAAGAGGATAGACACTCTAATTTTCTATGATTTGAACCACTCTTGTGAGGCCAGTTTTAGATTCCGATTCATCACTTCAGGTTTACTGTATCCCTTGGACCTTCTTATTGACGATGAAACACAGAAATTGCATCCGAATTTAATACAAAAGGCACAATGCCGACTTAAGTACAAGAGGACAGACTTTCTAACTTCCTATGATTTGAACCTCTCCTGCTAGTCCAGTTTTAGATTCCGATGCTTCACTTCAGGTTTACTGTATCCCTTGGAGCCTCTTATTGACGATGAAACACAGAAATTGCATCCGAATTTAATACAAAAGGCACAATGCCCGCATAAGTACAAGAGGACTGACACTGAATCTTTCTATTACTTGAACCTCTCCTGTGAGTCCAGTTTTAGATTCCGATGCTTCACTTCAGGTTTACTGTATCCCTTGGACCTTCTTATTGACGATGAAACACAGAAATTGCATCCGAAATTGATAGAAAATGCACAATGTCGACTTAAGTACAAAAGGACCGACACTCTATCTTTCTATGATATGGACCTCACCTGTGAGTCCAGTTTTAGATTCCGATGCTTCACTTCAGGTTTATTGAATCCCTTGGACCTTCTTATTGACGATGAAACACAGAAATTGCATCCGAATTTAATACAAAAGGCACAATGCCGACTTAAGTACAAGAGGACTGACACTCTAACTTTCTATGATATGATCCTCTCCTGTGAGTCCAGTATTAGATTCCGAAGCTTCACTTCAGGTTTACTGTATCCCTTGGACCTTCTTATTGACGATGAAACACAGAAATTGCATCCGAATTTAATACAAAAGGCACAATGCCGACTTAAGTACAAGAGGACTGACACTCTTACTTTCTTTGATTTGAACCACTCCAGTGAGTCCAGTTTTAGATCCCGATGCTTCACTTCAGGTTTACTGTATCCCTTGGACCTTCTTATTGACGATGAAACACAGAAATTGCATCCGAATTTAATACAAAAGGCACAATGCCGACTTAAGTACAAGAGGACTGACACTCTAACTTTCTATGATTTGAACCTCACCTGTGAGTCCAGTTTTAGATTTCGATGCTTCACTTCAGGTTTACTGAATCCCTTGGACCTTCGTATTGACGATGAAACACAGAAATTGCATCCGAATTTAACACAAAAGGCACAATGCCGACTTAAGTACAAGAGGACTGACACTCTATCTTTCAATGATTTGAACCTCTCCTGTGAGTCCAGTTTTAGATTCCGTTGCTTGACTTCACATTTACTGTATCCCTTGGACCTTCTTATTGGCGATGAAACACAGAAATTGCACCCGAATTTAATGCAAAATGCACAATGCCTTTCTTAAGTACAAGAGGACTGACACTCTAACTTTCTATGATATGATCCTCTCCTGTGAGTCCAGTTTTAGATTCCGATGCTTCACTTCACATTTACTGTATCCCTTGGACCTTCTTATTGACGATGAAACACAGAAATTGCACCCGAATTTAATACAAAAGGCACAATGCCGACTTAAGTACAAGAGGACTGACACCCTAACTTTCTATGATTTAAACCTTTCCTGTGAGTCCAGTTTTAGATTCCGATGCTTCACTTCAGGTTTACTGTATCCCTTGGACCTTCTTATTGACGATGATACACAGAAATTGCATCCGAATTCAATACAAAAGGCACAATGCCGACTTAAGTACAAGAGCACTGACACTCTAACTTTCTATGATATGATCCTCTCCTGTGAGTCCAGTTTTAGATTCCGAAGCTTCACCACAGGTTTACTGTATCCCTTGGACCTTTTTATTGACGATGAAACACAGAAATTGCATCCGAATTTAATACAAAAGGCACAATGCCGACTTAAGTACAAGAGGACTGACACTCTAACTTTCTATGATTTGAACCACTCCTGTGAGTCCAGTTTTAGATTCCGATGCTTCACTTCAGGTTTACTGTATCCCTTGGACCTTCTTATTGACGATGAAACACAGAAATTGCATCCGAATTTAATACAAAAGGCACAATGCCGACTTAAGTACAAGAGGACTGTCACCCTAACTTTCTATGATTTAAAACTTTCCTGTGAGTCCAGTTTTAGATTCCGATGCTTCACTTCAGGTTTACTGTATCCCTTGGACCTTCTTATTGACGATGATACACAGAAATTGCATCCGAATTCAATACAAAAGGCACAATGCCGACTTAAGTACAAGAGCACTGACACTCTAACTTTCTATGATATGAACCTCTCCTGTGAGTTCAGCTTTAGATTCCGATGCTTCACTTCAGTTTTACTGTATCCCTTGGACCTTCCTATTGACGATGAAACACAGAAATTGCATCCGAATTTAATACAAAAGGCACAATGCCGACTGAAGTACAAGAGGACTAACACTCTAACTTTCTGTGATTTTAACCTCACCTAACTTTATATGATTTGAATCTCTCCTGTGAGTCCAGTTTTAGATTCCGATCCTTCCCTTCAGGTTTACTGTATCCCTTGGACTTTCTTATTGACGATGAAACACAGAAATTGCATCCAAATTTAATACAAAAGGCACAATGACGACTTAAGTACAAGAGGACTGACACTCTAACATTCTTTGATTTGAACCTCTCCTGTGATTCCAGTTTTAGATTCCGATGCTTCACTTCAGGTTTTCTGTATCCCTTGGACCTTCTTATTGACGATGAAACACAGAAATTGCATCCGAATTTAATACAAAAGGCACAATGCCGACTGAAGTACAAGAGGACTAACACTCTAACTTTCAATGATTTTAACCTCACCTGTGAGTTTAGTTGTAGATTCCGATACTTCACTTCAGGTTTACTGTATACCTTGGACCTTCTTATTGACGATGAAACACAGAAATTGCATCCGAATTTAATACAAAAGGCACAATGCCGACTTAAGTAGAAGAGGACTGACACTCTAACTTTCTATGATATGATCCTCTCCTGTGAGTCCAGTTTTAGATTCCGAAGCTTCACTTCAGGTTTACTGTATCCCTTGGACCTTCTTATTGACGATGAAACACAGAAATTGCACCCGAATTTAATACAAAAGGCACAATGCCTTTTTTAATTACAAGAGGACTGACACTCTAACTTTCTATGATATGATCCTCTCCTGTGAGTCCAGTTTTAGATTCCGAAGCTTCACTTCAGGTTTACTGTATCCCTTGGAGCTTCTTATTGACGATGAAACACAGAAATAGCATCCGAATTTAATACAAAAGGCACAATGCCGACTTAAGTACAAGAGGACTGACACTCTATCTTTCTATGATTTGAACCTCTCCTGTGAGTCCAGTTTTAGATTCCGTTGCTTCACTTCACATTTACTGTATACCTTGGACCTTCTTATTGACAATGAAAAACTGAAGTTGCATCCGAATTTATTACACAAGACACAATGCTGACTTAAGTACAAGAGGACTGACACTCTAACTTTCTATGATTTGAACCACTCCTGTGAGTCCCGTGTTAGATTCCGATGCTTCACTTCAGGTTTACTGTATCCCTTGGACCTTCTTATAAACGATGAAACACAGATATTACATCCGAATTTAATACAAAAGGCACAATAACGACCTAAGTACAAGAGGACTGACACTCTAACTTTCTATGATTTGAACCTCTCCTGTGAGTCCAGTTTTAGATTACGATGCTTCACTTCAGGTTTACTGTATCCGAATTTTATACAAAAGGGCACAATGCCGACTTAAGTGCAAGAGGACTGACACTCTAACTTCCTATTATTTGAACCTCTCCTGTGAGTCCAGTTTTAGATTCCGATGCTTTACTTCATGTTTACTGTATCCATTGGACTTTCTTATTGACGATGAAACACAGAAATTGCATCCGAATTTAATACAAAAGGCACAATGCCGACTTAAGTACAAGTGGACTGACACTCTAACTTTCTATGATTTGAACCTCATCTGTAATTCCAGTTTTAGATTCCGATGCTTCACTTCAGGTTTTCTGTATCCCTGCGGCCTTCTTATTGACGATGAAACACAGAAATTGCATCCGAATTTAATACAAAAGGCACAATGCCGACATAAGTACAAGAGGACTGACACTCTAACTTCCTATTATTTGAACCTCTTCTGTGAGTCCAGTTTTAGATTCCGATGCTTCACTTCAGGTTTACTGTATCGCTTGGACCTTCTTATTGACGATGAAACACAGAAATTGCATCCGAATTTAATACAAAATGCACAATGCCGACTTAAGTACAAGAGGACCGACACTCTAACTTTCTATGATTTGAACCTTACCTGTGAGTCCAGTTTTAGATTCCGATGCCTCACTTCAGGTTTACTGTATCCCTTGGACCTTCTTATTGACGATGAAATACAGAAATTGCATCCGAAATTAATACAAAAGGCACAATGCCGACTTAAGTACAAGAGGATAGACACTCTAACTTTCTTTGATTTGAAACTCTCCTGTGATTCCAGTTTTAGATTGCGATGCTTCACTTCAGATTTTCTGTATCCCTTGGACCTTCTTATTGACGATGAAACACAGAAATTGCATCCGAAATAATACAAAAGGCACAATGGCGACTTAAGTAAAAGAGGACTGACACTCTAACTTTCTATGATTTGAACCTCACCTGTGAGTCCAGTTTTACATTTCGATGCTTCACTTCAGGTTTACTGAATCCCTTGGAGCTTCGTATTGACGATGAAACACAGAAATTGCATCCGAATGTAATACTAAAATGCACAATGCCGACTTAAGTATAAGATGACTGACACTCTAACTTTCTTTGATTTGAACCTCTCCTGTGAGTCCAGTTTTAGATTCCGATGCTTCACTTCAGCTTTACTGTATCCCTTGGACCTTCTTATTGACGATGAAACACAGAAATTGGATCCGAATTTAATACAAAATGCACAATGCCGACTTAACTTCAAGTGGCCTGACACTCTAACTTTCTTTGATTTGAACCTCTTCTGTAATTCCAGTTTTAGTTTCCGATGCTTCACTTCAGGTTTTCTGTATCCCTGGGGCCTTCTTATTGACGGTGAAACACAGAAATTGCATCCGAATTTAATACAAGAGGCACAATGCCGACTTAAGTACAAGAGGACTGACACTCTAACTTCCTATTATTTGAACCTCTCCTGTGAGTCCAGTTTTAGATTCCGATGCTTCACTTCAGGTTTACTGTATCCCTTGGACCTTCTTATTGACGATGAAACACAGTAATTGCATCCGAATTTTTATACAAAATGCACAATGCCGACTTAAGTACAAGAGGACCGACACTCTAACTTTCTATGATTTGAACCTCACCTGTGAGTCCTGTTTTAGATTCCGATGCCTCACTTCAGGTTTACTGTATCCCTTGGACCTTCTTATTGACGATGAAACACAGAAATTGCATCCGAAATTAATACAAAAGGCACAATTCGGACTTAAGTACAAGAGGATAGACACTCTAATTTTCTATGATTTGAACCACTCTTGTGAGGCCAGTTTTAGATTCCGATTCTTCACTTCAGGTTTACTGTATCCCTTGGACCTTCTTATTGACGATGAAACACAGAAATTGCATCCGAATTTAATACAAAAGGCACAATGCCGACTTAAGTACAAGAGGACAGACTTTCTAACTTCCTATGATTTGAACCTCTCCTGCTAGTCCAGTTTTAGATTCCGATGCTTCACTTCAGGTTTACTGTATCCCTTGGAGCCTCTTATTGACCATGAAACACAGAAATTGCATCCGAATTTAATACAAAAGGCACAATGCCCGCATAAGTACAAGAGGACTGACACTGAATCTTTCTATTATTTGAACCTCTCCTGTGAGTCCAGTTTTAGATTCCGATGCTTCACTTCAGGTTTACTGTATCCCTTGGACCTTCTTATTGACGATGAAACACAGAAATTGCATCCGAAATTAATAGAAAATGCACAATGTCGACTTAAGTACAAGAGGACCGACACTCTATCTTTCTATGATATGAACCTCACCTGTGAGTCCAGTTTTAGATTCCGATGCTTCACTTCAGGTTTATTGAATCCCTTGGACCTTCTTATTGACGATGAAACACAGAAATTGCATCCGAATTTAATACAAAAGGCACAATGCCGACTTAAGTACAAGAGGACTGACACTCTAACTTTCTATGATATGATCCTCTCCTGTGAGTCCAGTATTAGATTCCGAAGCTTCACTTCAGGTTTACTGTATCCCTTGGACCTTCTTATTGACGATGAAACACAGAAATTGCATCCGAATTTAATACAAAAGGCACAATGCCGACTTAAGTACAAGAGGCCTGACACTCTTACTTTCTTTGATTTGAACCACTCCAGTGAGTCCAGTTTTAGATCCCGATGCTTCACTTCAGGTTTACTGTATCCCTTGGACCTTCTTATTGACGATGAAACACAGAAATTGCATCCGAATTTAATACAAAAGGCACAATGCCGACTTAAGTACAAGAGGACTGACACTCTAACTTTCTATGATTTGAACCTCACCTGTGAGTCCAGTTTTAGATTTCGATGCTTCACTTCAGGTTTACTGAATCCCTTGGACCTTCGTATTGACGATGAAACACAGAAATTGCATCCGAATTTAACACAAAAGGCACAATGCCGACTTAAGTACAAGAGGACTGACACTCTATCTTTCAATGATTTGAACCTCTCCTGTGAGTCCAGTTTTAGATTCCGTTGCTTCACTTCACATTTACTGTATCCCTTGGACCTTCTTATTGGCGATGAAACACAGAAATTGCACCCGAATTTAATGCAAAATGCACAATGCCTTTCTTAAGTACAAGAGGACTGACACTCTAACTTTCTATGATATGATCCTCTCCTGTGAGTCCAGTTTTAGATTCCGATGCTTCACTTCACATTTACTGTATCCCTTGGACCTTCTTATTGACGATGAAACACAGAAATTGCACCCGAATTTAATACAAAAGGCACAATGCCGACTTAAGTACAAGAGGACTGACACCCTAACTTTCTATGATTTAAACCTTTCCTGTGAGTCCAGTTTTAGATTCCGATGCTTCACTTCAGGTTTACTGTATCCCTTGGACCTTCTTATTGACGATGATACACAGAAATTGCATCCGAATTCAATACAAAAGGCACAATGCCGACTTAAGTACAAGAGCACTGACACTCTAACTTTCTATGATATGATCCTCTCCTGTGAGTCCAGTTTTAGATTCCGAAGCTTCACCTCAGGTTTACTGTATCCCTTGGACCTTTTTATTGACGATGAAACACAGAAATTGCATCCGAATTTAATACAAAAGGCACAATGCCGACTTAAGTACAAGAGGACTGACACTCTAACTTTCTATGATTTGAACCTCACCTAACTTTCTATGATTTGAATCTCTCCTGTCAGTCCAGTTTTAGATTCCGATCCTTCCCTTCAGGTTTACTGTATCCCTTGGACCTTCTTATTGACGATGAAACATAGAAATTGCATCCAAATTTAATACAAAAGGCACAATGCCGACTTAAGTACAAGAGGACTGACACTCTAACATTCTTTGATTTGAACCTCTCCTGTGATTCCAGTTTTAGATTCCGATGCTTCACTTCAGGTTTTCTGTATCCTTTGGACCTTCTTATTGACGATGAAACACAGAAATTGCATCCGAATTTAATACAAAAGGCACAATGCCGACTTAAGTAAAAGAGGACTGACACTCTAACTTTCTATGATTTGAACCTCACCTGTGAGTCCAGTTTTAGATTTCGATGCTTCACTTCAGGTTTACTGAATCCCTTGGACCTTCGTGTTGACGATGAAACACCGAAATTGCATCCGAATTTAATACAAAATGCACAATGCCGAATTAAGTTTAAGATGACTGACACTCTAACTTTCTATGATTTGAACCTCTCCTGTGAGTCCAGTTTTAGATTCCGATGCTTCACTTCAGTTTCCTGTATCCCTTGGACCTTCCTATTGACGATGAAACACAGAAATTGCATCCGAATTTAATACAAAAGGCACAATGCCGACTGAAATACAAGAGGACTAACACTCTAACTTTCTATGATTTTAACCTCACCTGTGAGTCCAGTTGTAGATTCCGATACTTCACTTCAGGTTTACTGTATACCTTGGACCTTCGTATTGACGATGAAACACAGAAATTGCACCCGAATTTAATACAAAAGGCACAATGCCGACTTAAGTAGAAGAGGACTGACACTCTATCTTTCTATGATAAGATCCTCTCCTGTGAGTCCAGTTTTAGATTCCGAAGCTTCACTTCAGGTTCACTGTACCCCTTGGACCTTCTTATTGACGATGAAACACAGAAATTGCATCCGAATTTAATACAAAAGGCACAATGCCGTCTTAAGTACAAGAGGACTGACACTCTAATTTTCTTTGATTTGAACCTCTCCTGTGATTCCAGTTTTAGATTCCGATGCTTCACTTCAGGTTTTCTGTATCCCTGGGACCTTCTTCTTGACGATGAAACACAGAAATTGCATCCGAATTTAATACAAAAGGCACAATAACGACCTAAGTACAAGAGGACTGACACTCTAACTTTCTATTATTTGAACCACTCCTGTGAGTCCAGTTTTAGATTCCGATGCTTCACTTCAGGTTTACTGTATCCCTTGGACCTTCTTATTGACGATGAAACACAGAAATTGCATCCGAATTTAATACAAAAGGCACAATGCCGACTTAAGTACAAGAGGACTGACACCCTAACTTTCTATGATTTAAACCTTTCCTGTGAGTCCAGTTTTAGATTCCGATGCTTCACTTCAGGTTTACTGTATCCCTTGGACCTTCTTATTGACGATGATACACAGAAATTGCATCCGAATTCAATACAAAAGGCACAATGCCGACTTAATTACAAGAGCACTGACACTCTAACTTTCTATGATATGATCCTCTCCTGTGAGTCCAGTTTTAGATTCCGAAGCTTCACCTCAGGTTTACTGTATCCCTTGGACCTTTTTATTGACGATGAAACACAGAAATTGCATCCGAATTTAATACAAAAGGCACAATGCCGACTTAAGTACAAGAGGACTGACACTCTAACTTTCTATGATTTGAACCTCACCTAACTTTCTATGATTTGAATCTCTCCTGTCAGTCCAGTTTTAGATTCCGATCCTTCCCTTCAGGTTTACTGTATCCCTTGGACCTTCTTATTGACGATGAAACACAGAAATTGCATCCAAATTTAATACAAAAGGCACAATGCCGACTTAAGTACAAGAGGACTGACACTCTAACATTCTTTGATTTGAACCTCTCCTGTGATTCCAGTTTTAGATTCCGATGCTTCACTTCAGGTTTTCTGTATCCTTTGGACCTTCTTATTGACGATGAAACACAGAAATTGCATCCGAATTTAATACAAAAGGCACAATGCCGACTTAAGTAAAAGAGGACTGACACTCTAACTTTCTATGATTTGAACCTCACCTGTGAGTCCAGTTTTAGATTTCGATGCTTCACTTCAGGTTTACTGAATCCCTTGGACCATCGTGTTGACGATGAAACACCGAAATTGCATCCGAATTTAATACAAAATGCACAATGCCGAATTAAGTTTAAGATGACTGACACTCTAACTTTCTATGATTTGAACCACTCCTGTGAGTCCAGTTTCAGATTCCGATGCTTCACTTCAGTTTTACGGTATCCCTTGGACCTTCTTATTGACGATGAAACACAGAAATTGCATCCGAATTTAATACAAAAGGCACAATGCCGACTTAAGTAGAAGCGGACTGACACTCTAACTTTCTATGATATGAACCTCTCCTGTGAGTCCAGTTTTAGATTCCGATGCTTCACTTCAGTTTCCTGTATCCCTTGGACCTTCCTATTGACGATGAAACACAGAAATTGCATCCGAATTTAATACAAAAGGCACAATGCCGACTGAAGTACAAGAGGACTAACACTCTAACTTTCTATGATGTTAACCTCACCTGTGAGTGCAGTTGTAGATTCCGATTCTTCACTTCAGGTTTACTGTATACCTTGGACCTTCGTATTGACGATGAAACACAGAAATTGCACCCGAATTTAATACAAAAGGCACAATGCCGACTTAAGTAGAAGAGGACTGACACTCTATCTTTCTATGATAAGATCCTCTCCTGTGAGTCCAGTTTTAGATTCCGAAGCTTCACTTCAGGTTCACTGTATCCCTCGGACCTTCTAATTGACGATGAAACACAGAAATTGCATCCGAATTTAATACAAAAGGCACATAGCCGACTTAAGTACAAGAGGACTGACACTCTAACTTTCTATGATTTGAACCTCACCTAACTTTCTATGATTTGATACTCTCCTGTGAGTCTAGTTTTACATTCCGATCCTTCCCTTCAGGTTTACTGTACCCCTTGGACCTTCTTATTGACGATGAAACACAGAAATTGCATCCGAATTTAATACAAAAGGCACAATGCCGTCTTAAGTACAAGAGGACTGACACTCTAATTTTCTTTGATTTGAACCTCTCCTGTGATTCCAGTTTTAGATTCCGATGCTTCACTTCAGGTTTTCTGTATCCCTGGGACCTTCTTCTTGACGATGAAACACAGAAATTGCATCCGAATTTTATACAAAAAGGCACAATGCCGACTTAAGTACAAGAGGACTGACACTCTAACTTTCTATGATTTGAACGTCTCCTGTGAGTCCAGTTTTTGTTGCCGCGATTTCACTTCAGGTTTACTGTATCCCTTGGAACTTCTTATTGACGATGAAACACAGTAATTGCATCCGAAATTAATACAAAAAGGCACAATGCCGACTTAAGTACAAGAGGACTGACACCCTAACTTTCTATGATTTAAACCTTTCCTGTGAGTCCAGTTTTAGATTCCGATGCTTCATTTCAGGTTTACTGTATCCCTTGGACCTTCTTATTCACGATGATACACAGAAATTGCATCCGAATTCAATACAAAAGGCACAATGCCGACTTAAGTACAAGAGCACTGACACTCTAACTTTCTATGATATGAACCTCTCCTGTGAGTCCAGTTTTAGATTCCGATGCTTCACTTCAGTTTTACTGTATCCCTTGGACCTTCCTATTGACGATGAAACACAGAAATTGCATCCGAATTTAATACAAAAGGCGCAATGCCGACTGAAGTACAAGAGGACTAACACTCTAACTTTCTATGATTTTAACCTCACCTGTGAGTCCAGTTGTAGATTCCGATACTTCATTTCAGGTTTACTGTATACCTTGTACCTTCTTATTGACGATGAAACGCAGATATTGCACCCGAATTTAAAACAAATGGCACAATGCCGACTTAAGTAAAAGAGGACTGACACTCTAGCTTTCTATGATATGATCCTCTCCTGTGAGTCCAGTTTTAGATTCCGAAGCTTCACTTCAGGTTTACTGTATCCCTTGGACCTTTTTATTGACGATGAAACACAGAAATTGCATCCGAATTTAATACAAAAGGCACAATGCCGTCTTAAGTACAAGAGGACTGACACTATAACTTTCTATGATTTGAACCTCACCTAACTTTCTATGATTTGAATCTCTCCTGTGAGTCCAGTTTTAGATTCCGATTATTCCCTTCAGGTTTACTGTATCCCTTGGACCTTCTTATTGACAATGAAACACAGAAATTGCATATGAATTTAATACAAAAGGCACAGTGCCGACTTAAGTACAAGAGGACTGACATTCTACGTTTCAATGATTTGAACCTCTCCTGTGAGTCAGGTTTTAGTTTCCGATGCTTCACTTCAGGTTTACTGAATCCCTTGGACCTTCTTATTGACAATGAAACACAGAAATTGCATATGAATTTAATACAAAAGGCACAGTGCCGACTTAAGTACAAGAGGACTGACACTCTAACTTTCTATGATTTGAACCACTCCTGTGAGTCCAGTTTTAGATTCCGATGCTTCACTTCAGGTTTACTGTATCCCTTGGACCTTCTTATTGACGATGAAACACAGAAATTGCATCCGAATTTAATATAAAATGCACAATGCCGACTTAAGTACAAGAGGACCGACACTCTAACTTCCTATGATTTGAACATCACCTGTGAGTCCAGTTTTAGATTTCGATGCTTCACTTCAGGTCTACTGAATCCCTTGGACCTTCGTATTGACGATGAAACACAGAAATTGCATTCGAATTTAATACAAAATGCACAATGCCGACTTAAGTTTAAGATGACCGACACTCAAACTTTCTTTGATTTGAACCTCTCCTGTGAGTCCAGATTTAGATTCCGATGCTTCACTTCAGGTTTACTGTATCCCTTGGACCTTCTTATTGACGATGAAACACAGAAATTGCATCCGAATTTAATACAAAAGGAACTATGCCGACTTAAGTTCAAGTGGCCTGACACTCTAACTTTCTTTGATTTGAACCTCTTCTGTAATTCCAGTTTTGGATTCCGATGCTTCACTTCAGGTTTTCTCTATCCCTGGGGCCTTCTTATTGATGATGAAACACAGAAGTTGCATCCAAATTTAACACAAAAGCACAATGCCTACTTAAGTACAAGAGGACTGACACTCTAACTTTCTATGATTTGAACGTCTCCTGTGAGTCCAGTTTTTGTTGCCGCGATTTCACTTCAGGTTTACTGTATCCCTTGGACCTTCTTATTGACGATGAAACACAGAAATTGCATCCGAAATTAATACAAAAGGCACAATGCCGACTTAAGTACAAGAGGACTGACATTCTACGTTTCAATGATTTGAACCTCTCCTGTGAGTCAGGTTTTAGTTTCCGATGCTTCACTTCAGGTTTACTGAATCCCTTGGACCTTCTTATTGACAATGAAACACAGAAATTGCATATGAATTTAATACAAAAGGCACAGTGCCGACTTAAGTACAAGAGGACTGACACTCTAACTTTCTATGATTTGAACCACTCCTGTGAGTCCAGTTTTAGATTCCGATGCTTCACTTCAGGTTTACTGTATCCCTTGGACCTTCTTATTGACGATGAAACACAGAAATTGCATCCGAATTTAATACAAAAGGCACAATGCCGACTTAAGTACAAGAGGACTGACACCCTAACTTTCTATGATTTACACCTTTCCTGTGAGTCCAGTTTTAGATTCCGATGCTTCATTTCAGGTTTACTGTATCCCTTGGACCTTCTTATTCACGATGATACACAGAAATTGCATCCGAATTCAATACAAAAGGCACAATGCCGACTTAAGTACAAGAGCACTGACACTCTAACTTTCTATGATATGAACCTCTCCTGTGAGTCCAGTTTTAGATTCCGATGCTTCACTTCAGTTTTACTGTATCCCTTGGACATTCCTATTGACGATGAAACACAGAAATTGCATCCGAATTTAATACAAAAGGCACAATGCCGACTGAAGTACAAGAGGACTAACACTCTAACTTTCTATGATTTTAACCTCACCTGTGAGTCCAGTTGTAGATTCCGATACTTCACTTCAGGTTTACTGTATACCTTGTACCTTCTTATTGACGATGAAACACAGAAATTGCACCCGAATTTGATACAAATGGCACAATGCCGACTTAAGTAGAAGAGGACTGACACTCTAACTTTCTATGATATGATCCTCTCCTGTGAGTCCAGTTTTAGATTCCGAAGCTTCACTTCAGGTTTACTGTATCCCTTGGACCTTCTTATTGACGATGAAACACAGAAATTGCATCCGAATTTAATACAAAAGGCACAATGCCGACTTAAGTACAAGAGGACTGACACTCTAACTTTCTATGATTTGAACCTCACCTAACTTTCTATGATTTGAATCTCTCATGTGAGTCCAGTTTTACATTCCGATCCTTCCCTTCAGGTTTACTGTATCCCTTGGACCTTCTTATTGACGATGAAACACAGAAATTGCATCCGAATTTAATACAAAAGGCACAATGCCGTCTTAAGTACAAGAGGACTGACACTCTAACTTTCTTTGATTTGAGCCTCTCCTGTGATTCCAGTTTTAGATTCCGATGCTTCACTTCAGGTTTTCTGTATCCCTGGGACCTTCTTCTTGACGATGAAACACAGAAATTGCATTAGAATTTTATACAAAAAGGCACAATGCCGACTTAAGTACAAGAGGACTGACACTCTAACTTCCTATTATTTGAACCTCTCCTGTGAGTCCAGTTTTAGATTCCGATGCTTCACTTCAGGTTTACTGTATCTCTTCGACCTTCTTATTGACGATGAAACACAGAAATTGCATCCGAATTTAATACAAAAGGCACAATGCCGACTTAAGTACAAGTGGACTGACACTCTAACTTTCTATGGTTTGAACCTCACTTGTGAGTCCAGTTTTAGATTCCGATGCTTCACTTCAGGTTTACTGAATCCCTTGGACCTTCTTATTGACGATGAAACACAGAAATTGCATCCGAATTTAATAGAAAATGCACAATGTCGACTTAAGTACAAGAGGACCGACACTCTAACTTTCTATGGTTTGAACCTCACCTGTGAGTCCAGTTTTAGATTCCGATGCTTCACTTCAGGTCTACTGAATCCCTTTGACCTTCGTATTGACGATGAAACACAGAAATTGCATTCGAATTTAATACAAATTGCACAATGCCGACTTAAGTTTAAGATGACTGACACTCTAACTTTCTTTGATTTGAACCTCTCCTGTGAGTCCAGTTTTAGATTCCGATGCCTCACTTCAGGTTTACTGTATCCCTTGGACCTTCTTATTGACGATGAAACACAGAAATTGCATCCGAAATTAATACAAAAGGCACAATGCCGACTTAAGTACAAGAGGATAGACACTCCAACTTTCTATGATTTGAACCACTCCTGTGAGGCCAGTTTTAGATTCCGATTCTTCACTTCAGGTTTACTGAATCCCTTGGACCTTCGTATTGACGATAAAACACAGAAATTGCATCAGAATTTAATACAAAATGCACAATGCCGACTTAAGTTTAAGATGACTGACACTCTAACTTTCTTTGATTTGAACCTCTCCTGTGATTCCAGTTTTAGATTCCGATGCTTCACTTCAGGATTTCTGTATCCCTTGGACCTTCTTATTGACGATGAAACACAGAAATTGCATCCGAAATTAATACAAAAGGCACAATGCCGACTTAAGTAAAAGAGGACTGACACTCTAACTTTCTATGATTTGAACCTCTCCTGTGATTCCAGTTTTAGATTCCGATGCTTCACTTCAGGTTTACTGAATCCCTTGGACCTTCTTATTGACGATGAAACACAGAAATTGCTTCCGAATTTAATACAAAAGGCACAATGCCGGCTTAAGTACATGAGGACTGACACTCTAATTTTCTATGATTTGAACCTCTCCTGTGATTCCAGTTTTAGATTCCGATGCTTCACTTCAAGTTTACTGTATCCCTTGGACCTTCTTATTGACGATGAAACACAGAAAATGCATCCGAATTTAATACAAAAGGCACAATGCCGACTTAAGTACAAGAGGACGGAGACTCTAACTTTCTGTGATTTGAACCTCTTCTGTGAGTCCAGTTTTAGATTCCGATGCTTCACTTCAGGTTTACTGTATCCCTTGGACTTTCTTATTGACGATGAAACACAGAAATTGCATTCGATTTTAATACAAATGGCATAATGCCGACTTAAGTGCAAGAGGACTGACCCTCTAACTTTCTATTATTTGAACCTCTCCTGTGAGTCCAGTTTTAGATTCCGATGCTTCACTTCAGGTTTACTGTATCCCTTGGACCTTCTTATTGACGATGAAACACAGAAATTGCATCCGAATGTAATAGAAAATGCACAATGTCGACTTAAGTACAAGAGGACCGACACTCTAACTTTCTATGATTTAAACCTCACATGTCAGACCAGTTTTAGATTCCGATGCTTCACTTCAGGTTTACTGAATCCCCTGGACCTTCTTATTGACGATGAAACACAGAAGTTGTATCCGAATTTAATACAAGAGGCACAATGCCGACTTAAGTACAAGAGGACTGACACTCTAATTTTCTTTGATTTGAACCTCTCCTGTGATTCCAGTTTTAGATTCCGATGCTTCACTTCAGGTTTTCTGTATCCCTTGGACCTTCTTATTGACGATGAAACAAAGAAATTGCATCCGAAATTAATACAAAAGGCACAATGCCGACTTAAATACAAGAGGACTAACACTCTAACTTCCAATCATTTGAACCTCTCCTGTGAGTCCAGTATTAGATTCCGATGCCTCACTTCAGGTTTACTGTATCCCTTGCACCTTCTTATTGACGATGAAACACAGAAATTGCATCCGAATTTGATATAAAATGCACAATGCCGACTTAAGTACAAGAGGACCGACACTCTAACTTCCTATGATTTGAACATCACCTGTGAGTCCAGTTTTAGATTTCGATGCTTCACTTCAGGTCTACTGAATCCCTTGGACCTTCGTATTGACGATGAAACACAGAAATTGCATTCGAATTTAATACAAAATGCACAATGCCGACTTAAGTTTAAGATGACCGACACTCAAACTTTCTTTGATTTGAACCTCTCCTGTGAGTCCAGATTTAGATTCCGATGCTTCACTTCAGGTTTACTGTATCCCTTGGACCTTCTTATTGACGATGAAACACAGAAATTGCATCCGAATTTAATACAAAAGGAACTATGCCGACTTAAGTTCAAGTGGCCTGACACTCTAACTTTCTTTGATTTGAACCTCTTCTGTAATTCCAGTTTTGGATTCCGATGCTTCACTTCAGGTTTTCTCTATCCCTGGGGCCTTCTTATTGATGATGAAACACAGAAATTGCATCCAAATTTAACACAAAAGCACAATGCCTACTTAAGTACAAGAGGACTGACACTCTAACTTCCTATTATTTGAACCTCTCCTGTGAGACCAGTTTTAGATTCCGATGCTTCACTTCAGGTTTACTGTATCCCTTGGACCTTCTTATTGACGATGAAACACAGAAATTGCATCCGAATTTAATACAAAATGCACAATGCCGACTTAAGTTTAAGATGACTGACACTCTAACTTTCTTTGATTTGAACCTCTCCTGTGAGTCCAGATTTAGATTCCGATGCTTCACTTCAGGTTTACTGTATCCCTTGGACCTTCTTATTGACGATGAAACACAGAAATTGCATCCGAATTTAATACAAAAGGCACAATGCCGACTTAAGTACAAGAGGACTGACACCCTAACTTTCTATGATTTACACCTTTCCTGTGAGTCCAGTTTTAGATTCCGATGCTTCATTTCAGGTTTACTGTATCCCTTGGACCTTCTTATTCACGATGATACACAGAAATTGCATCCGAATTCAATACAAAAGGCACAATGCCGACTTAAGTACAAGAGCACTGACACTCTAACTTTCTATGATATGAACCTCTCCTGTGAGTCCAGTTTTAGATTCCGATGCTTCACTTCAGTTTTACTGTATCCCTTGGACATTCCTATTGACGATGAAACACAGAAATTGCATCCGAATTTAATACAAAAGGCACAATGCCGACTGAAGTACAAGAGGACTAACACTCTAACTTTCTATGATTTTAACCTCACCTGTGAGTCCAGTTGTAGATTCCGATACTTCACTTCAGGTTTACTGTATACCTTGTACCTTCTTATTGACGATGAAACACAGAAATTGCACCCGAATTTGATACAAATGGCACAATGCCGACTTAAGTAGAAGAGGACTGACACTCTAACTTTCTATGATATGATCCTCTCCTGTGAGTCCAGTTTTAGATTCCGAAGCTTCACTTCAGGTTTACTGTATCCCTTGGACCTTCTTATTGACGATGAAACACAGAAATTGCATCCGAATTTAATACAAAAAGCACAATGCCGACTTAAGTACAAGAGGACTGACACTCTAACTTTCTATGATTTGAACCTCACCTAACTTTCTATGATTTGAATCTCTCATGTGAGTCCAGTTTTACATTCCGATCCTTCCCTTCAGGTTTACTGTATCCCTTGGACCTTCTTATTGACGATGAAACACAGAAATTGCATCCGAATTTAATACAAAAGGCACAATGCCGTCTTAAGTACAAGAGGACTGACACTCTAACTTTCTTTGATTTGAGCCTCTCCTGTGATTCCAGTTTTAGATTCCGATGCTTCACTTCAGGTTTTCTGTATCCCTGGGACCTTCTTCTTGACGATGAAACACAGAAATTGCATTAGAATTTTATACAAAAAGGCACAATGCCGACTTAAGTACAAGAGGACTGACACTCTAACTTCCTATTATTTGAACCTCTCCTGTGAGTCCAGTTTTAGATTCCGATGCTTCACTTCAGGTTTACTGTATCTCTTCGACCTTCTTATTGACGATGAAACACAGAAATTGCATCCGAATTTAATACAAAAGGCACAATGCCGACTTAAGTACAAGTGGACTGACACTCTAACTTTCTTTGATTTGAACCTCTCCTGTGATTCCAGTTTTAGATTCCGATGCTTCACTTCAGGTTTTCTGTATCCCTTGGACCTTCTTATTGACGATGAAACACAGAAATTGCATCCGAATTTAATAGAAAATGCACAATGTCGACTTAAGTACAAGAGGACCGACACTCTAACTTTCTATGGTTTGAACCTCACTTGTGAGTCCAGTTTTAGATTCCGATGCTTCACTTCAGGTTTACTGAATCCCTTGGACCTTCTTATTGACGATGAAACACAGAAATTGCATCCGAATTCAATACAAAAGGCACAATGTCGGCTTAAGTACAAGAGGACTGACACTCTAATTTTCTATGATTTGAACCTCTCCTGTGATTCCAGTTTTAGATTCCGATGCCTCACTTCAGGTTTACTGTATCCCTTGGACCTTCTTATTGACGATGAAACACAGAAATTGCATCCGAATTTAATAGAAAATGCACAATGTCGACTTAAGTACA
The DNA here is from genome assembly GCF_021461395.2 of Schistocerca americana. Taxonomy (NCBI): domain Eukaryota; kingdom Metazoa; phylum Arthropoda; class Insecta; order Orthoptera; family Acrididae; genus Schistocerca; species Schistocerca americana. Next base: position 251,087 of record NW_025726401.1, read on the forward strand.
AGAGGACCGACACTCTAACTTTCTATGGTTTGAACCTCACCTGTGAGTCCAGTTTTAGATTCCGATGCTTCACTTCAGGTCTACTGAATCCCTTTGACCTTCGTATTGACGATGAAACACAGAAATTGCATTCGAATTTAATACAAATTGCACAATGCCGACTTAAGTTTAAGATGACTGACACTCTAACTTTCTTTGATTTGAACCTCTCCTGTGAGTCCAGTTTTAGATTCCGATGCCTCACTTCAGGTTTACTGTATCCCTTGGACCTTCTTATTGACGATGAAACACAGAAATTGCATCCGAAATTAATACAAAAGGCACAATGCCGACTTAAGTACAAGAGGATAGACACTCCAACTTTCTATGATTTGAACCACTCCTGTGAGGCCAGTTTTAGATTCCGATTCTTCACTTCAGGTTTACTGAATCCCTTGGACCTTCGTATTGACGATAAAACACAGAAATTGCATCAGAATTTAATACAAAATGCACAATGCCGACTTAAGTTTAAGATGACTGACACTCTAACTTTCTTTGATTTGAACCTCTCCTGTGATTCCAGTTTTAGATTCCGATGCTTCACTTCAGGATTTCTGTATCCCTTGGACCTTCTTATTGACGATGAAACACAGAAATTGCATCCGAAATTAATACAAAAGGCACAATGCCGACTTAAGTAAAAGAGGACTGACACTCTAACTTTCTATGATTTGAACCTCTCCTGTGATTCCAGTTTTAGATTCCGATGCTTCACTTCAGGTTTACTGAATCCCTTGGACCTTCTTATTGACGATGAAACACAGAAATTGCTTCCGAATTTAATACAAAAGGCACAATGCCGGCTTAAGTACATGAGGACTGACACTCTAATTTTCTATGATTTGAACCTCTCCTGTGATTCCAGTTTTAGATTCCGATGCTTCACTTCAAGTTTACTGTATCCCTTGGACCTTCTTATTGACGATGAAACACAGAAAATGCATCCGAATTTAATACAAAAGGCACAATGCCGACTTAAGTACAAGAGGACTGACACTCTAACTTTCTGTGATTTGAACCTCTTCTGTGAGTCCAGTTTTAGATTCCGATGCTTCACTTCAGGTTTACTGTATCCCTTGGACTTTCTTATTGACGATGAAACACAGAAATTGCATTCGATTTTAATACAAATGGCATAATGCCGACTTAAGTGCAAGAGGACTGACCCTCTAACTTTCTATTATTTGAACCTCTCCTGTGAGTCCAGTTTTAGATTCCGATGCTTCACTTCAGGTTTACTGTATCCCTTGGACCTTCTTATTGACGATGAAACACAGAAATTGCATCCGAATGTAATAGAAAATGCACAATGTCGACTTAAGTACAAGAGGACCGACACTCTAACTTTCTATGATTTAAACCTCACATGTCAGACCAGTTTTAGATTCCGATGCTTCACTTCAGGTTTACTGAATCCCTTGGACCTTCTTATTGACGATGAAACACAGAAGTTGTATCCGAATTTAATACAAGAGGCACAATGCCGACTTAAGTACAAGAGGACTGACACTCTAATTTTCTTTGATTTGAACCTCTCCTGTGATTCCAGTTTTAGATTCCGATGCTTCACTTCAGGTTTTCTGTATCCCTTGGACCTTCTTATTGACGATGAAACAAAGAAATTGCATCCGAAATTAATACAAAAGGCACAATGCCGACTTAAATACAAGAGGACTAACACTCTAACTTCCAATCATTTGAACCTCTCCTGTGAGTCCAGTATTAGATTCCGATGCCTCACTTCAGGTTTACTGTATCCCTTGCACCTTCTTATTGACGATGAAACACAGAAATTGCATCCGAATTTAATATAAAATGCACAATGCCGACTTAAGTACAAGAGGACCGACACTCTAACTTCCTATGATTTGAACATCACCTGTGAGTCCAGTTTTAGATTTCGATGCTTCACTTCAGGTCTACTGAATCCCTTGGACCTTCGTATTGACGATGAAACACAGAAATTGCATTCGAATTTAATACAAAATGCACAATGCCGACTTAAGTTTAAGATGACTGACACTCAAACTTTCTTTGATTTGAACCTCTTCTGTAATTCCAGTTTTGGAATCCGATGCTTCACTTCAGGTTTTCTCTATCCCTGGGGCCTTCTTATTGATGATGAAACACAGAAATTGCATCCAAATTTAACACAAAAGCACAATGCCTACTTAAGTACAAGAGGACTGACACTCTAACTTCCTATTATTTGAACCTCTCCTGTGAGACCAGTTTTAGATTCCGATGCTTCACTTCAGGTTTACTGTATCCCTTGGACCTTCTTATTGACGATGAAACACAGAAATTGCATCCGAATTTAATACAAAATGCACAATGCCGACTTAAGTACAAGAGGACCGACACTCTAACTTTCTATGATTTGAACCTCACCTGAGAGTCCAGTTTTAGATTCCGATGCCTCACTTCAGGTTTACTGTATCCCTTGGACCTTCTTATTGACGATGAAACACAGAAATTGCATCCGAAATTAATACAAAAGGCACAATGCCGACTTAAGTACAAGAGGATAGACACTCTAACTTTCTATGATTTGAACCACTCCTGTGAGGCCAGTTTTAGATTCCGATTCTTCACTTCTTGTTTACTGTATCCCTTAGACCTTCTTATTGACGATGAAACACAGAAATTGCATCCGAATTTAATACAAAAGGCACAATGTCGACTTAAGTACAAGAGGACTGACTTTCTAACTTCCTATGATTTGAACCTCTCCTGCTAGTCCAGTTTTAGATTCCCATGCTTCACTTCAGGTTTACTGTATCCCTTGGAGCTTCTTATTGACGATGAAACACAGAAATTGCATCCGAATTTAATACAAAAGGCACAATGCCGGCTTAAGTACAAGAGGACTGACACTCTAACTTTCTATTATTTGAACCTCTCCTGTGAGTCCAGTTTTAGATTCCGATGCTTCACTTCAGGTTTACTGTGTCCCTTGGACCTTCTTATTGACGATGAAACACAGAAATTGCATCCGAATTTAATACAAAAGGCACAATGCCGACTTAAGTACAAGAGGACTGACACTCTAACTTCCTATTCTTTGAACCTCACCTGTGAGTCCAGTTTTAGATTCCGATGCCTCACTTCAGGTTTACTGCATCCCTTGGACCTTCTTACTGACGATGAAACACAGAAATTGCATCCGAAATTAATACAAAAGGCACAATGCCGACTTAAGTACAAGAGGACTGTCACTCTAAATTCCTATCATTTGAACCTCTCCTGTGAGTCCAGTTTTAGATTCCGATGCCTCACTTCAGGTTTACTGTATCCCTTGGACCTTCTTATTGACGATGAAACACAGAAATTGCATCCGAATTTAATACAAAATGCACAATGCCGACTTAAGTACAAGAGGACCGACACTCTAACTTTCTATGATTTGAACATCACCTGTGAGTCCAGTTTTAGATTTCGATGCTTCACTTCAGGTCTACTGAATCCCTTGGACCTTCGTATTGACGATGAAACACAGAAATTGCATTCGAATTTAATACAAAATGCACAATGCCGACTTAAGTTTAAGATGACTGACACTCTAACTTGCTTTGATTTGAACCTCTCCTGTGAGTCCAGTTTTAGATTCCGATGCTTCACTTCAGGTTTACTGTATCACTTGGACCTTCTTATTGACGATGAATCACAGAAATTGCATCCGAATTTAATACAAAAGGCACAATGCCGACCTAAGTTCAAGTGGCCTGACACTCTAACTTTCTTTGATTTGAACCTCTTCTGTAATTCCAGTTTTGGATTCCGATGCTTCACTTCAGGTTTCCTGTATCCCTTGGACCTTCTTATTGACGATGAAACACAGAAATTGCATCCGAATTTAATACAAAATGCACAATGCTGACTTAAGTACAAGAGGACCGACACTCTAACTTCCTATGATTTGAACCTCACCTGTGAGTCCAGTTTTAGATTCCGATGCCTCACTTCAGGTTTACTGTATCCCTTGGACCTTCTTATTGACGATGAAACACAGAAATTGCATCCGAAATTAATACAAAAGGCACAATGCCGACTTAAGTACAAGAGGATAGACACTCTAACTTTCTATGATTTGAACCACTCCTGTGAGGCCAGTTTTAGATTCCGATTCTTCACTTCAGGTTTACTGTATCCCTTGGACCTTCTTATTGACGATGAAACACAGAAATTGCATCCGAATTTAATACAAAAGGCACAATGCCGACTTAAGTACAAGAGGACTGACTTTCTAACTTCCTATGATTTGAACCTCTCCTGCTAGTCCAGTTTTAGATTCCGATGCTTCACTTCAGGTTTACTGTATCCCTTGGAGCTTCCTATTGACGATGAAACACAGAAATTGCATCCGAATTTAATACAAAAGGCACAATGCCGGCTTAAGTACAAGAGGACTGACACACTAACTTCTATTATTTGAACCTCTCCTGTGAGTCCAGTTTTAGATTCCGATGCTTCACTTCATGTTTACTGTATCCCTTGGACCTTCTTATGAACGATGAAACACAGAAATTGCATCCGAATTTAATACAAAAGGCACAATGCCGACTTAAGTTCAAGTGGCCTGACACTCTAACTTTCTTTGATTTGAACCTCTTCTCTAATTCCAGTTTTAGATTCCGATGCTTCACTTCAGGTTTTCTATATCCCTGGGGCCTTCTTATTGACGATGAAAAACAGAAATTGCATCCGAATTTAATACAAAAGGCACAATGCCGACTTAAGTACAAGAGGACTGACACTCTAACTTCCAATTATTTGAACCTCTCCTGTGAGTCCAGTTTTAGATTCCGATGCTTCACTTCAGGTTTACTGTATCCCTTGGACCTTCTTATTGACGATGAAACACAGAAATTGCATCCGAATTTAATAGAAAATGCACAATGCCGACTTAAGTACAAGAGGACCAACACTCTATCTTTCTATGATTTGAACCTCACCTGTGAGTCCAGTTTTCGATTCCGATGCCTCACTTCAGGCTTACTGTATCCCTTGGACCTTCTTATTGACGATGAAACACAGAAATTGCATCCGAAATTAATACAAAAGGCACAATGCCGACTTAAGTACAAGAGGATAGACTCTCTAACTTTCTATGATTTGACCCCTCCTGTGAGGCCAGTTTTAGATTCCGATTCTTCACTTCAGGTTTACTGAATCCATTGGACCTTCTTATTGACGATGAAACACAGAAATTGCATCCGAATTTAATACAAAAGGCACAATGCCGGCTTAAGTACAAGAGGACTGACACTCTAATTTTCTATGATTTGAACCTCTCCTGTGATTCCAGTTTTAGATTCCGATGCTTCACTTCAAGTTTACTGTATCCCTTGGACCTTCTTATTGACGATGAAACACAGAAAATGCAACCGAATTTAATACAAAAGGCACAATGCCGACTTAAGTTCAAGAGGACCGACACTCTAACTTTCTATGATTTGAACATCACCTGTGAGTCCAGTTTTAGATTTCGATGCTTCACTTCAGGTCTACTGAATCCCTTGGACCTTCGTATTGACGATGAAACACAGAAATTGCATTCGAATTTAATACAAAATGCACAATGCCGACTTAAGTTTAAGATGACTGACACTCTAACTTTCTTTGATTTGAACCTCTCCTGTGAGTCCAGTTTTAGATTCCGATGCTTCACTTCAGGTTTACTGTATCACTTGGACCTTCTTATTGACGATGAAACACAGAAATTGCATCCGAATTTAATACAAATGGCACAATGCCGACTTAAGTTCAAGTGGCCTGACACTGTAACTTTCTTTGATTTGAACCTCTTCTGTAATTCCAGTTTTGGATTCCGATGCTTCACTTCAGGTTTTCTGTATCCCTGGGGCCTTCTTATTGATGATGAAACACAGAAATTGCATCCGAATTTAATACAAAAGGCACATTGCCGACTTAAGTACAAGAGGACTGACACTCTAACTTCATATTATTTGAACCTCTCCTGTGAGTCCAGTTTTAGATTCCGATGCTTCACTTCAGGTTTACTGTATCCCTTGGACCTTCTTATTGACGATGAAACACAGAAATTGCATCCGAATTTAATACAAAATGCACAATGCGAACTTAAGTACAAGAGGACCGACACTCTAACTTCCTATGATTTGAACCTCACCTGTGAGTCCAGTTTTAGATTCCGATGCCTCACTTCAGGTTTACTGTATCCCTTGGACCTTCTTATTGACGATGAAACACAGAAATTGCATCCGAAATTAATACAAAAGGCACAATGCCGACTTAAGTACAAGAGGATAGACACTCTAACTTTCTATGATTTGAACCACTCCTGTGAGGCCAGTTTTAGATTCCGATTCTTCACTTCAGGTTTACTGTATCCCTTGGACCTTCTTATTGACGATGAAACACAGAAATTGCATCCGAATTTAATACAAAAGGCACAATGCCGACTTAAGTACAAAAGGACTGACTTTCTAACTTCCTATGATTTGAACCTCTCCTGCTAGTCCAGTTTTAGATTCCGATGCTTCACTTCAGGTTTACTGTATCCCTTGGAGCTTCTTATTGACGATGAAACACAGGAATTGCATCCGAATTTAATACAAAAGGCACAATGCCGGCTTAAATACAAGAGGACTGACACTCTAACTTTCTATTATTTGAACCTCTCCTGTGAGTCCAGTTTTAGATTCCGATGCTTCACTTCAAGTTTACTGTGTCCCTTGGACCTTCTTATTGACGATGAAACACAGAAATTGCATCCGAATTTAATAGAAAATGCACAATGTCGACTTAAGTACAAGAGGACCGACACTCTAACTTTCTATGTCTTGAACCTCACCTGTGAGTCCAGTTTTAGATTCCGATGCTTCACTTCAGGTTTACTGAATCCCTTGGACCTTCTTATTGACGATGAAACACAGAAATTGCATCCGAATTTAATACAAAAGGCACAATGCCGACTTACGTACAAGAGGACTGACACTCTAACTTTCTTTGATTTGAACCTCTCCTGTGATTCCAGTTTTAGATTCCGATGCTTCACTTAAGGTTTTCTGTATCCCATGGACCTTCTTATTGACGATGAAACACAGAAATTGCATCCGAAATTAATACAAAAGGCACAATGCCGACTTAAGTAAAAGAGGTCTGACACTCTAACTTTCTATGATCTGAACCTCACCTGTGAGTCCAGTTTTAGATTTCGATGCTTCACTTCAGGTTTACTGAATCCCTTGGACCTTCGTATTGACGATGAAACACAAAAATTGCATCCGAATTTAATACAAAATGCACAATGCCGACTTAAGCTTAAGATGACTGACACTCTAACTTTCTTTGATTTGAACCTCTCCTGTGAGTCCAGTTTTAGATTCCGATGCTTCACTTCAGGTTTACTGTATCCCTTGGACCTTCTTATGAACGATGAAACACAGAAATTGCATCCGAATTTAATACAAAAGGCACAATGCCGACTTAAGTTCAAGTGGCCTGACACTCAAACATTCTTTGATTTGAACCTCTTCTCTAATTCCAGTTTTAGATTCCGATGCTTCACTTCAGGTTTTCTGTATCCCTGGGGCCTTCTTATTGACGATGAAACACAGAAATTGCATCCGAATTTAATACAAAAGGCACAATGCCGACTTAAGTACAAGAGGACTGACACTCTAACTTCCTATTATTTGAACCTCTCCTGTGACTCCAGTTTTAGATTCCGATGCTTCACTTCAGGTTTACTGTATCCCTTGGACCTTCTTATTGACGATGAAACACAGAAATTGCATCCGAATTTAATGGAAAATGCACAATGCCGGCTTAAGTACAAGAGGACCGACACTCTAACTTTCTATGATTTGAACCTCACCTGTGAGTCCAGTTTTCGATTCCGATGCCTCACTTCAGGCTTACTGTATCCCTTGGACCTTCTTATTGACGATGAAACACAGAAATTGCATCCGAAATTAATACAAAAGGCACAATGCCGACTTAAGTACAAGAGGATAGACACTCTAACTTTCTATGATTTGACCACTCCTGTGAGACCAGTTTTAGATTCCGATTCTTCACTTCAGGTTTGCTGAATCCATTGGACCTTCTTATTGACGATGAAACACAGAAATTGCATCCGAATTTAATACAAGAGGCACAATGCCGACTTAAGTACAAGGGGACTGACACTCTAAAACTGGAATCACAGGAGAGGTTCAAATCAAAGAAAATTAGATTCCGATGCTTCACTTCAGGTTTTCTGTATCCCTTGGACCTTCTTATTGACGATGAAACACAGAAATTGCATCCGAAATTAATACAAAATGCACAATGCCGACTTAAGTAAAAGAGGACTGACACTCTAACTTTCTATGTTTTGAACCTCACCTGTGAGTCCAGTTTTAGATTTCGATGCTTCACTTCAGGTTTACTGAATCCCTTGGACCTTCGTATTGACGATGAAACACAGAAATTGCAACCGAATTTAATACAAAAGGCACAATGCCGACTTAAGTACAAGAGGACTGACACTCTAACATTCTCTGATTTGAACCTCTTCTGTGAGTCCAGTTTTAGATTCCGATGCTTCACTTCAGGTTTACTGTATCCCTTGGACTTTCTTATTGATGATAAAACACAGAAATTGCATTCGATTTTATTACAAAAGGCATAATGCCGACTTAAGTACAAGAGGACTGACACTCTAACTTTCTCTGATTTGAACCTCTCCTGTGAGTTCAGTTTTAGATTCCGATGCTGCACTTCGGGTTTACTGTACCCCTTGGACCTTCTTATTGACGATGAAGCACAAGAATTGCATCCGATTTTAATACAAAAGGAACAATGCCTACTTAAGTACAAGAGGACTGACACTCTAACTTTCTCTGATTTGAACCTCCCCTGAGAGTCCAGTTTTTGTTGCCGAGGCTTCACTTCAGGTTTACTGTATCCCTTGGACTTTCTTATTGATGATAAAACACAGAAATTGCATTCGATTTTATTACAAAAGGCATAATGTCGACTTAAGTACAAGAGGACTGACACTCTAACTTTCAATGTTTTGAACCCCTCCTGTGAGTCCAGTTTTAGTATCCGATGCATCACTTCAGGTTTACTGTATCCCTTGGACCTTCTTATTGACGATGACCACAGAAATTGCATCCGAATGTAATACAAAAGGCACAATGCTGACTTAAGTACAAGAGGACTGACACTCTAACTTTCTATTATTTGAACCTCTCCTGTGAGTCCAGTTTTAGATTCCGATGCTTCACTTCAGGTTTACTGAATCCCTTGGACCTTCTAATTGACGATGAAACACAGAAATTGCATCCGAATTTAATACAAGAGGCACAATGCCGACTTAAGTACAAGGGGACTGACACTCTAAAACTGGAATCACAGGAGAGGTTCAAATCAAAGAAAATTAGATTCCGATGCTTCACTTCAGGTTTTCTGTATCCCTTGGACCTTCTTATTGACGATGAAACACAGAAATTGCATCCGAAATTAATACAAAATGCACAATGCCGACTTAAGTAAAAGAGGACTGACACTCTAACTTTCTATGTTTTGAACCTCACCTGTGAGTCCAGTTTTAGATTTCGATGCTTCACTTCAGGTTTACTGAATCCCTTGGACCTTCGTATTGACGATGAAACACAGAAATTGCATCCGAATTTAATACAAAATGCACAATGCCGACTTAAGTTTAAGATGACTGACACTCTAACTTTCTTTGATTTGAACCCCTCCTGTGAGTCCAGTTTTAGATTCCGATGCTTCACTTCAGGTTTACTGTATCTCTTGGACCTTCTTATTGACGATGAAACACAGAAATTGCATCCGAATTTAATACAAAATGCACAATGCCGACTTAAGTACAAGAGGACTGACACTCTAACTTACTATTATTTGAACCTCTCCTGTGAGTCCAGTTTTAGATTCCGATGCTTCACTTCAGGTTTACTGTATCCCTTGGACCTTCTTATTGACGATGAAACACAGAAATTGCATCCGAATTTAATACAAAAAGCACAATGCCGACTTAAGTACAAGAGGACCGACACTCTAACTTTCTATGATTTGAACCTCACCTGTGAGTCCAGTTTTAGATTCCGATGCCTCACTTCAGGTTTACTGTATCCCTTGGACCTTCTTATTGACGATGAAACACAGAAATTGCATCCGAAATTAATACAAAAGGCACAATGCCGACTTAAGTACAAGAGGACTGACACTCTAACTTCCTATCATTTGAACCTCTCCTGTGAGTCCAGTTTTAGATTCCGATGCCTCACTTGAGGTTTACTGTATCCCTTGGAACTTCTTATTGACGATGAAACACAGAAATTGCATCCGAATTTAATACAAAATGCACAATGCCGACTTAAGTACAAGAGGACCGACACTCTAACTTTCTATGATTTGAACATCACCTGTGAGTCCAGTTTTAGATTTCGATGCTTCACTTCAGGTCTACTGAATCCCTTGGACCTTCGTATTGACGATGAAACACAGAAATTGCATTCGAATTTAATACAAAATGCACAATGCCGACTTAAGTTTAAGATGACTGACACTCTAACTTTCTTTGATTTGAACCTCTCCTGTGAGTCCAGTTTTAGATTCCGATGCTTCACTTCAGGTTTACTGTATCCCTTGGACCTTCTTATTGACGATGAAACACAGAAATTGCATCCGAATTTAATACAAAAGGCACTATACCGACTTAAGTTCAAGTGGCCTGACACTCTAACTTTCTTTGATTTGAACCTCTTCTGTAATTCCAGTTTTGGATTCCGATGCTTCACTTCAGGTTTTCTCTATCCCTGGGGCCTTCTTATTGATGATGAAACACAGAAATTGCATCCGAATTTAATACAAAAGCACAATGCCGACTTAAGTACAAGAGGACTGACACTCTAACGTCCTATTATTTGAACCTCTCCTGTGAGTCCAGTTTTAGATTCCGATGCTTCACTTCAGGTTTACTGTATCCCTTGGACCTTCTTATTGACGATGAAACACAGAAATTGCATCCGAATTTAATACAAAATGCACAATGCCGACTTAAGTACAAGAGGACCGACACTCTAACTTTCTATGATTTGAACCTCACCTGTGAGTCCAGTTTTACATTCCGATGCCTCACTTCAGGTTTACTGTATCCCTTGGACCTTCTTATTGACGATGAAACACAGAAATTGCATCCGAAATTAATACAAAAGGCACAATGCCGACTTAAGTACAAGAGGATAGACACTCTAACTTCCTATGATTTGAACCTCTCCTGCTAGTCCAGTTTTAGATTCCGATGCTTCACTTCAGGTTTACTGTATCCCTTGGAGCTTCTTATTGACGATGAAACACAGAAATTGGATCCGAATTTAATACAAAAGGCACAATGCCGGCTTAAGTACAAGAGGACTGACACTCTAACTTTCTATTATTTGAACCTCTCCTGTGAGTCCAGTTTTAGATTCCGATGCTTCACTTCAGGTTTACTGTGTCCCTTGGACCTTCTTATTGACGATGAAACACAGAAATTGCATCCGAAATTGATACAAAAGGCACAATGCCGACTTAAGTAAAAGAGGTCTGACACTCTAACTTTCAATGATTTGAACCTCACCTGTGAGTCCAGTTTTAGATTTCGATGCTTCACTTCAGGTTTACTGAATCCCTTGGACCTTCGTATTGACGATGAAACACAAAAATTGCATCCGAATTTAATACAAAATGCACAATGCCGACTTAAGCTTAAGATGACTGACACTCTAACTTTCTTTGATTTGAACCTCTCCTGTGAGTCCAGTTTTAGATTCCGATGCTTCACTTCAGGTTTACTGTATCCCTTGGACCTTCTTATGAACGATGAAACACAGAAATTGCATCCGAATATAATACAAAAGGCACAATGCCGACTTAAGTTCAAGTGGCCTGACACTCTAACTTTCTTTGATTTGAACCTCTTCTCTAAATCCAGTTTTAGATTCCGATTCTTCACTTCAGGTTTACTGTATCCCTTGGACCTTCTTATTGACGATGAAACACAGAAATTGCATCCGAATTTAATACAAAAGGCACAATGCCGACTTAAGTACAAAAGGACTGACTTTCTAACATCCTATGATTTGAACCTCTCCTGCTAGTCCAGTTTTAGATTACGATGCTTCTCTTCAGGTTTACTGTATCGCTTGGACCTTCTTACTGACGATGTAACACAGAAATTGCATCCAAATTTAATACAAAAGGCACATTGTCGACTTAAGTACAAGAGGACTGACACTCTAACTTTCAATGTTTTGAACCCCTCCTGTGAGTCCAGTTTTAGTATCCGATGCATCACTTCAGGTTTACTGTATCCCTTGGACCTTCTTATTGACGATGACCACAGAAATTGCATCCGAATGTAATACAAAAGGCACAATGCTGACTTAAGTAGAAGAGGACTGACACTCTAACTTTCTATTATATGAACCTCTCCTGTGAGTCCAGTTTTAGATTCCGATGCTTCACTTAAGGTTTACTGAATCCCTTGGACCTTCTTATTGACGATGAAACACAGAAATTGCATCCGAATGTAATAGAAAATGCACAATATCGACTTAAGTACAAGAGGACCGACACTCTAACTTTCTATGATTTGAACCTCACATGTGAGTCCAGTTTTAGATTCCGATGCTTCACTTCAGGTTTACTGAATCCCTTGGACCTTCTTATTGACGATGAAACACAGAAATTGCATCCGAATTTAATACAAGAGGCACAATGCCGACTTAAGTACAAGAGGACTGACACTCTAATTTTCTTTGATTTGAACCTCTCCTGTGATTCCAGTTTTAGATTTCGATGCTTCACTTCAGGTTTTCTGTATCCCTTGGACCTTCTTATTGACGATGAAACACAGAAATTGCATCCGAAATTAATACAAAAGGCACAATGCCGACTTAAGTACAAGAGGATAGACACTCTAACTTTCTATGATTTGACCACTCCTGTGAGGCCAGTTTTAGATTCCGATTCTTCACTTCAGGTTTGCTGAATCCATTGGACCTTCTTATTGACGATGAAACACAGAAATTGCATCCGAATTTAATACAAAAGGCACAATGCCGGCTTAAGTACAAGAGGACTGACACTCTAATTTTCTATGATTTGAACCTCTCCTGTGATTCCAGTTTTAGATTCCGATGCTTCACTTCAAGTTTACTGTATCCCTTGGACCTTCTTATTGACGATGAAACACAGAAAATGCAACCGAATTTAATACAAAAGGCACAATGCCGACTTAAGTACAAGAGGAATGACACTCTAACTTTCTCTGATTTGAACCTCCCCTGAGAGTCCAGTTTTTGTTGCCGAGGCTTCACTTCAGGTTTACTGTATCCCTTGGACCTTCTTATTGACGATGAAACACAGAAATTGCATTCGAAATTAATACAAAAGGCACAATGCCGACTTAAGTACAAGAGGACAGACACTCTAAGTTTCTATGATTTGAACCTCTCCTGTGAGTCCAGTTTTAGATTACGATGCTTCTCTTCAGGTTTACTGTATCGCTTGGACCTTCTTACTGACGATGTAACACAGAAATTGCATCCAAATTTAATACAAAAGGCACATTGTCGACTTAAGTACAAGAGGACTGACACTCTGACTTTCAATGTTTTGAACCCCTCCTTTGAGTCCAGTTTTAGTATCCGATGCATCACTTCAGGTTTACTGTATCCCTTGGACCTTCTTATTGACGATGACCACAGAAATTGCATCCGAATGTAATACAAAAGGCACAATGCTGACTTAAGTACAAGAGGGCTGACACTCTAACTTTCTATTATTTGAACCTCTCCTGTGAGTCCAGTTTTAGATTCCGATGCTTCACTTCAGGTTTACTGAATCCCTTGGACCTTCTTATTGACGATGAAACACAGAAATTGCATCCGAATGTAATAGAAAATGCACAATGTCGACTTAAGTACAAGAGGACCGACACTCTAACTTTCTATGATTTGAACCTCACATGTGAGTCCAGTTTTAGATTCCGATGCTTCACTTCAGGTTTACTGAATCCCTTGGACCTTCTTATTGACGATGAAACACAGAAATTGCATCCGAATTTAATACAAGAGGCACAATGCCGACTTAAGTACAAGAGGACTGACACTCTAATTTTCTTTGATTTGAACCTCTCCTGTGATTCCAGTTTTAGATTCCGATGCTTCACTTCAGGTTTTCTGTATCCCTTGGACCTTCTTATTGACGATGAAACACAGAAATTGCATCCGAAATTAATACAAAATGCACAATGCCGACTTAAGTAAAAGAGGACTGACACTCTAACTTTCTATGATTTGAACCTCACCTGTGAGTCCAGTTTTAGATTTCGATGCTTCACTTCAGGTTTACTGAATCCCTTGGACCTTCGTATTGACGATGAAACACAGAAATTGCATCCGAATTTAATACAAATTGCACAATGCCGACTTAAGTTTAAGATGACGGACACTCTAACTTTCTTTGATTTGAACCTCTCCTGTGAGTCCAGTTTTAGATTCCGATGCTTCACTTCAGGTTTACTGTATCTCTTGGACCTTCTTATTGACGACGAAACACAGAAATTGCATCCGAATTTAATACAAAATGCACAATGCCGACTTAAGTACAAGAGGACTGACACTCTAACTTCCTATTATTTGAACCTCTCCTGTGAGTCCAGTTTTAGATTCCGATGCTTCACTTCAGGTTTACTGTATCCCTTGGACCTTCTTATTGACGATGAAACACAGAAATTGCATCCGAATTTAATACAAAATGCGCAATGCCGACTTAAGTACAAGAGGACCGACACTCTAACTTTCTATGATTTGAACCTCACCTGTGAGTCCAGTTTTAGATTCCGATGCCTCATTTCAGGTTTACTGTATCCCTTGGACCTTCTTATTGACGATGAAACACAGAAATTGCATCCGAAATTAATACAAAAGGCACAATGCCGACTTAAGTACAAGAGGACTGACACTCTAACTTCCTATCATTTGAACCTCTCCTGTGAGTCCAGTTTTAGATTCCGATGCCTCACTTGAGGTTTACTGTATCCCTTGGAACTTCTTATTGACGATGAAACACAGAGATTGCATCCGAATTTAATACAAAATGCACAATGCCGACTTAAGTACAAGAGGACCGACACTCTAACTTTCTATGATTTGAACATCACCTGTGAGTCCAGTTTTAGATTTCGATGCTTCACTTCAGGTCTACTGAATCCCTTGGACCTTCGTATTGACGATGAAACACAGAAATTGCATTCGAATTTAATACAAAATGCACAATGCCGACTTAAGTTTAAGATGACTGACACTCTAACTTTCTTTGATTTGAACCTCTCCTGTGAGTCCAGTTTTAGATTCCGATGCTTCACTTCAGGTTTACTGTATCCCTTGGACCTTCTTATTGACGATGAAACACAGATATTGCATCCGAATTTAATACAAAAGGCACTATGCCGACTTAAGTTCAAGTGGCCTGACACTCTAACTTTCTTTGATTTGAACCTCTTCTGTAATTCCAGTTTTGGATTCCGATGCTTCACTTCAGGTTTTCTCTATCCCTGGGGCCTCCTTATTGATGATGAAACACAGAAATTGCATCCGAATTTAATACAAAAGCACAATGCCGACTTAAGTACAAGAGGACTGACACTCTAACGTCCTATTATTTGAAACTCTCCTGTGAGTCCAGTTTTAGATTCCGATGCTTCACTTCAGGTTTACTGTATCCCTTGGACCTTCTTATTGACGATGAAACACAGAAATTGCATCCGAATTTAATAGAAAATGCACAATGCCGACTTAAGTACAAGAGGACCGACACTCTAACTTACTATGATTTGAACCTCACCTGTGAGTCCAGTTTTACAATCCGATGCCACACTTCAGGTTTACTGTATCCCTTGGACCTTCTTATTGACGATGAAACACAGAAATTGCATCCGAAATTAATACAAAAGGCACAATGCCGACTTAAGTACAAGAGGATAGACACTCTAACTTTCTATGATTTGAACCACTCCTGTGAGGCCAGTTTTAGATTCCGATTCTTCACTTCAGGTTTACTGTATCCCTTGGACCTTCTTATTGACGATGAAACACAGAAATTGCATCCGAATTTAATACAAAAGGCACAATGCCGGCTTAAGTACAAAAGGACTGACACTCTAACTTTCTATCATTTGAACCTCTCCTGTGAGTCCAGTTTTAGATTCCGATGCTTCACTTCAGGTTTACTGTGTCCCTTGGACCTTCTTATTGACGATGAAAAACAGAAATTGCATCCGAATTTAATAGAAAATGCACAATGTCGACTTAAGTACAAGAGGACCGACACTCTAACTTTCTATGTCTTGAACCTCACCTGTGAGTCCAGTTTTAGATTCCGATGCTTCACTTCAGGTTTACTGAATCCCTTGGACCTTCTTATTGACGATGAAACACAGAAATTGCATCCGAATTTAATACAAAAGGCACAATGCCGACTTAAGTACAAGAGGACTGACACTCTAACTTTCTTTGATTTGAACCTCTCCTGTGATTCCAGTTTTAGATTCCGATGCTTCACTTCAGGTTTTCTGTATCCCATGGACCTTCTTATTGACGATGAAACACAGAAATTGCATCCGAAATTAATACAAAAGGCACAATGCCGACTTAAGTAAAAGAGGTCTGACACTCTAACTTTCTATGATTTGAACCTCACCTGTGAGTCCAGTTTTAGATTTCGATGCTTCACTTCAGGTTTACTGAATCCCTTGGACCTTCGTATTGACGATGAGACACAAAAATTGCATCCGAATCTAATACAAAATGCACAATGCCGACTTAAGCTTAAGATGACTGACACTCTAACTTTCTTTGGTTTGAACCTCTCCTGTGAGTCCAGTTTTAGATTCCGATGCTTCACTTCAGGTTTACTGTATCCCTTGGACCTTCTTATGAACGATGAAACACAGAAATTGCATCCCAATGTAATACAAAAGGCACAATGCCGACTTAAGTTCAAGTGGCCTGACACTCTAACTTTCTTTGATTTGAACCTCTTCTCTAATTCCAGTTTTAGATTCTGATGCTTCACTTCAGGTTTTCTGTATCCCTGGGGCCTTCTTATTGACGATGAAACACAGAAATTGCATCCGAATTTAATAGAAAATGCACAATGCCGACTTAAGTACAAGAGGACCGACACTCTAACTTTCTATGATTTGAACCTCACCTGTGAGTCCAGTTTTCGATTCCGATGCCTCACTTCAGGCTTACTGTATCCCTTGGACCTTCTTATTGACGATGAAACACAGAAATTGCATCCGAAATTAATACAAAATGCACAATGCCGACTTAAGTACAAGAGGATAGACACTCTAACTTTCTATGATTTGACCACTCCTGTGAGGCCAGTTTTAGATTCCGATTCCTCACTTCTTGTTTACTGTATCCCTTGGACCTTCTTATTGACGATGAAACACAGAAATTGCATCCGAAATTAATACAAAAGGCACAATGCCGACTTAAGTACAAGAGGACTGACTTTCTAACTTCCTATGATTTGAACCTCTCCTGCTAGTCCAGTTTTAGATTCCGATGCTTCACTTCAGGTTTACTGTATCCCTTGGAGCTTCTTATTGACGATGAAACACAGAAATTGCATCCGATTTTAATACAAAAGGAATAATGCATACTTAAGTACAAGAGGACTGTCACTCTAACTTTCTCTGATTTGAACCTCCCCTGAGAGTCCAGTTTTTGTTGCCGAGGCTTCACTTCAGGTTTACTGTATCCCTTGGACCTTCTTATTGACGATGAAACACAGAAATTGCATTCGAAATTAATACAAAAGGCACAATGCCGACTTAAGTACAAGAGGACAGACACTCTAAGTTTCTATGATTTGAACCTCTCCTGTGAGTCCAGTTTTAGATTCCGATGCTTCTCTTCAGGTTTACTGTATCCCTTGGACCTTCTTACTGACGATGTAACACAGAAATTGCATCCAAATTTAATACAAAAGGCACAATGTCGACTTAAGTACAAGAGGACTGACACTCTAACTTTCAATGTTTTGAACCCCTCCTGTGAGTCCAGTTTTAGTATCCGATGCATCACTTCAGGTTTACTGTATCCCTTGGACCTTCTTATTGACGATGACCACAGAAATTGCATCCGAATGTAATACAAAAGGCACAATGCTGACTTAAGTACAAGAGGACTGACACTCTAACTTTCTATTATTTGAACCTCTCCTGTGAGTCCAGTTTTAGATTCCGATGCTTCACTTCAGGTTTACTGAATCCCTTGGACCTTCTTATTGACGATGAAACACAGAAATTGCATCCGAATGTAATAGAAAATGCACAATGTCGACTTAAGTACAAGAGGACCGACACTCTAACTTTCTATGATTTGAAAATCACATGTGAGTCCAGTTTTAGATTCCGATGCTTCACTTCAGGTTTGCTGAATGCCTTTGACCTTCTTATTGACGATGAAACACAGAAATTGCATCCGAATTTAATACAAGAGGCACAATGCCGACTTAAGTACAAGAGGACTGACACTCTAATTTTCTTTGATTTGAACCTCTCCTGTGATTCCAGTTTTAGATTCCGATGCTTCACTTCAGGTTTTCTGTATCCCTTGGACCTTCTTATTGACGATGAAACACAGAAATTGCATCCGAAATTAATACAAAAGGCACAATGCCGACTTAAGTAAAAGAGGACTGACACTCTAACTTTCTATGATTTGAACCTCTCCTGTGAGTCCAGTTTTAGATTTCGATGCTTCACTTCAGGTTTACTGAATCCCTTGGACCTTCGTATTGACGATGAAACACAGAAATTGCATCCGAATTTAATACAAAATGCACAATGCCGACTTAAGTTTAAGATGACTGACACTCTAATTTTCTTTGATTTGAACCTCTCCTGTGATTCCAGTTTTAGATTCCGATGCTTCACTTCAGGTTTTCTGTATCCCTTGGACCTTCTTATTGACGATGAAACACAGAAATTGCATCCGAATTTAATACAAAAGGCACAATGCCGACTTAAGTACAAGAGAACTGACACTCTAACTTCCTATTATTTGAACCTCTCCTGTGAGTCCAGTTTTAGATTCCGATGCTCCACCTCAGGTTTACTGTATCCCTTGGACCTTCTTATTGACGATGAAACACAGAAATTGCATCCGAATTTAATACAAAATGCGCAATGCCGACTTAAGTACAAGAGGGCCGACACTCTAACTTTCTATGATTTGAACCTCACCTGTGAGTCCAGTTTTAGATTCCGATGCCTCACTTCAGGTTTACTGTATCCCTTGGACCTTCTTATTGACGATGAAACACAGAAATTGCATCCATAATTAATACAAAAGGCACAATGCCGACTTAAGTACAAGAGGACTGACACTCTAACTTCCTATCATTTGAACCTCTCCTGTGAGTCCAGTTTTAGATTCCGATGCCTCACTTGAGGTTTACTGTATCCCTTGGACCTTCGTATTGACGATGAAACACAGAAATTGCATTCGAATTTAATACAAAGTGCACAACGCCGACTTAAGTTTAAGATGACTGACACTCTAACTTTCTTTGATTTGAACCTCTTCTGTAATTCCAGTTTTGGATTCCGATGCTTCACTTCAGGTTTTCTCTATCCCTGGGGCCTTCTTATTGATGATGAAACACAGAAATTGCATCCGAATTTAATACAAAAGCACAATGCCGACTTAAGTACAAGAGGACTGACACTCTAACGTCCTATTATTTGAACCTCTCCTGTGAGTCCAGTTTTAGATTCCGATGCTTCACTTCAGGTTTACTGTATCCCTTGGACCTTCTTATTGACGATGAAACACAGAAATTGCATCCGAATTGAATACAAAATGCACAATGCCGACTTAAGTACAAGAGGACCGACACTCTAACTTTCTATGATTTGAACCTCACCTGTGAGTCCAGTTTTACATTCCGATGCCTCACTTCAGGTTTTCTCTATCCCTGGGGCCTTCTTATTGATGATGAAACACAGAAATTGCATTCGAATTTAATACAAAACCACAATGCCGACTTAAGTACAAGAGGACTGACTTTCTAACTTCCTATGATTTGAACCTCTCCTGCTAGTCCAGTTTTAGATTCCGATGCTTCACTTCAGGTTTACTGTATCCCTTGGAGCTTCTTATTGACGATGAAACACAGAAATTGCATTCGATTTTAATACAAAAGGCATAATGCCGACTTAAGTACAAGAGGACTGACACTCTAACTTTCTCTGATTTGAAACTCTCCTGTGAGTTCAGTTTTAGATTCCGATGTTTCACTTCGGGTTTACTGTACCCCTTGGACCTTCTTATTGACGATGAAGCATAGAAATTGCATCCGATTTTAATGCAAAAGGAATAATGCCTACTTAAGTACAAGAGGACTGTCACTCTAACTTTCTCTGATTTGAACCTCACCTGAGAGTCCAGTTTTTGTTGCCGAGGCTTCACTTCAGGTTTACTGTATCCCTTGGACCTTCTTATTGACGATGAAACACAGAAATTGCATTCGAAATTAATACAAAAGGCACAATGCCGACTTAAGTACAAGAGAACAGACACTCTAAGTTTCTATGATTTGAACCTCTCCTGTGAGTCCAGTTTTAGATTCCGATGCTTCTCTTCAGGTTTACTGTATCCCTTGGACCTTCTTACTGACGATGTAACACAGAAATTGCATCCAAATTTAATACAAAAGGCACAATGTCGACTTAAGTACAAGAGGACTGACACTCTAACTTTCAATGTTTTGAACCCCTCCTGTGAGTCCAGTTTTAGTATCCGATGCATCACTTCAGGTTTACTGTATGCCTTGGACCTTCTTATTGACGATGACCACAGAAATTGCATCCGAATGTAATACAAAAGGCACAATGCTGACTTAAGTACGAGAGGACTGACACTCTAACTTTCTATTATTTGAACCTCTCCTGTGAGTCCAGTTTTAGATTCCGATGCTTCACTTCAGGTTTACTGAATCCCTTGGACCTTCTTATTGACGATGAAACACAGAAATTGCATCCGAATGTAATAGAAAATGCACAATGTCGACTTAAGTACAAGAGGACCGACACTCTAACTTTCTATGATAAGAAAATCACATGTGAGTCCAGTTTTAGATTCCGATGCTTCACTTCAGGTTTTCTGAATGCCTTTGACCTTCTTATTGACGATGAAACACAGAAATTGCATCCGAATTTAATACAAGAGGCACAATGCCGACTTAAGTACAAGAGGACTGACACTCTAATTTCCTTTGATTTGAACCTCTCCTGTGATTCCAGTTTTAGATTCCGATGCTTCACTTCAGGTTTTCTGTATCCCTTGGACCTTCTTATTGACGATGAAACACAGAAATTGCATCCGAAATTAATACAAAAGGCACAATGCCGACTTAAGTAAAAGAGGACTGACACTCTAACTTTCTATGATTGGAACCTCTCCTGTGAGTCCAGTTTTAGATTTCGATGCTTCACTTCAGGTTTACTGAATCCCTTGGACCTTCGTATTGACGATGAAACACAGAAATTGCATCCGAATTTAATACAAAATGCACAATGCCGACATAAGTTTAAGATGACTGACACTCTAACTTTCTTTGATTTGAACCTCTCCTGTGAGTCCAGTTTTAGATTCCGATGCTTCACTTCAGGTTTACTGTATCCCTTGGACCTTCTTATTGACGATGAAACACAGAAATTGCATCCGAATTTAATACAAAAGGCACTATGCCGACTTAAGTTCAAGTGGCCTGACACTCTAACTTTCTTTGATTTGAACCTCTTCTGTAATTCCAGTTTTGGATTCCGATGCTTCACTTCAGGTTTTCTCTATCCCTGGGGCCTTCTTATTGATGATGAAACACAGAAATTGCATCCGAATTTAATACAAAAGCACAATGCCGACTTAAGTACAAGAGGACTGACACTCTAACGTCCTATTATTTGAACCTCTCCTGTGAGTCCAGTTTTAGATTCCGATGCTTCACTTCAGGTTTACTGTATCCCTTGGACGTTCTTATTGACGATGAAACACAGAAATTGCATCCGAATTTAATACAAAATGCACAATGCCGACTTAAGTACAAGAGGACCGACACTCTAACTTTCTATGATTTGAACCTCACCTGTGAGTCCAGTTTTACATTCCGATGCCTCACTTCAGGTTTACTGTATCCCTTGGACCTTCTTATTGACGATGAAACACAGAAATTGCAACCGAAATTAATACAAAAGGCACAATGCCGACTTAAGTACAAGAGGATAGACACTCTAACTTTCTATGATTTGAACCACTCCTGTGAGGCCAGTTTTAGATTCCGATTCTTCACTTCAGGTTTACTGTATCCCTTGGACCTTCTTATTGACGATGAAACACAGAAATTGCATCCGAATTTAATACAAAAGGCACAATGCCGACTTAAGTACAAAAGGACTGACTTTCTAACTTCCTATGATTTGAACCTCTCCTGCTAGTCCAGTTTTAGATTCCGATGCTTCACTTCAGGTATACTGTATCCCTTGGAGCTTCTTATTGACAATGAAACACAGAAATTGCATCCGAATTTAATACAAAAGGCACAATGCCGGCTTAAGTGCAAGAGGACTGACACTCTAACTTTCTATTATTTGAACCTCTCCTGTGAGTCCAGTTTTAGATTCCGATGCTTCACTTCAGGTTTACTGTGTCCCTTGGACCTTCTTATTGACGATGAAACACAGAAATTGCATCCGAATTTAATAGAAAATGCAAAATGTCGACTTAAGTACAAGAGGACCGACACTCTAACTTTCTATGTCT
The DNA here is from genome assembly GCF_021461395.2 of Schistocerca americana. NCBI lineage: Eukaryota > Metazoa > Arthropoda > Insecta > Orthoptera > Acrididae > Schistocerca > Schistocerca americana. Next base: position 274,015 of record NW_025726401.1, read on the forward strand.
TGAACCTCACCTGTGAGTCCAGTTTTAGATTCCGATGCTTCACTTCAGGTTTACTGAATCCCTTGGACCTTCTTATTGACGATGAAACACAGAAATTGCATCCGAAATTAATACAAAAGGCACAATGCCGACTTAAGTACAAGAGAACTGACTTTCTAACTTCCTATGATTTGAACCTCTCCTGCTAGTCCAGTTTTAGATTCCGATGCTTCACTTCAGGTTTACTGTATCCCTTGGAGCTTCTTATTGACGATGAAACACAGAAATTGCATTCGATTTGAATACAAAAGGCATAATGCCGACTTAAGTACAAGAGGACTGACACTCTAACTTTCTCTGATTTGAACCTCTCCTGTGAGTTCAGTTTTAGATTCCGATGTTTCACTTCGGGTTTACTGTACCCCTTGGACCTTCTTATTGACGATGAAGCACAGAAATTGCATCCGATTTTAATACAAAGGGAATAATGCCTACTTAAGTACAAGAGGACTGTCACTCTAATTTTCTCTGATTTGAACCTCCCCTGAGAGTCCAGTTTTTGTTGCCGAGGCTTCACTTCAGGTTTACTGTATCCCTTGGACCTTCTTATTGACGATGAAACACAGAAATTGCATTCGAAATTAATACAAAAGGCACAATGCCGACTTAAGTACAAGAGGACAGACACTCTAAGTTTCTATGATTTGAACCTCTCCTGTGAGTCCAGTTTTAGATTCCGATGCTTCTTTTCAGGTTTACTGTATCCCTTGGACCTTCTTACTGACGATGTAACACAGAAATTGCATCCAAATTTAATACAAAAGGCACAATGTCGACTTAAGTACAAGAGGACTGACACTCTAACTTTCAATGTTTTGAACCCCTCCTGTGAGTCCAGTTTTAGTATCCGATGCATCACTTCAGGTTTACTGTATCCCTTGGACCTTCTTATTGACGATGACCACAGAAATTGCATCCGAATGTAATACAAAAGGCACAATGCTGACTTAAGTACAAGAGGACTGACACTCTAACTTTCTATTATTTGAACCTCTCCTGTGAGTCCAGTTTTAGATTCCGATGCTTCACTTCAGGTTTACTGAATCCCTTGGACCTTCTTATTGACGATGAAACACAGAAATTGCATCCGAATGTAATAGAAAATGCACAATGTCGACTTAAGTACAAGAGGACCGACACTCTAACTTTCTATGATTTGAAAATCACATGTGAGTCCAGTTTTAGTTTCCGATGCTTCACTTCAGGTTTACTGAATGCCTTTGACCTTCTTATTGACGATGAAACACAGAAATTGCATCCGAATTTAATACAAGAGGCACAATGCCGACTTAAGTACAAGAGGACTGACACTCTAATTTTCTTTGATTTGAACCTCTCCTGTGATTCCAGTTTTAGATTCCGATGCTTCACTTCAGGTTTTCTGTATCCCTTGGACCTTCTTATTGACGATGAAACACAGAAATTGCATCCGAAATTAATACAAAAGGCACAATGCCGACTTAAGTAAAAGAGGACTGACACTCTAACTTTCTATGATTTGAACCTCTCCTGTGAGTCCAGTTTTAGATTTCGATGCTTCACTTCAGGTTTACTGAATTCCTTGGACCTTCGTATTGACGATGAAACACAGAAATTGCATCCGAATTTAATACAAAATGGACAATGCCAACTTAAGTTTAAGATGACTGACACTCTAACTTTCTTTGATTTGAACCTCTCCTGTGAGTCCAGTTTTAGATTCCGATGCTTCACTCCAGGTTTACTGTATCTCTTGGACCTTCTTATTGACGATGAAACACAGAAATTGCATCCGAATTTAATACAAAAGGCACAATGCCGACATAAGTACAAGAGGACTGACACTCTAACTTCCTATTATTCGAACCTCTCTTGTGAGTCCAGTTTTAGATTCCGATGCTTCACTTCAGGTTTACTGTATCCCTTGGACCTTCTTATTGACGATGAAACACAGAAATTGCATCCGAATTTAATACAAAATGCGCAATGCCGACTTAAGTACAAGAGGGCCGACACTCTAACTTTCTATGATTTGAACCTCACCTGTGAGTCCAGTTTTAGATTCCGATGCCTCACTTCAGGTTTACTGTATCCCTTGGACCTTCTTATTGACGATGAAACACAGAAATTGCATCCGAAATTAATACAAAAGGCACAAGCCGACTTAAGTACAAGAGGACTGACACTCTAACTTCCTATCATTTGAACCTCTCCTGTGAGTCCAGTTTTAGATTCCGATGCCTCACTTGAGGTTTACTGTATCCCTTGGAACTTCTTATTGACGATGAAACACAGAAATTGCATCCGAATTTAATACAAAATGCACAATGCCTACTTAAGTACAAGAGGACCGACACTCCAACTTTCTATGATTTGAACATCACCTGTGAGTCCAGTTTTAGATTTCGATGCTTCACTTCAGGTCTACTGAATCCCTTGGACCTTCGTATTGACGATGAAACACAGAAATTGCATTCGAATTTAATACAAAGTGCACAATGCCGACTTAAGTTTAAGATGACTGACACTCTAACTTCCTTTGATTTGAACCTCTCCTGTGATCCCAGTTTTAGATTCCGATGCTTCACTTCAGGTTTACTGTATCCCTTGGACCTTCTTATTGACGATGAAACACAGAAATTGCATCCGAATTTAATACAAAGGCACTATGCCGACTTAAGTTCAAGTGGCCTGACACTCTAACTTTCTTTGATTTGAACCTCTTCTGTAATTCCAGTTTTGGATTCCGATGCTTCACTTCAGGTTTTCTCTATCCCTGGGGCCTTCTTATTGATGATGAAACACAGAAATTGCATCCGAATTTAATACAAAAGCACAATGCCGACTTAAGTACAAGAGGACTGACACTCTAACGTCCTATTATTTGAACCTCTCCTGTGAGTCCAGTTTTAGATTCCGATGCTTCACTTCAGGTTTACTGTATCCCTTGGACCTTCTTATTGACGATGAAACACAGAAATTGCATCCGAATTTAATACAAAATGCACAATGCCGACTTAAGTACAAGAGGACCGACACTCTAACTTTCTATGATTTGAACCTCACCTGTGAGTCCAGTTTTAGATTCCGATGCCTCACTTCAGGTTTACTGTATCCCTTGGACCTTCTTATTGACGATGAAACACAGAAATTGCATCCGAAATTAATACAAAAGGCACAATGCCGACTTAAGTACAAGAGGACTGACTTTCTAACTTCCTATGATTTGAACCTCTCCTGCTAGTCCAGTTTTAGATTCCGATGCTTCACTTCAGGTTTACTGTATCCCTTGGAGCTTCTTATTGACGATGAAACACAGAAATTGCATCCGAATTTAATACAAAAGGCACAATGCCGGCTTAAGCACAAGAGGACCGACACTCTAACTTTCTATGATTTGAACCTCACCTGTGAGTCCAGTTTTACATTCCGATGCCTCACTTCAGGTTTACTGTATCCCTTGGACCTTCTTATTGACGATGAAACACAGAAATTGCATCCGAAATTAATACAAAAGGCACAATGCCGACTTAAGTACAAGAGGACTGACTTTCTAACTTCCTATGATTTGAACCTCTCCTGCTAGTCCAGTTATAGATTCCGATGCTTCACTTCAGGTTTACTGTATCCCTTGGAGCTTCTTATTGACGATGAAACACAGAAATTGCATTCGATTTGAATACAAAAGGCATAATGCCGACTTAAGTACAAGAGGACTGACACTCTAACTTTCTCTGATTTGAACCTCTCCTGTGAGTTCAGTTTTAGATTCCGATGTTTCACTTCGGGTTTACTGTACCCCTTGGACCTTCTTATTGACGATGAAGCACAGAAATTGCATCCGATTTTAATACAAAAGGAATAATGCCTACTTAAGTACAAGAGGACTGTCACTCTAATTTTCTCTGATTTGAACATCCCCTGAGAGTCCAGTTTTTGTTGCCGAGGCTTCACTTCAGGTTTACTGTATCCCTTGGACCTTCTTATTGACGATGAAACACAGAAATTGCATTCGAAATTAATACAAAAGGCACAATGCCGACTTAAGTACAAGAGGACAGACACTCTAAGTTTCTATGATTTGAACCTCTCCTGTGAGTCCAGTTTTAGATTCCGATGCTTCTTTTCAGGTTTACTGTATCCCTTGGACCTTCTTACTGACGATGTAACACAGAAATTGCATCCAAATTTAATACAAAAGGCACAATGTCGACTTAAGTACAAGAGGACTGACACTCTAACTTTCAATGTTTTGAACCCCTCCTGTGAGTCCAATTTTAGTATCCGATGCATCACTTCAGGTTTACTGTATCCCTTGGACCTTCTTATTGACGATGACCACAGAAATTGCATCCGAATGTAATACAAAAGGCACAATGCTGACTTAAGTACAAGAGGACTAACACTCTAACTTTCTATTATTTCAACCTCTCCTGTGAGTCCAGTTTTAGATTCCGATGCTTCACTTCAGGTTTACTGAATCCCTTGGACCTTCTTATTGACGATGAAACACAGAAATTGCATCCGAATGTAATAGAAAATGCACAATGTCGACTTAAGTACAAGAGGACCGACACTCTAACTTTCTACGATTTGAAAATCACATGTGAGTCCAGTTTTAGATTCCGATGCTTCACTTCAGGTTTACTGAATGCCTTGGACCTTCTTATTGACGATGAAACACAGAAATTGCATCCGAATTTAATACAAGAGGCACAATGCCGACTTAAGTACAAGAGGACTGACACTCTAATTTTCTTTGATTTGAACCTCTCCTGTGATTCCAGTTTTAGATTCCGATGCTTCACTTCAGGTTTTCTGTATCCCTTGGACCTTCTTATTGACGATGAAACACAGAAATTGCATCCGAAATTAATACAAAAGGCACAATGCCGACTTAAGTAAAAGAGGACTGACACTCTAACTTTCTATGATTTGAACCTCTCCTGTGAGTCCAGTTTTAGATTTCGATGCTTCACTTCAGGTTTACTGAATTCCTTGGACCTTCGTATTGACGATGAAACACAGAAATTGCATCCGAATTTAATACAAAATGCACAATGCCAACTTAAGTTTAAGATGACTGACACTCTAACTTTCTTTGATTTGAACCTCTCCTGTGAGTCCAGTTTTAGATTCCGATGCTTCACTCCAGGTTTACTGTATCTCTTGGACCTTCTTATTGACGATGAAACACAGAAATTGCATCCGAATTTAATACAAAATGCACAATGCCTACTTAAGTACAAGAGGACCGACACTCCAACTTTCTATGATTTGAACATCACCTGTGAGTCCAGTTTTAGATTTCGATGCTTCACTTCAGGTCTACTGAATCCCTTGGACCTTCGTATTGACGATGAAACACAGAAATTGCATTCGAATTTAATACAAAGTGCACAATGCCGACTTAAGTTTAAGATGACTGACACTCTAACTTCCTTTGATTTGAACCTCTCCTGTGATCCCAGTTTTAGATTCCGATGCTTCACTTCAGGTTTACTGTATCCCTTGGACCTTCTTATTGACGATGAAACACAGAAATTGCATCCGAATTTAATACAAAAGGCACTATGCCGACTTAAGTTCAAGTGGCCTGACACTCTAACTTTCTTTGATTTGAACCTCTTCTGTAATTCCAGTTTTGGATTCCGATGCTTCACTTCAGGTTTTCTCTATCCCTGGGGCCTTCTTATTGATGATGAAACACAGAAATTGCATCCGAATTTAATACAAAAGCACAATGCCGACTTAAGTACAAGAGGACTGACACTCTAACGTCCTATTATTTGAACCTCTCCTGTGAGTCCAGTTTTAGATTCCGATGCTTCACTTCAGGTTTACTGTATCCCTTGGACCTTCTTATTGACGATGAAACACAGAAATTGCATCCGAATTTAATACAAAATGCACAATGCCGACTTAACTACAAGAGGACCGACACTCTAACTTTCTATGATTTGAACCTCACCTGTGAGTCCAGTTTTAGATTCCGATGCCTCACTTCAGGTTTACTGTATCCCTTGGACCTTCTTATTGACGATGAAACACAGAAATTGCATCCGAAATTAATACAAAAGGCACAATGCCGACTTAAGTACAAGAGGATAGACACTCTAACTTTCTATGATTTGAACCACTCCTGTGAGGCCAGTTTTAGATTCCGATTCCTCACTTCTTGTTTACTGTATCCCTTGGACCTTCTTATTGACGATGAAACACAGAAATTGCATCCGAAATTAATACAAAAGGCACAATGCCGACTTAAGTACAAGAGGACTGACTTTCTAACTTCCTATGATTTGAACCTCTCCTGCTAGTCCAGTTTTAGATTCCGATGCTTCACTTCAGGTTTACTGTATCCCTTGGAGCTTCTTATTGACGATGAAACACAGAAATTGCATTCGATTTTAATACAAAAGGCATAATGCCGACTTAAGTACAAGAGGACTGACACTCTAACTTTCTCTGATTTGAACCTCTCCTGTGAGTTCAGTTTTAGATTCCGATGTTTCACTTCGGGTTTACTGTACCCCTTGGACCTTCTTATTGACGATGAAGCACAGAAATTGCATCCGATTTTAATACAAAAGGAATAATGCCTACTTAAGTACAAGAGGACTGTCACTCTAACTTTCTCTGATTTGAACCTCACCTGAGAGTCCAGATTTTGTTGCTGAGGCTTCACTTCAGGTTTACTGTATCCCTTGGACCTTCTTATTGACGATGAAACACAGAAATTGCATTCGAAATTAATACAAAAGGCACAATGCCGACTTAAGTACAAGAGGACAGACACTCTAAGTTTCTATGATTTGAACCTCTCCTGTGAGTCCAGTTTTAGATTCCGATGCTTCTCTTCAGGTTTACTGTATCCCTTGGACCTTCTTACTGACGATGTAACACAGAAATTGCATCCAAATTTAATACAAAAGGCACAATGTCGACTTAAGTACAAGAGGACTGACACTCTAACTTTCAATGTTTTGAACCCCTCCTGTGAGTCCAGTTTTAGTATCCGATGCATCACTTCAGGTTTACTGTATCCCTTGGACCTTCTTATTGACGATGACCACAGAAATTGCATCCGAATGTAATACAAAAGGCACAATGCTGACTTAAGTACAAGAGGACTGACACTCTAACTTTCTATTATTTGAACCTCTCCTGTGAGTCCAGTTTTAGATTCCGATGCTTCACTTCAGGTTTACTGAATCCCTTGGACCTTCTTATTGACGATGAAACACAGAAATTGCATCCAAATGTAATAGAAAATGCACAATGTCGACTTAAGTACAAGAGGACTGACACTCTAATTTTCTTTGATTTGAACCCCTCCTGTGATTCCAGTTTTAGATTCCGATGCTTCACTTCAGGTTTTCTGTATCCCTTGGACCTTCTTATTGACGATGAAACACAGAAATTGCATCCGAAATTAATACAAAAGGCACAATGTCGACTTAAGTACAAGAGGACTGACACTCTAACTTTCTATGATTTGAACCTCTCCTGTGAGTCCAGTTTTAGATTTCGATGCTTCACTTCAGGTTTACTGAATCCCTTGGACCTTCGGATTGACGATGAACCACAGAAATTGCATCCGAATTTAATACAAAATGCACAATGCCGACTTAAGTTTAAGATGACTGACACTCTAACTTCCTTTGATTTGAACCTCTCCTGTGATCCCAGTTTTAGATTCCGATGCTTCACTTCAGGTTTACTGTATCCCTTGGACCTTCTTATTGACGATGAAACACAGAAATTGCATCCGAATTTAATACAAAAGGCACTATGCCGACTTAAGTTCAAGTGGCCTGACACTCTAACTTTCTTTGATTTGAACCTCTTCTGTAATTCCAGTTTTGGATTCCGATGCTTCACTTCAGGTTTTCTCTATCCCTGGGGCCTTCTTATTGATGATGAAACACAGAAATTGCATCCGAATTTAATACAAAAGCACAATGCCGACTTAAGTACAAGAGGACTGACACTCTAACGTCCTATTATTTGAACCTCTCCTGTGAGTCCAGTTTTAGATTCCGATGCTTCACTTCAGGTTTACTGTATCCCTTGGACCTTCTTATTGACGATGAAACACAGAAATTGCATCCGAATTTAATACAAAATGCACAATGCCGACTTAACTACAAGAGGACCGACACTCTAACTTTCTATGATTTGAACCTCACCTGTGAGTCCAGTTTTAGATTCCGATGCCTCACTTCAGGTTTACTGTATCCCTTGGACCTTCTTATTGACGATGAAACACAGAAATTGCATCCGAAATTAATACAAAAGGCACAATGCCGACTTAAGTACAAGAGGATAGACACTCTAACTTTCTATGATTTGAACCACTCCTGTGAGGCCAGTTTTAGATTCCGATTCCTCACTTCTTGTTTACTGTATCCCTTGGACCTTCTTATTGACGATGAAACACAGAAATTGCATCCGAAATTAATACAAAAGGCACAATGCCGACTTAAGTACAAGAGGACTGACTTTCTAACTTCCTATGATTTGAACCTCTCCTGCTAGTCCAGTTTTAGATTCCGATGCTTCACTTCAGGTTTACTGTATCCCTTGGAGCTTCTTATTGACGATGAAACACAGAAATTGCATTCGATTTTAATACAAAAGGCATAATGCCGACTTAAGTACAAGAGGACTGACACTCTAACTTTCTCTGATTTGAACCTCTCCTGTGAGTTCAGTTTTAGATTCCGATGTTTCACTTCGGGTTTACTGTACCCCTTGGACCTTCTTATTGACGATGAAGCACAGAAATTGCATCCGATTTTAATACAAAAGGAATAATGCCTACTTAAGTACAAGAGGACTGTCACTCTAACTTTCTCTGATTTGAACCTCACCTGAGAGTCCAGATTTTGTTGCTGAGGCTTCACTTCAGGTTTACTGTATCCCTTGGACCTTCTTATTGACGATGAAACACAGAAATTGCATTCGAAATTAATACAAAAGGCACAATGCCGACTTAAGTACAAGAGGACAGACACTCTAAGTTTCTATGATTTGAACCTCTCCTGTGAGTCCAGTTTTAGATTCCGATGCTTCTCTTCAGGTTTACTGTATCCCTTGGACCTTCTTACTGACGATGTAACACAGAAATTGCATCCAAATTTAATACAAAAGGCACAATGTCGACTTAAGTACAAGAGGACTGACACTCTAACTTTCAATGTTTTGAACCCCTCCTGTGAGTCCAGTTTTAGTATCCGATGCATCACTTCAGGTTTACTGTATCCCTTGGACCTTCTTATTGACGATGACCACAGAAATTGCATCCGAATGTAATACAAAAGGCACAATGCTGACTTAAGTACAAGAGGACTGACACTCTAACTTTCTATTATTTGAACCTCTCCTGTGAGTCCAGTTTTAGATTCCGATGCTTCACTTCAGGTTTACTGAATCCCTTGGACCTTCTTATTGACGATGAAACACAGAAATTGCATCCAAATGTAATAGAAAATGCACAATGTCGACTTAAGTACAAGAGGACCGACACTCTAACTTTCTATGATTTGAAAATCACATGTGAGTCCAGTTTTAGATTCCGATGCTTCACTTCAGGTTTACTGAATGCCTTTGACCTTCTTATTGACGATGAAACACAGAAATTGCATCCGAATTTAATACAATAGGCACAATGCCGACTTAAGTACAAGAGGACTGACACTCTAATTTTCTTTGATTTGAACCCCTCCTGTGATTCCAGTTTTAGATTCCGATGCTTCACTTCAGGTTTTCTGTATCCCTTGGACCTTCTTATTGACGATGAAACACAGAAATTGCATCCGAAATTAATACAAAAGGCACAATGTCGACTTAAGTACAAGAGGACTGACACTCTAACTTTCTATGATTTGAACCTCTCCTGTGAGTCCAGTTTTAGATTTCGATGCTTCACTTCAGGTTTACTGAATCCCTTGGACCTTCGGATTGACGATGAACCACAGAAATTGCATCCGAATTTAATACAAAATGCACAATGCCGACTTAAGTTTAAGATGACTGACACTCTAACTTTCTTTGATTTGAACCTCTCCTGTGAGTCCAGTTTTAGATTCCGATGCTTCACTTCAGGTTTACTGTATCTCTTGGACCTTCTTATTGACGATGAAACACAGAAATTGCATCCGAATTTAATACAAAAGGCACAATGCCGACTTAAGTACAAGAGGACTGACACTCTAACTTCCTATTATTTGAACCTCTCCTGTGAGTCCAGTTTTAGATTCCGATGCTTCACTTCAGGTTTACTGTATCCCTTGGACCTTCTTATTGACGATGAAACACAGAAATTGCATCCGAATTTAATACAAAATGCGCAATGCCGACTTAAGTACAAGAGGGCCGACACTCTAACTTTCTATGATTTGAACCTCACCTGTGAGTCCAGTTTTAGATTCCGATGCCTCACTTCAGGTTTACTGTATCCCTTGGACCTTCTTATTGACGATGAAACACAGAAATTGCATCCGAAATTAATACAAAAGGCACAATGCCGACTTAAGTACAAGAGGACTGACACTCTAACTTCCTATCATTTGAACCTCTCCTGTGAGTCCAGTTTTAGATTCCGATGCCTCACTTGAGGTTTACTGTATCCCTTGGAACTTCTTATTGACGATGAAACACAGAAATTGCATCCGAATTTAATACAAAATGCACAATGCCTACTTAAGTACAAGAGGACCGACACTCTAACTTTCTATGATTTGAACATCACCTGTGAGTCCAGTTTTAGATTTCGATGCTTCACTTCAGGTCTACTGAATCCCTTGGACCTTCGTATTGACGATGAAACACAGAAATTGCATTCGAATTTAATACAAAATGCACAATGCCGACTTAAGTTTAAGATGACTGACACTCTAACTTTCTTTGATTTGAACCTCTCCTGTGAGTCCAGTTTTAGATTCCGATGCTTCACTTCAGGTTTACTGTATCCCTTGGACCTTCTTATTGACGATGAAACACAGAAATTGCATCCGAATTTAATACAAAATGCACAATGCCGGCTTAAGTACAAGAGGACCGACACTCTAACTTTCTATGATTGGAACCTCACCTGTGAGTCCAGTTTTAGATTCCGATGCCTCACTTCAGGTTTACTGTATCCCTTGGACCTTCTTATTGACGATGAAACACAGAAATTGCATCCGAAATTAATACAAAAGGCACAATGCCGACTTAAGTACAAGAGGACTGACTTTCTAACTTCCTATGATTTGAACCTCCCCTGCTAGTCCAGTTTTAGATTCCGATGCTTCACTTCAGGTTTACTGTATCCCTTGGAGCTTCTTATTGACGATGAAACACAGAAATTGCATCCGAATTTAATACAAAAGGCACAATGCCGGCTTAAGTACAAGAGGACCGACACTCTAACTTTCTATGATTTGAACCTCACCTGTGAGTCCAGTTTTACATTCCGATGCCTCACTTCAGGTTTACTGTATCCCTTGGACCTTCTTATTGACGATGAAACACAGAAATTGCATCCGAAAATAATACAAAAGGCACAATGCCGACTTAAGTACAAGAGGATAGACACTCTAACTTTCTATGATTTGAACCACTCCTGTGAGGCCAGTTTTAGATTCCGATTCCTCACTTCTTGATTACTGTATCCCTTGGACCTTCTTATTGACGATGAAACACAGAAATTGCATCCGAAATTAATACAAAAGGCACAATGCCGACTTAAGTACAAGAGGACTGACTTTCTAACTTCCTATGATTTGAACCTCTCCTGCTAGTCCAGTTTTAGATTCCGATGCTTCACTTCAGGTTTACTGTATCCCTTGGAGCTTCTTATTGACGATGAAACACAGAGATTGCATTCGATTTTAATACAAAAGGCATAATGCCGACTTAAGTACAAGAGGACTGACACTCTAACTTTCTCTGATTTGAACCTCTCCTGTGAGTTCACTTTTAGATTCCGATGTTTCACTTCGGGTTTACTGTACCCCTTGGACCTTCTTATTGACGATGAAGCACAGAAATTGCATCCGATTTTAATACAAAAGGAATAATGCCTACTTAAGTACAAGAGGACTGTCACTCTAACTTTCCCTGATTTGAACCTCCCCTGAGAGTCCAGTTTTCGTTGCCGAGGCTTCACTTCAGGTTTACTGTATCCCTTGGACCTTCTTATTGACGATGAAACACAGAAATTGCATTCGAAATTAATACAAAAGGCACAATGCCGACTTAAGTACAAGAGGACAGACACTCTAAGTTTCTATGATTTGAACCTCTCCTGTGAGTCCAGTTTTAGATTCCGATGCTTCTCTTCAGGTTTACTGTATCCCTTGGACCTTCTTACTGACGATGTAACACAGAAATTGCATCCAAATTTAATACAAAGGCACAATGCCGACTTAAGTACAAGAGGACTGACACTCTAACTTTCAATGTTTTGAACCCCTCCTGTGAGTCCAGTTTTAGTATCCGATGCATCACTTCAGGTTTACTGTATCCCTTGGGCCTTCTTATTGACGATGACCACAGAAATTGCATCCGAATGTAATACAAAAGGCACAATGCTGACTTAAGTACAAGAGGACTGACACTCTAACTTTCTATTATTTGAACCTCTCCTGTGAGTCCAGTTTTAGATTCCGATGCTTCACTTCAGGTTTACTGAATCCCTTGGACCTTCTTATTGACGATGAAACACAGAAATTGCATCCGAATGTAATAGAAAATGCACAATGTCGACTTAAGTACAAGAGGACCGACACTCTAACTTTCTATGATTTGAAAATCACATCTGAGTCCAGTTTTAGATTCCGATGCTTCACTTCAGGTTTACTGAATGCCTTTGACCTTCTTATTGACGATGAAACACAGAAATTGCATCCGAATTTAATACAAAAGGCACAATGCCGACTTAAGTAAAAGAGGTCTGACACTCTAACTTTCTATGATTTGAACCCCACCTGTGAGTCCAGTTTTAGATTTCGATGCTTCACTTCAGGTTTACTGAATCCCTTGGACCTTCGTATTGACGATGAAACACAAAAATTGCATCCGAATTTAATACAAAATGCACAATGCCGACTTAAGCTTAAGATGACTGACACTCTAACTTTCTTTGATTTGAACCTCTCCTGTGAGTCCAGTTTTAGATTCCGATGCTTCACTTCAGGTTTACTGTATCCCTTGGACCTTCTTATGAACGATGAAACACAGAAATTGCATCCGAATGTAATACAAAAGGCACAATGCCGACTTAAGTTCAAGTGGCCTGACACTCTAACTTTCTTTGATTTGAACCTCTTCTCTAATTCCAGTTTTAGATTCCGATGCTTCACTTCAGGTTTTCTGTATCCCTGGGGCCTTCTTATTGACGATGAAACACAGAAATTGCATCCGAATTTAATACAAAAGGCACAATGCCGACTTAAGTACAAGAGGACTGACACTCTAACTTCCTATTATTTGAACCTCTCCTGTGAGTCCAGTTTTCGATTCCGATGCCTCACTTCAGGCTTACTGCATCCCTTGGACCTTCTTATTGACGATGAAACACAGAAATTGCATCCGAAATTAATACAAAAGGCACAATGCCGACTTAAGTACAAGAGGATAGACACTCTAACTTTCTATGATTTGACCACTCCTGTGAGGCCAGTTTTAGATTCCGATTCCTCACTTCTTGTTTACTGTATCCCTTGGACCTTCTTATTGACGATGAAACACAGAAATTGCATCCGAAATTAATACAAAAGGCACAATGCCGACTTAAGTACAAGAGGACTGACTTTCTAACTTCCTATGATTTCAACCTCTCCTGCTAGTCCAGTTTTAGATTCCGATGCTTCACTTCAGGTTTACTGTATCCCTTGGAGCTTCTTATTGACGATGAAACACAGAAATTGCATTCCATTTGAATACAAAAGGCATAATGCCGACTTAAGTACAAGAGGACTGACACTCTAACTTTCTCTGATTTGAACCTCTCCTGTGAGTTCAGTTTTAGATTCCGATGTTTCACTTCGGGTTTACTGTACCCCTTGGACCTTCTTATTGACGATGAAGCACAGAAATTGCATCCGATTTTAATACAAAAGGAATAATGCCTACTTAAGTACAAGAGGACTGTCACTCTAATTTTCTCTGATTTGAACCTCCCCTGAGAGTCCAGTTTTTGTTGCCGAGGCTTCACTTCAGGTTTACTGTATCCCTTGGACCTACTTATTGACGATGAAACACAGAAATTGCATTCGAAATTAATACAAAAGGCACAATGCCGACTTAAGTACAAGAGGACAGACACTCTAAGTTTCTATGATTTGAACCTCTCCTGTGAGTCCAGTTTTAGATTCCGATGCTTCTTTTCAGGTTTACTGTATCCCTTGGACCTTCTTACTGACGATGTAACACAGAAATTGCATCCAAATTTAATACAAAAGGCACAATTTCGACTTAAGTACAAGAGGACTGACACTCTAACTTTCAATGTTTTGAACCCCTCCTGTGAGTCCAGTTTTAGTATCCGATGCATCACTTCAGGTTTACTGTATCCCTTGGACCTTCTTATTGACGATGACCACAGAAATTGCATCCGAATGTAATACAAAAGGCACAATGCTGACTTAAGTACAAGAGGACTGACACTCTAACTTTCTATTATTTGAACCTCTCCTGTGAGTCCAGTTTTAGATTCCGATGCTTCACTTCAGGTTTACTGAATCCCTTGGACCTTCTTATTGACGATGAAACACAGAAATTGCATCCGAATGTAATAGAAAATGCACAATGTCGACTTAAGTACAAGAGGACCGACACTCTAACTTTCTATGATTTGAAAATCACATGTGAGTCCAGTTTTAGATTCCGATGCTTCACTTCAGGTTTACTGAATGCCTTTGACCTTCTTATTGACGATGAAACACAGAAATTGCATCCGAATTTAATACAAGAGGCACAATGCCGACTTAAGTACAAGAGGACTGACACTCTAATTTTCTTTGATTTGAACCTCTCCTGTGATTCCAGTTTTAGATTCCGATGCTTCACTTCAGGTTTTCTGTATCCCTTGGACCTTCTTATTGACGATGAAACACAGAAATTGCATCCGAAATTAATACAAAAGGCACAATGCCGACTTAAGTAAAAGAGGACTGACACTCTAACTTTCTATGATTTGAACCTCTCCTGTGAGTCCAGTTTTAGATTTCGATGCTTCACTTCAGGTTTACTGAATTCCTTGGACCTTCGTATTGACGATGAAACACAGAAATTGCATCCGAATTTAATACAAAATGCACAATGCCAACTTAAGTTTAAGATGACTGACACTCTAACTTTCTTTGATTTGAACCTCTCCTGTGAGTCCAGTTTTAGATTCCGATGCTTCACTCCAGGTTTACTGTATCTCTTGGACCTTCTTATTGACGATGAAACACAGAAATTGCATCCGAATTTAATACAAAAGGCACAATGCCGACTTAAGTACAAGAGGACTGACACTCTAACTTCCTATTATTTGAACCTCTCCTGTGAGTCCAGTTTTAGATTCCGATGCTTCACTTCAGGTTTACTGTATCCCTTGGACCTTCTTATTGACGATGAAACACAGAAATTGCATCCGAATTTAATACAAAATGCGCAATGCCGACTTAAGTACAAGAGGGCCGACACTCTAACTTTCTATGATTTGAACCTCACCTGTGAGTCCAGTTTTAGATTCCGATGCCTCACTTCAGGTTTACTGTATCCCTTGGACCTTCTTATTGACGATGAAACACAGAAATTGCATCCGAAATTAATACAAAAGGCACAAGCCGACTTAAGTACAAGAGGACTGACACTCTAACTTCCTATCATTTGAACCTCTCCTGTGAGTCCAGTTTTAGATTCCGATGCCTCACTTGAGGTTTACTGTATCCCTTGGAACTTCTTATTGACGATGAAACACAGAAATTGCATCCGAATTTAATACAAAATGCACAATGCCTACTTAAGTACAAGAGGACCGACACTCCAACTTTCTATGATTTGAACATCACCTGTGAGTCCAGTTTTAGATTTCGATGCTTCACTTCAGGTCTACTGAATCCCTTGGACCTTCGTATTGACGATGAAACACAGAAATTGCATTCGAATTTAATACAAAGTGCACAATGCCGACTTAAGTTTAAGATGACTGACACTCTAACTTCCTTTGATTTGAACCTCTCCTGTGATCCCAGTTTTAGATTCCGATGCTTCACTTCAGGTTTACTGTATCCCTTGGACCTTCTTATTGACGATGAAACACAGAAATTGCATCCGAATTTAATACAAAAGGCACTATGCCGACTTAAGTTCAAGTGGCCTGACACTCTAACTTTCTTTGATTTGAACCTCTTCTGTAATTCCAGTTTTGGATTCCGATGCTTCACTTCAGGTTTTCTCTATCCCTGGGGCCTTCTTATTGATGATGAAACACAGAAATTGCATCCGAATTTAATACAAAATGCACAATGCCGACATAAGTACAAGAGGACCGACACTCTAACTTTCTATGATTTGAACCTGACCTGTGAGTCCAGTTTTAGATTCCGATGCCTCACTTCAGGTTTACTGTATCCCTTGGACCTTCTTATTGACGATGAAACACAGAAATTGCATCCGAAATTAATACAAAAGGCACAATGCCGACTTAAGTACAAGAGGACTGACTTTCTAACTTCCTATGATTTGAACCTCTCCTGCTAGTCCAGTTTTAGATTCCGATGCTTCACTTCAGGTTTACTGTATCCCTTGGAGCTTCTTATTGACGATGAAACACAGAAATTGCATCCGAATTTAATACAAAAGGCACAATGCCGGCTTAAGCACAAGAGGACCGACACTCTAACTTTCTATGATTTGAACCTCACCTGTGAGTCCAGTTTTACATTCCGATGCCTCACTTCAGGTTTACTGTATCCCTTGGACCTTCTTATTGACGATGAAACACAGAAATTGCATCCGAAATTAATACAAAAGGCACAATGCCGACTTAAGTACAAGAGGACTGACTTTCTAACTTCCTATGATTTGAACCCCTCCTGCTAGTCCAGTTTTAGATTCCGATGCTTCACTTCAGGTTTACTGTATCCCTTGGAGCTTCTTATTGACGATGAAACACAGAAATTGCATTCGATTTGAATACAAAAGGCATAATGCCGACTTAAGTACAAGAGGACTGACACTCTAACTTTCTCTGATTTGAACCTCTCCTGTGAGTTCAGTTTTAGATTCCGATGTTTCACTTCGGGTTTACTGTACCCCTTGGACCTTCTTATTGACGATGAAGCACAGAAATTGCATCCGATTTTAATACAAAAGGAATAATGCCTACTTAAGTACAAGAGGACTGTCACTCTAACTTTCTCTGATTTGAACCTCCCCTGAGAGTCCAGTTTTTGTTGCCGAGGCTTCACTTCAGGTTTACTGTATCCCTTGGACCTTCTTATTGACGATGAAACACAGAAATTGCATTCGAAATTAATACAAAAGGCACAATGCCGACTTAAGTACAAGAGGACAGACACTCTAAGTTTCTATGATTTGAACCTCTCCTGTGAGTCCAGTTTTAGATTCCGATGCTTCTTTTCAGGTTTACTGTATCCCTTGGACCTTCTTACTGACGATGTAACACAGAAATTGCATCCAAATTTAATACAAAAGGCACAATGTCGACTTAAGTACAAGAGGACTGACACTCTAACTTTCAATGTTTTGAACCCCTCCTGTGAGTCCAGTTTTAGTATCCGATGCATCACTTCAGGTTTACTGTATCCCTTGGACCTTCTTATTGACGATGACCACAGAAATTGCATCCGAATGTAATACAAAAGGCACAATGCTGACTTAAGTACAAGAGGACTGACACTCTAACTTTCTATTATTTGAACCTCTCCTGTGAGTCCAGTTTTAGATTCCGATGCTTCACTTCAGGTTTACTGAATCCCTTGGACCTTCTTATTGACGATGAAACACAGAAATTGCATCCGAATGTAATAGAAAATGCACAATGTCGACTTAAGTACAAGAGGACCGACACTCTAACTTTCTATGATTTGAAAATCACATGTGAGTCCAGTTTTAGATTCCGATGCTTCACTTCAGGTTTACTGAATGCCTTTGACCTTCTTATTGACGATGAAACACAGAAATTGCATCCGAATTTAATACAAGAGGCACAATGCCGACTTAAGTACAAGAGGACTGACACTCTAATTTTCTTTGATTTGAACCTCTCCTGTGATTCCAGTTTTAGATTCCGATGCTTCACTTCAGGTTTTCTGTATCCCTTGGACCTTCTTATTGACGATGAAACACAGAAATTGCATCCGAAATTAATACAAAAGGCACAATGCCGACTTAAGTAAAAGAGGACTGACACTCTAACTTTCTATGATTTGAACCTCTGCTGTGAGTCCAGTTTTAGATTTCGATGCTTCACCTCAGGTTTACTGAATTCCTTGGACCTTCGTATTGACGATGAAACACAGAAATTGCATCCGAATTTAATACAAAATGCACAATGCCAACTTAAGTTTAAGATGACTGACACTCTAACTTTCTTTGATTTGAACCTCTCCTGTGAGTCCAGTTTTAGATTCCGATGCTTCACTCCAGGTTTACTGTATCTCTTGGACCTTCTTATTGACGATGAAACACAGAAATTGCATCCGAATTTAATACAAAAGGCACAATGAAGACTTAAGTACAAGAGGACTGACACTCTAACTTCCTATTATTTGAACCTCTCCTGTGAGTCCAGTTTTAGATTCCGATGCTTCACTTCATGTTTACTGTATCCCTTGGACCTTCTTATTGACGATGAAACACAGAAATTGCATCCGAATTTAATACAAAATGCGCAATGCCGACTTAAGTACAAGAGGGCCGACACTCTAACTTTCTATGATTTGAACCTCACCTGTGAGTCCAGTTTTAGATTCCGATGCCTCACTTCAGGTTTACTGTATCCCTTGGACCTTCTTATTGACGATGAAACACAGAAATTGCATCCGAAATTAATACAAAAGGCACAAGCCGACTTAAGTACAAGAGGACTGACACTCTAACTTCCTATCATTTGAACCTCTCCTGTGAGTCCAGTTTTAGATTCCGATGCCTCACTTGAGGTTTACTGTATCCCTTGGAACTTCTTATTGACGATGAAACACAGAAATTGCATCCGAATTTAATACAAAATGCACAATGCCTACTTAAGTACAAGAGGACCGACACTCCAACTTTCTATGATTTGAACATCACCTGTGAGTCCAGTTTTAGATTTCGATGCTTCACTTCAGGTCTACTGAATCCCTTGGACCTTCGTATTGACGATGAAACACAGAAATTGCATTCGAATTTAATACAAAGTGCACAATGCCGACTTAAGTTTAAGATGACTGACACTCTAACTTCCTTTGATTTGAACCTCTCCTGTGATCCCAGTTTTAGATTCCGATGCTTCACTTCAGGTTTACTGTATCCCTTGGACCTTCTTATTGACGATGAAACACAGAAATTGCATCCGAATTTAATACAAAAGGCACTATGCCGACTTAAGTTCAAGTGGCCTGACACTCTAACTTTCTTTGATTTGAACCTCTTCTGTAATTCCAGTTTTGGATTCCGATGCTTCACTTCAGGTTTTCTCCGTCCCTGGGGCCTTCTTATTGATGATGAAACACAGAAATTGCATCCGAATTTAATACAAAAGCACAATGCCGACTTAAGTACAAGAGGACTGACACTCTAACGTCCTATTATTTGAACCTCTCCTGTGAGTCCAGTTTTAGATTCCGATGCTTCACTTCAGGTTTACTGTATCCCTTGGACCTTCTTATTGACGATGAAACACAGAAATTGCATCCGAATTTAATACAAAATGCACAATGCCGACTTAAGTACAAGAGGACCGACACTCTAACTTTCTATGATTTGAACCTCACCTGTGAGTCCAGTTTTAGATTCCGATGCCTCACTTCAGGTTTACTGTATCCCTTGGACCTTCTTATTGACGATGAAACACAGAAATTGCATCCGAAATTAATACAAAAGGCACAATGCCGACTTAAGTACAAGAGGACTGACTTTCTAACTTCCTATGATTTGAACCTCTCCTGCTAGTCCGGTTTTAGATTCCGATGCTTCACTTCAGGTTTACTGTATCCCTTGGAGCTTCTTATTGACGATGAAACACAGAAATTGCATCCGAATTTAATACAAAAGGCACAATGCCGGCTTAAGCACAAGAGGACCGACACTCTAACTTTCTATGATTTGAACCTCACCTGTGAGTCCAGTTTTACATTCCGATGCCTCACTTCAGGTTTACTGTATCCCTTGGACCTTCTTATTGACGATGAAACACAGAAATTGCATCCGAAATTAATACAAAAGGCACAATGCCGACTTAAGTACAAGAGGATAGACACTCTAACTTTCTATGATTTGAACCACTCCTGTGAGGCCAGTTTTAGATTCCGATTCCTCACTTCTTGTTTACTGTATCCCTTGGACCTTCTTATTGACGATGAAACACAGAAATTGCATCCGAAATTAATACAAAAGGCACAATGCCGACTTAAGTACAAGAGGACTGACTTTCTAACTTCCTATGATTTGAACCTCTCCTGCTAGTCCAGTTTTAGATTCCGATGCTTCACTTCAGGTTTACTGTATCCCTTGGAGCTTCTTATTGACGATGAAACACAGAAATTGCATTCGATTTTAATACAAAAGGCATAATGCCGACTTAAGTACAAGAGGACTGACACTCTAACTTTCTCTGATTTGAACCTCTCCTGTGAGTTCAGTTTTAGATTCCGATGTTTCACTTCGGGTTTACTGTACCCCTTGGACCTTCTTATTGACGATGAAGCACAGAAATTGCATCCGATTTTAATACAAAAGGAATAATGCCTACTTAAGTACAAGAGGACTGTCACTCTAACTTTCTCTGATTTGAACCTCACCTGAGAGTCCAGTTTTTGTTGCTGAGGCTTCACTTCAGGTTTACTGTATCCCTTGGACCTTCTTATTGACGATGAAACACAGAAATTGCATTCGAAATTAATACAAAAGGCACAATGCCGACTTAAGTACAAGAGGACAGACACTCTAAGTTTCTATGATTTGAACCTCTCCTGTGAGTCCAGTTTTAGATTCCGATGCTTCTCTTCAGGTTTACTGTATCCCTTGGACCTTCTTACTGACGATGTAACACAGAAATTGCATCCAAATTTAATACAAAAGGCACAATGTCGACTTAAGTACAAGAGGACTGACTCTCTAACTTTCAATGTTTTGAACCCCTCCTGTGAGTCCAGTTTTAGTATCCGATGCATCACTTCAGGTTTACTGTATCCCTTGGACCTTCTTATTGACGATGACCACAGAAATTGCATCCGAATGTAATACAAAAGGCACAATGCTGACTTAAGTACAAGAGGACTGACACTCTAACTTTCTATTATTTGAACCTCTCCTGTGAGTCCAGTTTTAGATTCCGATGCTTCACTTCAGGTTTACTGAATCCCTTGGACCTTCTTATTGACGATGAAACACAGAAATTGCATCCGAATGTAATAGAAAATGCACAATGTCGACTTAAGTACAAGAGGACCGACACTCTAACTTTCTATGATTTGAAAATCACATGTGAGTCCAGTTTTAGATTCCGATGCTTCACTTCAGGTTTACTGAATGCCTTTGACCTTCTTATTGACGATGAAACACAGAAATTGCATCCGAATTTAATACAATAGGCACAATGCCGACTTAAGTACAAGAGGACTGACACTCTAATTTTCTTTGATTTGAACCCCTCCTGTGATTCCAGTTTTAGATTCCGATGCTTCACTTCAGGTTTTCTGTATCCCTTGGACCTTCTTATTGACGATGAAACACAGAAATTGCATCCGAAATTAATACAAAAGGCACAATGTCGACTTAAGTACAAGAGGACTGACACTCTAACTTTCTATGATTTGAACCTCTCCTGTGAGTCCAGTTTTAGATTTCGATGCTTCACTTCAGGTTTACTGAATCCCTTGGACCTTCGGATTGACGATGAAACACAGAAATTGCATCCGAATTTAATACAAAATGCACAATGCCGACTTAAGTTTAAGATGACTGACACTCTAACTTTCTTTGATTTGAACCTCTCCTGTGAGTCCAGTTTTAGATTCCGATGCTTCACTTCAGGTTTACTGTATCTCTTGGACCTTCTTATTGACGATGAAACACAGAAATTGCATCCGAATTTAATACAAAAGGCACAATGCCGACTTAAGTACAAGAGGACTGACACTCTAACTTCCTATTATTTGAACCTCTCCTGTGAGTCCAGTTTTAGATTCCGATGCTTCACTTCAGGTTTACTGTATCCCTTGGACCTTCTTATTGACGATGAAACACAGAAATTGCATCCGAATTTAATACAAAATGCGCAATGCCGACTTAAGTACAAGAGGGCCGACACTCTAACTTTCTATGATTTGAACCTCACCTGTGAGTCCAGTTTTAGATTCCGATGCCTCACTTCAGGTTTACTGTATCCCTTGGACCTTCTTATTGACGATGAAACACAGAAATTGCATCCGAAATTAATACAAAAGGCACAATGCCGACTTAAGTACAAGAGGACTGACACTCTAACTTCCTATCATTTGAACCTCTCCTGTGAGTCCAGTTTTAGATTCCGATGCCTCACTTGAGGTTTACTGTATCCCTTGGAACTTCTTATTGACGATGAAACACAGAAATTGCATCCGAATTTAATACAAAATGCACAATGCCTACTTAAGTACAAGAGGACCGACACTCTAACTTTCTATGATTTGAACATCACCTGTGAGTCCAGTTTTAGATTTCGATGCTTCACTTCAGGTCTACTGAATCCCTTGGACCTTCGTATTGACGATGAAACACAGAAATTGCATTCGAATTTAATACAAAATGCACAATGCCGACTTAAGTTTAAGATGACTGACACTCTAACTTTCTTTGATTTGAACCTCTCCTGTGAGTCCAGTTTTAGATTCCGATGCTTCACTTCAGGTTTACTGTATCCCTTGGACCTTCTTATTGACGATGAAACACAGAAATTGCATCCGAATTTAATACAAAATGCACAATGCCGACTTAAGTACAAGAGGACCGACACTCTAACTTTCTATGATTGGAACCTCACCTGTGAGTCCAGTTTTAGATTCCGATGCCTCACTTCAGGTTTACTGTATCCCTTGGACCTTCTTATTGACGATGAAACACAGAAATTGCATCCGAAATTAATACAAAAGGCACAATGCCGACTTAAGTACAAGAGGACTGACTTTCTAACTTCCTATGATTTGAACCTCTCCTGCTAGTCCAGTTTTAGATTCCGTTGCTTCACTTCAGGTTTACTGTATCCCTTGGAGCTTCTTATTGACGATGAAACACAGAAATTGCATCCGAATTTAATACAAAAGGCACAATGCCGGCTTAAGTACAAGAGGACCGACACTCTAACTTTCTATGATTTGAATCTCACCTGTGAGTCCAGTTTTACATTCCGATGCCTCACTTCAGGTTTACTGTATCCCTTGGACCTTCTTATTGACGATGAAACACAGAAATTGCATCCGAAAATAATACAAAAGGCACAATGCCGACTTAAGTACAAGAGGATAGACACTCTAACTTTCTATGATTTGAACCACTCCTGTGAGGCCAGTTTTAGATTCCGATTCCTCACTTCTTGATTACTGTATCCCTTGGACCTTCTTATTGACGATGAAACACAGAAATTGCATCCGAAATTAATACAAAAGGCACAATGCCGACTTAAGTACAAGAGGACTGACTTTCTAACTTCCTATGATTTGAACCTCTCCTGCTAGTCCAGTTTTAGATTCCGATGCTTCACTTCAGGTTTACTGTATCCCTTGGAGCTTCTTATTGACGATGAAACACAGAGATTGCATTCGATTTTAATACAAAAGGCATAATGCCGACTTAAGTACAAGAGGACTGACACTCTAACTTTCTCTGATTTGAACCTCTCCTGTGAGTTCACTTTTAGATTCCGATGTTTCACTTCGGGTTTACTGTACCCCTTGGACCTTCTTATTGACGATGAAGCACAGAAATTGCATCCGATTTTAATACAAAAGGAATAATGCCTACTTAAGTACAAGAGGACTGTCACTCTAACTTTCCCTGATTTGAACTTCCCCTGAGAGTCCAGTTTTCGTTGCCGAGGCTTCACTTCAGGTTTACTGTATCCCTTGGACCTTCTTATTGACGATGAAACACAGAAATTGCATTCGAAATTAATACAAAAGGCACAATGCCGACTTAAGTACAAGAGGACAGACACTCTAAGTTTCTATGATTTGAACCTCTCCTGTGAGTCCAGTTTTAGATTCCGATGCTTCTCTTCAGGTTTACTGTATCCCTTGGACCTTCTTACTGACGATGTAACACAGAAATTGCATCCAAATTTAATACAAAAGGCACAATGCCGACTTAAGTACAAGAGGACTGACACTCTAACTTTCAATGTTTTGAACCCCTCCTGTGAGTCCAGTTTTAGTATCCGATGCATCACTTCAGGTTTACTGTATCCCTTGGGCCTTCTTATTGACGATGACCACAGAAATTGCATCCGAATGTAATACAAAAGGCACAATGCTGACTTAAGTACAAGAGGACTGACACTCTAACTTTCTATTATTTGAACCTCTCCTGTGAGTCCAGTTTTAGATTCCGATGCTTCACTTCAGGATTACTGAATCCCTTGGACCTTCTTATTGACGATGAAACACAGAAATTGCATCCGAATGTAATAGAAAATGCACAATGTCGACTTAAGTACAAGAGGACCGACACTCTAACTTTCTATGATTTGAAAATCACATCTGAGTCCAGTTTTAGATTCCGATGCTTCACTTCAGGTTTACTGAATGCCTTTGACCTTCTTATTGACGATGAAACACAGAAATTGCATCCGAATTTAATACAAGAGGCACAATGCCGACTTAAGTACAAGAGGACTGACACTCTAATTTTCTTTGATTTGAACCTCTCCTGTGATTCCAGTTTTAGATTCCGATGCTTCACTTCAGGTTTCCTGTATCCCTTGGACCTTCTTATTGACGATGAAACACAGAAATTGCATCCGAAATTAATACAAAAGGCACAATGCCGACTTAAGTAAAAGAGGATTGACACTCTAACTTTCTATGATTTGAACCTCTCCTGTGAGTCCACTTTTAGATTTCGATGCTTCACTTCAGGTTTACTGAATCCCTTGGACCTTCGTATTGACGATGAAACACAGAAATTGCATCCGAATCTAATACAAAATGCACAATGCCGACTTAAGTTTAAGATGACTGACACTCTAACTTTCTTTGATTTGAACCTCTCCTGTGAGTCCAGTTTTAGATTCCGATGCTTCACTTCAGGTTTACTGTATCTCTTGGACCTTCTTATTGACGATGAAACACAGAAATTGCATCCGAATTTAATACAAAAGGCACAATGCCGACTTAAGTACAAGAGGACTGACACTCTAACTTCCTATTATTTGAACCTCTCCTGTGAGTCCAGTTTTAGATTCCGATGCTTCACTTCAGGTTTACTGTATCCCTTGGACCTTCTTATTGACGATGAAACACAGAAATTGCATCCGAATTTAATACAAAATGCGCAATGCCGACTTAAGTACAAGAGGGCCGACACTCTAACTTTCTATGATTTGAACCTCACCTGTGAGTCCAGTTTTAGATTCCGATGCCTCACTTCAGGTTTACTGTATCCCTTGGACCTTCTTATTGACGATGAAACACAGAAATTGCATCCGAAATTAATACAAAAGGCACAATGCCGACTTAAGTACAAGAGGACTGACTTTCTAACTTCCTATGATTTGAACCTCTCCTGCTAGTCCAGTTTTAGATTCCGATGCTTCACTTCAGGTTTACTGTATCCCTTGGAGCTTCTTATTGACGATGAAACACAGAAATTGCATCCGAATTTAATACAAAAGGCACAATGCCGGCTTAAGTACAAGAGGACTGACACTCTAACTTTCTATTATTTGAACCTCTCCTGTGAGTCCAGTTTTAGATTCCGATGCTTCACTTCAGGTTTACTGTGTCCCTTGGACCTTCTTATTGACGATGAAACACAGAAATTGCATCCGAATTTAATACAAAAGGCACAATGCCGACTTAAGTACAAGAGGACTGACACTCTAACTTCCTATTATTTGAACCTCACCTGTGAGTTCAGTTTTAGATTCCGATGCCTCACTTCAGGTTTACTGTATCCCTTGGACCTTCTTATTGACGATGAAACACAGAAATTGCATCCGAAATTAATACAAAAGGCACAATGCCGACTTAGGTACAAGAGGACTGACACTCTAACTTCCTATCATTTGAACCTCTCCTGTGATTCCAGTTTTAGATTCCGATGCCTCACTTCAGGTTTACTGTATCCCTTGGACCTTCTTATTGACGATGAAACACAGAAATTGCATCCGAATGTAATACAAAATGCACAATGCCGACTTAAGTACAAGAGGACCGACACTCTAACTTTCTATGATTTGAACATCACCTGTGAGTCCAGTTTTAGATTTCGATGCTTCACTTCAGGTCTACTGAATCCCTTGGACCTTCGTATTGACGATGAAACACAGAAATTGCATTCGAATTTAATACAAAATGCACAATGCCGACTTAAGTTTAAGATGACTGACACTCTAACTTTCTTTGAGTTGAACCTCTCCTGTGAGTCCAGTTTTAGATTCCGATGCTTCACTTCAGGTTTACTGTATCACTTGGACCTTCTTATTGACGATGAAACACAGAAATTGCATCCGAATTTAATACAAAAGGCACAATGCCGACTTAAGTTCAAGTGGCCTGACACTCTAACTTTCTTTGATTTGAACCTCTTCTGTACTTCCAGTTTTGGATTCCGATGCTTCACTTCAGGTTATCTGTATCCCTGGGGCCTTCTTATTGATGACGAAACACAGTAATTGCATCCGAATTTAATACAAAAGACACAATGCCGACTTAAGTACAAGAGGACTGACACTCTAACTTCATATTATTTGAACCTCTCCTGTGAGTCCAGTTTTAGATTCCGATGCTTCACTTCAGGTTTACTGTATCCCTTGGACCTTCTTATTGACGATGAAACACAGAAATTGCATCCGAATTTAATACAAAAGGCACAATGCCGACTTAAGTACAAGAGGACTGACACTCTAGCTTTCTATTATTTGAACCTCTCCTGTGAGTCCAGTTTTAGATTCCGATGCTTCACTTCAGGTTAACTGTGTCCCTTGGACCTTCTTATTGACGATGAAACACAGAAATTGCATCCGAATTTAATAGAAAATGCACAATGTCGACTTAAGTACAAGAGGACCGACACTCTAACTTTCTATGTCTTGAACCTCACCTGTGAGTCCAGTTTTAGATTCCGATGCTTCACTTCAGGTTTACTGAATCCCTTGGACCTTCTTATTGACGTTGAAACACAGAAATTGCAGCCGAATTTAATACAAAAGGCACAATGCCGACTTAAGTACAAGAGGACTGACACTCTAGCTTTCTATTATTTGAACCTCTCCTGTGAGTCCAGTTTTAGATTCCGATGCTTCACTTCAGGTTTACTGTGTCCCTTGGACCTTCTTATTGACGATGAAACACAGAAATTGCATCCGAATTTAATAGAAAATGCACAATGTCGACTTAAGTACAAGAGGACCGACACTCTAACTTTCTATGTCTTGAACCTCACCTGTGAGTCCAGTTTTAGATTCCGATGCTTCACTTCAGGTTTACTGAATCCCTTGGACCTTCTTATTGACGTTGAAACACAGAAATTGCAGCCGAATTTAATACAAAAGGCACAATGCCGACTTAAGTACAAGAGGACTGACACTCTAACTTTCTTTGATTTGAATCTCTCCTGTGATTCCAGTTTTAGACTCCGATGCTTCACTTCAGGTTTTCTGTATCCCATGGACCTTCTTATTGACGATGAAACACAGAAATTGCATCCGAAATTAATACAAAAGGCACAATGCCGACTTAAGTAAAGGAGGTCTGACACTCTAACATTCTATGATTTGAACCTCACCTGTGAGTCCAGTTTTAGATTTCGATGCTTCACTTCAGGTTTACTGTATCCCTTGGACCTTCTTATTGACGCTGAAACACAGAAATTGCATCCGAATTTAATACAAAAGGCACAATGCCGACTTAAGTACAAGAGGACTGACACTCTAACTTCCTATTATTTGAACCTCACCTGTGAGTCCAGTTTTAGATTCCGATGCCTCACTTCAGGTTTACTGTATCCCTTGGACCTTCTTATTGACGATGAAACACAGAAATTGCATCCGAAATTAATACAAAAGGCACAATGCCGACTTAAGTACAAGAGGACTGACACTCTAGCTTCCTATCATTTGAACCTCTCCTGTGATTCCAGTTTTAGATTCCGATGCCTCACTTCAGGTTTACTGTATCCCTTGGACCTTCTTATTGACGATGAAACACAGAAATTGCATCCGAATGTAATACAAAATGCACAATGCCGACTTAAGTACAAGTGGACCGACACTCTAACTTTCTATGATTTGAACATCACCTGTGAGTCCAGTTTTAGATTTCGATGCTTCACTTCAGGTCTACTGAATCCCTTGGACCTTCGTATTGACGATGAAACACAGAAATTGCATTCGAATTTAATACAAAATGCACAATGCCGACTTAAGTCTAAGATGACTGACACTCTAACTTTCTTTGAGTTGAACCTCTCCTGTGAGTCCAGTTTTAGATTCCGATGCTTCACTTCAGGTTTACTGTATCACTTGGACCTTCTTATTGACGATGAAACACAGAAATTGCATCCGAATTTAATACAAAAGGCACAATGCCGACTTAAGTTCAAGTGGCCTGACACTCTAACTTTCTTTGATTTGAACCTCTTCTGTACTTCCAGTTTTGGATTCCGATGCTTCACTTCAGGTTTTCTGTATCCCTGGGGCCTTCTTATTGATGATGAAACACAGAAACTGCATCCGAATTAAATACAAAAGACACAATGCCGACTTAAGTACAAGAGGACTGACACTCTAACTTCATATTATTTGAACCTCTCCTGTGAGTCCAGTTTTAGATTCCGATGCTTCACTTCAGGTTTACTGTATCCCTTGGACCTTCTTATTGACGATGAAACACAGAAATTGCATCCGAATTTAATACAAAATGCACAATGCCGACTTAAGTACAAGAGGACCGACACTCTAACTTTCTATGATTTGAACCTCGCCTGTGAGTCCAGTTTTAGATTCCGATGCCTCACTTCAGGTTTACTGTATCCCTTGGACCTTCTTATTGACGATGAAACACAGAAATTGCATCCGAAATTAATACAAAAGGCACAATGCCTACTTAAGTACAAGAGGATAGACACTCTAACTTTCTATGATTTGAACCACTCCTGTGAGGCCAGTTTTAGATTCCGATTCTTCACTTCAGGTTTACTGTATCCCTTGGACCTTCTTATTGACGATGAAACACAGAAATTGCATCCGAATTTAATACAAAAGGCACAATGCCGACTTAAGTACAAGAGGACTGACACTCTAGCTTTCTATTACTTGAACCTCTCCTGTGAGTCCAGTTTTAGATTCCGATGCTTCACTTCAGGTTTACTGTGTCCCTTGGACCTTCTTATTGACGATGAAACACAGAAATTGCATCCGAATTTAATAGAAAATGCACAATGTCGACTTAAGTACAAGAGGACCGACACTCTAACTTTCTATGTCTTGAACCTCACCTGTGAGTCCAGTTTTAGATTCCGATGCTTCACTTCAGGTTTACTGTATCCCTTGGAGCTTTTTGTTGACGATGAAACACAGAAATTGCATCCGAATTTAATACAAAAGGCACAATGCCGGCTCAAGTAAAAGAGGACTGACACTCTAACTTTCTATTATTTGAACCTCTCCTGTGAGTCCAGTTTTAGATTCCGATGCTTTACTTCAGGTTTACTGTGTCCCTTGGACCTTCTTATTGACGATGAAACACAGAAATTGCATCCGAATTTAATACAAAAGGCACAATGCCGACTTAAGTACAAGAGGACTGACACTCTAACTTCCTATTATTTGAACCTCACCTGTGAGTCCAGTTTTAGATTCCGATGCCTCACTTCAGGTTTACTGTATCCCTTGGACCTTCTTATTGACGATGAAACACAGAAATTGCATCCGAAATTAATACAAAAGGCACAATGCCGACTTAAGTACAAGAGGACTGTCACTCTAACTTCCTATCATTTGAACCTCTCCTGTGATTCCAGTTTTAGATTCCGATGCCTCACTTCAGGTTTACTGTATCCCTTGGACCTTCTTATTGACGATGAAACACAGAAATTGCATCCGAATGTAATACAAAATGCACAATGCCGACTTAAGTACAAGAGGACCGACACTCTAACTTTCTATGATTTGAACATCACCTGTGAGTCCAGTTTTAGATTTCGATGCTTCACTTCAGGTCTACTGAATCCCTTGGACCTTCGTATTGACGATGAAACACAGAAATTGCATTCGAATTTAATACAAAATGCACAATGCCGATTTAAGTTTAAGATGACTGACACTCTAACTTTCTTTGAGTTGAACCTCTCCTGTGAGTCCAGTTTTAGATTCCGATGCTTCACTTCAGGTTTACTGTATCACTTGGACCTTCTTATTGACGATGAAACACAGAAATTGCATCCGAATTTAATACAAAAGGCACAATGCCGACTTAAGTTCAAGTGGCCTGACACTCTAACTTTCTTTGATTTGAACCTCTTCTGTACTTCCAGTTTTGGATTCCGATGCTTCACTTCAGGTTTTCTGTATCCCTGGGGCCTTCTTATTGATGATGAAACACAGAAATTGCATCCGAATTTAATACAAAAGACACAATGCCGACTTAAGTACAAGAGGACTGACACTCTAACTTCATATTATTTGAACCTCTCCTGTGAGTCCAGTTTTAGATTCCGATGCTTCACTTCAGGTTTTCTGTATCCCTTGGACCTTCTTATTGACGATGAAACACAGAAATTGCATCCGAATTTAATACAAAATGCACAATGCCGACTTAAGTACAAGAGGACCGACACTCTAACTTTCTATGATTTGAACCTCACCTGTGAGTCCAGTTTTAGATTCCGATGCCTCACTTCAGGTTTACTGTATCCCTTGGACCTTCTTATTGACGATGAAACACAGAAATTGCATCCGAAATTAATACAAAAGGCACAATGCCGACTTAAGTACAAGAGGATAGACACTCTAACTTTCTATGATTTGAACCACTCCTGTGAGGCCAGTTTTAGATTCCGATTCTTCACTTCAGGTTTACTGTATCCCTTGGACCTTCTTATTGACGATGAAACACAGAAATTGCATCCGAATTTAATACAAAAGGCACAATGCCGACTTAAGTACAAGAGGACTGACACTCTAACTTTCTATGATTTGAACCTCTCCTGTGATTCCAGTTTTAGACTCCGATGCTTCACTTCAGGTTTTCTGTATCCCATGGACCTTCTTATTGACGATGAAACACAGAAATTGCATCCGAAATTAATACAAAAGGCACAATGCCGACTTAAGTAAAAGAGGTCTGACACTCTAACTTTCTATGATTTGAACCTCACGTGTGAGTCCAGTTTTAGATTTCGATGCTTCACTTCAGGTTTACTGAATCCCTTGGACCTTCGTATTGACGATGAAACACAGAAATTGCATCCGAATTTAATACAAAATGCACAATGCCGACTTAAGTTTAAGATGACTGACACTCTAACTTTCTTTGATTTGAACCTCTCCTGTGAGTCCAGTTTTAGATTCCGATGCTTCACTTCAGGTTTACTGTATCCCTTGGACCTTCTTATTAACGATGAAACACAGAAATTGCATCCGAATTTAATACAAAAGGCACAATGCCGACTTAAGTTCAAGTGGCCTGACACTCTAACTTTCTTTGATTTGAACCTCTTCTGTAATTCCAGTTTTAGATTCCGATGCTTCACTTCAGGTTTTCTGTATCCCTGGGGACTTTCTTATTGACGATGAAACACAGAAATTGCATCCGAATTTAATACAAAAGGCACAATGCCGACTTAAGTACAAGAGGACTGACACTCTAACTTCCTATTATTTGAACCTCTCCTGTGAGTCTAGTTTTAGATTCCGATGCTTCACTTCAGGTTTACTGTATCCCTTGGACCTTCTTATTGACGTTGAAACACAGAAATTGCATCCGAATTTAATACAAAATGCACAATGCCGACTTAAGTACAAGAGGACCGACACTCTAACTTGCTATGATTTGAACCTCACCTGTGAGTCCAGTTTTCGATTCCGATGCCTCACTTCAGACTTACTGTATCCCTTGGACCTTCGTATTGACGATGAAACACAGAAATTGCATCCGAAATTAATACAAAAGGCACAATGCCGACTTAAGTACAAGAGGATAGACACTGTAACTTTCTATGATTTGACCACTCCTGTGAGGCCAGTTTTAGATTCCGATTCTTCACTTCAGGTTTACTGAATCCCTTGGACCTTCTTATTGACGATGAAACACAGAAATTGCATCCGAATTTAATACAAAAGGCACAATGCCGGCTTAAGTACAAGAAGACTGACACTCTAATTTTCTATGATTTGAACCTCTCCTGTGATTCCAGTTTTAGATTCCGATGCTTCACTTCAAGTTTACTGTATCCCTTGGACCTTCTTATTGACGATGAAACACAGAAAATGCAACCGAATTTAATTCAAAAAGCACAATGCCGACTTTAGTACAAGAGGACTGACACTCTAACTTTCTCTGATTTGAACCTCTTCTGTGAGTCCAGTTTTAGATTCCGATGCTTCACTTCAGGTTTACTGTATCCCTTCGACTTTCTTATTGACGATGAAACACAGAAATTGCATTCGATTTTAATACAAAAGGCATAATGCCGACTTAAGTACAAGAGGACTGACACTCTAACTTTCTCTGATTTGAACC